>NC_066510.1:7216758-7266758 GCF_024679095.1 Eriocheir sinensis | reverse complement strand
ATTTGTCTGTCGTGTGTGTTTGTGGTTCAAATACATTAGTTGTCCTACAAGTGTTGTGTTATTTATATACTCCTTGGGGAACTAGATACCTTATTCCGGGGCTAACAAGGGCAGCGGAAGCGAGAACGTGGCTTTCTCGCCCTATCTGCCGCCCTTACATAAGTGGCGACCTCGCCAGGATTTAGATAAGGTACTAGTTTCTCTAGGAGTGCATGCGCCCTTGCTGTCTGCGACCCGGACGCAAGGTTTGCCTTTCCACCGTGTTTCTTGTCGACCGTTCGGTTGTGCGAGTGGATTGGTAGGACGCCAAGTCCAATTTTCTTTGTTGCTCAAGTTGACCTACATCCACTCAAGTTATCTTTGATGTAGATGTCAAGGGTTCTCTTCGTTTGCGGTGCCGGTGTTTCCTTTTTTTATTGTTGTTTGTTGTTTATGAGTCTAACGTGACCATATTTTTTTGGTGGTTTTGTGTTCGGGTCTAACTTATAAACTTTTGGGGTTTTGTGTATTGAGTTCAAGTGTAGCTTTTTTTCTTTGGTGTCGAGGATTTCTTGTATAGGCGTCCTTCTAGTGCCGAGGACACCTTTTATTTTTTAATCTATTTGCCTTTCCTTTCCAGAATGCCCCTCAGTGAATTAGAGTCCTTGAAGGCTCAAGTTCAAAGCCTGGGTCTCTCTGGTGAGGATGTGGGGAAGTTTGTTTTGCAGCAGCAGGCCATTCAACGGGAAGAACGTGCCCTAGAGCGACAGATGAAAACAGAAGCAGAAGAAAGGAAGATGAAAGCAGCAGCCGAAGAGAGGAGGATGGAAACCGAAGAGAGGAAGATGAAAGCAGAAGCCGAAGAGAGGAAGATGAAAGCAGAAGCCGAAGAGAGAAAGATGAAAGCAGAAGCCGAAGAGAGGAAGATGAAAGCAGAAGCCGAAGAGAGGAAGATGAAAGCAGAAGCCGAAGAGAGGAAGATGAAAGCAGAAGCCGAAGAGAGGAAGATGAAAGCAGAAGCCGAAGAGAGGAAGATGAAAGCAGAAGCCGAAGAGAGGAAGATGAAAGCAGAAGCCGAAGAGAGAAAGATGAAAGCAGAAGCCGAAGAGAGGAAGATGACAGCAGAAGCCGAAGAGTGGAGGATGGAAGTCGAAGAGAGGAAGTTAAAAATAGAAGCTGACAAGGAAATAGACAGAGGTAGACAAGTGCGGTACTTAGTGCGATAGTGCGGTAGTGCGGTAGTACCGCATCACAAAAAAAGTACCGCACTACCGCACTACTGCAAAATATCTGAAAATACCACACTACCGCGGACCGCACTAAAAAATCCTGCAGTACTTTTTTGCTGTACTTTCAAAACTATCGAAGACGACATTTGCAGCGAGGCATACTCACATATTTTTTTTTTTTTTTTACAATGAATCGGACTCAATCAGTCAATCGGTATCAGTCATCAAAATCAGTGATTCAATCATTCTGACTTTTCAGATATTGTTCAAAATTAAATACTAAATTGACAGACTAAACTACTTCACTGCGAGTCTTCTTTAACCCGCGCGGTGCCGGCCATTTCAACCCCGGACCCGTCCGTGGTGCCGACCGATTTTTCATTGTATACTATTTTAAGCATGTTTCCTTTGTTTGCCTATCCTGGCACTCCAGTGCCAGGATAGGCACTGAAGTATTTTTTTTTATTTTGACTACCGCTATCGCAGTACTGCACACCGCGTACCGCACTGGGAAAGAAAAAAATTGGACCGCACTACCGCAACCGCACTACTCCGGAAAAAAGTACCGCACTACCGCAACCGCACTACTGATTTTTCAGTACCACGCCCACCTCTGGAAATAGAGCTAGCACGGATCGCCGCCCAAGGAACACCTGCCAAGGGTTGTTTGGAAGAAGCCGTAAGTAGACCTCGACTCCCCAGTATAAGGACGGAGAAGACATAGCCACGTACTTGACCCGCTTCGAGAGGGTTGCAGACCTCCTCGGGGTGGATGAGGCCACTTATGCCGTCAGGTTAGGATGTTTACTCACCGGCAAGGCAGCTGACACTTACATCTCTTTACCACCTGACACTATAGATTAACTCTTATTCTCTCCTTAAGAAAGCGCTCCTGACCTGATTTCATAAAACTCCGGATGGATATCGTGCTGAGTTCAGGAGCGCCAAGATCCAGAGCAACGAGAGCTACGCGCAATTCTCAACACAATTGAAGCGTCTTTTCAAGTCCTGGGTAGAAGCCTCCGATGTACAAGCCACCTACGACTCCTTGATGGACTTTATGCTGCTGGACCAGGTTCTCTCTTCCCTCTTCCCGGACATTCGCCTGTTCGTCATGGAACGGCTGCCCAAGACTTTGTCCGAAGCTGCTCGGCTTGCTGATAACTGGACTTCCGCACATAACTCCTACTTCCGGCCTTACTCCTCTCGTAAGAAAAATGCCATGTCTTCCAGAGCTTCTTCCCCTAGTTTGGCCGAAAAAGGAAAGAAGGCTGTTGTACGCTGTTACAGCTGTGGGGAAGAAGGTCACGTCCGTACCAACTGTCGCAAGAATCCCAGGGCTTTTAAGGACAGCGCCAGCCCTCAACCACACAAGGTGGGATTCTGCATGGAAGATAGCAACGTCAACACCTACAAGATTGCCGGGACGGTTAATGGAGCCTGGACCTCCTCTATCATAAGAGACACCGGGTGCTCCTGGGTGGTTGTGTCCGAGGAAGCTCTACCCGATGCCGACGTCACCAACTGCAAGAAAGCCTTGGTCACGGATTACCTGAGGCGGGCAGATGAGTTCCTTATCCTGCGGTGCTACATAAAGTGACCGTATTTCGTAGGATGGACCAATGTCGTGCGGACCCCCATTAAGTTCGCGACGGTTCTGATTGGTAATATACCGGGAGCTAGAGCTGCCAAGGATCCTGATAGTCTACCACCAGATGCAAACCACGCCCCGATGACCTCTGCCGACTCCAGTATCGCTCCACCTATTGCTTGTGCTGATGGGACACCTGCTGCGAGTTACAGCCTGCCTGCGGGCGCCACTCTTCCCGATCCTACTCCAATGCCGTTCAGACCAGGGCTAGCAGGATGAAACGCTTACATCCCTTTGTTGTTCCCGCTTTCCAGCCTTTGTCTGTAACTCCGGAGGCCTTCGAGCAACTTCAAGCCTCCTGTCCTACCCTCAGCGACGTGAGGGCCAAGGTTAGTTCCGGAGGGGTCGATCACGTGAGGAATGGCGCTGAATTTCAGTTTGTGGAGCTGGACGGGCTGATATATAGGAAATGCATTTCCTCTAATCGTCCTGACAAGCTTGGACAGGAAACTCTAGTTGTTCCTAACGATTGTCGGCACCTTATCCTCTCTGTTGCCCATGAGAGTCCCCTTGCTGATCATTTCTCTCACAGGAAGACTGAGATGAAGGTAGCGGAACACTTTTTCTGGCCGGGGATGGGAGCATATATCCGGACTTTCTGTCGATCCTGCAACAAGTGCCAAAGATTCTCTGCCAAATGCAGGGTCATACCAGTTCCTTTGAAGCCGATGCCCATCATCACCGAGCTGTTCTCCCGTGTTGCCATTGACCTGGTTGGCCCTCTTTCTCCCGCGTCCTCTGAGGGCCCCCGGTATATCCTAACTTTGATTGTTTCGCTACTGGCTTCCCCGAAGCGGTGCCTTTAAAGGACATCGACTCCGTCTCCGTCGCCGAAGCCTTGCTGTCCATCTTTTCTCATGTCGGTATACCCCGGGAAATTTTGTCTGACCGGGGAACCCAGTTCACTTCGAACTTGATGGCTGAGCTTCATAAGCTGCTAGGGGTAAAACCCATCTTCACCACTCCTTACCATCCTAGTGGGAACGGTCGAGTTGAACGACTCCATGGACCCCTGAGAGCCTCGCTAAGGAAGTTGTATGAGGACAAACCCCGTGAGTGGCACCGTTACCTCATACTAACTTTATTCGCCCTCCGGGAGATACCAAGTGACAGAACCGAGTTTTCGGCCTTCGACCTGCTGTATGGCCGCTCTGTACGGGGACCTTTAACAGTACTACGGGACCTCTGGGAAGACCGCAGCATTGAAGACCAAGAGCGTGACGCCTCCCAGTATATCTTCGAGCTGCGGGGCAAACTGGATGAGTGGGCGAAGATTGCTGCCCGGAATGCCGACGTGAGTATCACCCGATACAAGGCCTACTTCGATGTTAGCTCCCAGGATCGCCAGTTTAAGCCAGGAGACGAAGTGTTAGTGTTACTGCCGAGCGACAAGAAGCGGCAACTTCTCTCCTGGAATGACCCTTATAAGGTAATGGAAAGGCGCAACAAGTTCGACTTTGTCATAGCCGAACCCAAGGGACCGAAACTGTATCATGTTAACCTCCTAAACCGCTACTACCGCCGCGCACAGGTTGGGCTGGCTTCTGTGCTTGATGAAATTTCCCCCGGTCTTGTCAATAGACATCTAACAGAGTTTGGTGACGTTTTCTCCGATATACCAGGCTGCACAAGTACCATCGAACATGACATCAATTTAACCACCACCGATAGAGTACAGACGAAGGTCTATCCCGTGCAAGTTCACCTTAAAGCCTTCTTTGAAAAGGAAATAGAAACCCTCATGCAGCAGGGCATTATTCAACGTTCCTTTTCCCAGAACTGTTCTCCTGTCGTTATGGTGAAGAAGGCGGATGGAACGTATCGGATGGCAGTTGACTTTCGACAATTGAATTCCATCACCTGCCTCCATGCCGAGCCTACCTGCAACATGGAAGAAGACCTGCACAAGTTTTCAGGAGCCCGGTATTTCTCAGAACTGGATCTGTCCAAGGCTTACTACCAGGTATCCCTGTCTTCCCAGGCTCAGCCCTTAACAGCCTTTCCTACCCATATGGGCTTAATGGAGTGTTGTCGGATGCCATTCGGGCTCGTCACCACCTGCGCCACTTACATCCGCCTGATGAGGATGGTATCAGCAGGATTGTCAAATGTGTCCTTTTACTTTGACAATATCTTTGTTTACTCTCAGGAGTGGACCACCCACCTGCTGACAGTTACGTCTGTACTCGACCGGCTGAGACAACACCCCCTCACCGCCAAACCTTCCAAGTGCCGCTTCGGAGTAGAGTCCATTCAATACCTTGGATTCTGGCTTGATGGTCGTTATATGGATATTATATGATAAAGTGACAGCCTTGAATAACATCTCTCCTCCGGCCACCAAGAAACTGCTCTGTAGTTTTTTTTAGGACTGATATCCTTTTTCAAGTTCTTCATTCCTCAGGCTTCTGAATACACCGGCCACTTGTCTGACCTCAAGAAAGACGTTCGCGAGCCACTCGCTTGGAGTTTTTGAAAGGTCATTGTTGAACAATACAAAGAGAGTAGGAAATAGAACAGAGTTCTAGGATGAAGAAGAGACCGTCTGTTATAGCAGAGATAGATTAGCCTAAAAGGACACTAAGGAAACAGCAAATGTTTCCCCGAAACGGCTAAAAGAGTCAGTTAGAAAGGCAAAAAAAAGTCCAGTAGAATGCCACTTGCAGAAACCGTACTTGTGATCAGGGAGAAGGTCAAATGTTGTTAGATGTTTAAGAACATTCTTATCAAGAGTTGATTCAGTAGCTTTAGAAAAACAGGAAAGCAAAGTTATGTGACGATAGTTTGAAGGATAAAAGCGGTCATCCTTATTAAGCAAGATTTGCATGTAGGCATACATCCAGCTCCTGATCTGGGCTAGTTCGGGGGAGGGGTTTACACCCCCTCCCTCAACAAAACCCCCTCTAGCCAAAAACAAAACGCAAAACAGAGGTCGGGGTCGTGGAGCGAGCCTCGACTCTGATCCGGTATGCTGGGGGGCCTGACCGTGCGGCAGGCTTCCCCGATGCATCCGCATCGGGAAAGCCTACCGTCATCTGCCTGCATCTTGAATGATTAAAGGCCCCTTAGCCCCTCGTTTTGATTTGGGGGTGGCCAGGGTGGTGCAGAAGCAGTGACCGCCAGCAGAACCATGCCCGGGGTTAACCTCCGGTGGGTTCTGCTTGTGGGCTCATGGTACATCCTGAGCCTCTCGGAGAATCACCGACTGCTCTACTTATCAGATAAGCTCAGAAGGCTGAAGGTGGAAATAGTAGGACTCTCTCAGACAAGGAGGCCTGACATAGCGTGATTAGTATTTAGGGATACGCCTACTACTGGTCCGGCATGATCAATGGTGCCCGTCTTCAGAGGTAGATATAAGCATTTCCAGTCAACTGGAGACATTTTTGGTTCAAGGTACTCCGGTTGATTGAGCGTATAATGCGAGTAGGACTGAAGCACACACTGGGAGTCATGTTTCTTGTTACAGTGTACGCTGCTACCGAGATGTGTGAGACTAAAGAGAAGGAAGTGTACTACGCCAAACTAGACTACATATTAGACCAGTGATCTCATCGGGACACATTCACTGTCTTGAACGACTTCAATGGTACTACCGGCACTAATAAGGTTGGCTATGAGCTATGTGTTGGTCCCCATGGTTCTGGTACTAGGAAGACCAGCAGGTCTCGTTTCCTGAATTTTTGCAAGATCCAAGAGGTAGAGAACTGCAGATTATTCGCACCAGAGACCAGAGCTCCGCCGTTGGACTTGGTATAGCAATGCCGGAGGGGTAGCTAAGGTGATTGACCACATCATCGTAAGTGCTCGTTGAAATATCCCTCAGAGCTGCAGGGTTTTCCGGAGTTCTGAGTTCTTTGGAATTGATCATAGGCTTGTTCTTGCAACACTCATGCTTCATGTCATGCCCGAGATCTAGGAGTGCCTTTCCGTCGGCGAAGACGCCGGAGAATGTTGAGGAGAGTCACGCTGCCAGGATTGCTAGGAATCGGGAACAAAATAGGGCTCTTTCTCGTAGGACTAGAGCTCTCCTGAGGCGAGAAAAGGATAGGTATGTCAGGAGTCAAGCTGAGGAAGTCTAGGGCCATATTAATGCGACTGATCTCCGACCTGCTTACATAGCACTGAAGAAGTTCCGCTCCGAGCTTCCCTCTCAGGTGAGTGCTATCCGAACAGCAGATGGCTGCCTCGTGTTATATATGGATGGGCAGCGGGCTCGTTGGGCTGAGTATTTTGAGTAGTTGTACGCGACGGACCCTCAATGTGGGCAGCTTCCAGTTGCTGTGCTGAAGGTGGTGGATGCTGATCCACCCATCGACGAAAGCCCATCCTTTCTTGACGAGGTCAGAGAGGCTGTGGAGTGCGTGTGGAATGAGTGTGTGTGGAATGAGTGTTTGTGGAATGAGGGTTTGTGGAATGAGTGCGTGTGGAATGAGTGTGTGTGGAATGAGTGTTTGTGGAATGAGTGTTAGTGGAATGAATGCGTGTGGAGTGAGGGGGTCTGGAATGAGTCCTTGGAATGAGCGAATGTGGAATGAGTGAGACAAAGAAAACAAAATAACTACAGAGTTCCCATTCAATTACTATGGTGGAGGCGCCGAGTGCGGGTCATTCAATATGGCGGCCGGCGGCCGAACGCTGACGGGGGAAATAACCCCTCCATGTGTATTAGAGCTCAGTGGGAGAGAGGCGCACTATTACGCTATACGTAGCAACGTAAAAATAATGAAACATAGAATACCTTCACATACGTAGATTATATATATATATATATATATATATATATATATATATATATATATATATATATATATATATATATATATATATATATATATATAAGAACGTAAGGAGTCTGCAAGAGGTCGGTTGGCCTATACAAGGCAGCTCCTGTACACTCAACCCCACCTTACCTCACCATCCATGGCTTTATCTAACCTCTTCTTGAATGTATCTATGGTGTTGGCGGGGTAGGCGGTGGCCGAAGTGATAGCGTACTGGACCCACATTCGCCGCGTGATGGACGACGCGGGTTCGAATCCTCACGCTACCACTCGGATTTTTCGGTCACCGCCGAGTGGCTTAAAACTACCCACATGCTGTCCTGAAGACCACTCATCAACCCGGACTCTAGAGGAAGCCGTCCAAGCGAATCAAGTACGAGTTCCGGGGGGCAGCATGAGCCAATGCAAGATGGCGCCACTATAAACACTCGCCTGCGCCAGAACGGGCTGGGCCGACCATCAGGCCCCACCTGGAAGAAGCCTTGGGCCGACCATCAGGCCCCACCTGGAAGAAGCCTTGGGCCGACCATCAGGCCCCACCTGGAAGAAGCCTTGGGCTGACCATCAGGCCCCACCGGGAAGATGCCTACCGGCGCAATAGGCAACAACATAAAAAAAAAAAAATGGCTCCCAAGCCTGTTCCATTCATCTACCTACCACTCTATTAGTGAACCAATTCTTGCCTATGTCTTTGTTGAATCTGAATATGTCTAACTTGAAACCATTGCTACGCGTCCTACCGGGCTCTTTTACTATCAGAATCTTATTGACATCCATCCCCTTTGTTAAAGCCCTTCATCCATTTATAGACTTCGATCAAGTCTCCTCGCAACCTTCGCCTTTCCAGAGAGTGTAGGTTTAACTGCTTCAGCCTGTCTTCATAAGGCAAGTTTCTCACCCCCTGAATCATCTTTGTCATCCTCCCCTGTACGGATTCTAACATCTTGATATCCATTCTATAGTAGGGGGACTAGAACTGAACTGCATAATCGAGATAAAGTCTAACTAGTGCAAAGTAAAGTTTGAGGATGACTTCAGCGCTCCTATTGCTTACGCTCCTTGAGATGAAACCAAGTACTCTGTTTGCCCGATTTTTAGCCTGAATGCATTGAGCCCTAGGACGGAGGTCAGCACTCACTAGTACTCGTAAGTCTCTCTCACGCCCAGACCTGCTTAGAGGAGTGCCATTTAGGGAGTAATTGTGTGAGGGATTATTCCTACCTACACTCAGAATGCTACACTTCCCGACATTGAATTCCATCTGCCACTTCCCCGCCCAATCATATAGTCTGTCAAGCTCATCCTGGAGAACGCTAGCGTCACTGTCTGATTGGATTACTCTACCGATCTTGGTATCATCTGCGAACTTACTGACATCACTACTAATTCCTGTGTCCAAGTCATTGATGTAAATAATAAAAAGCAGAGGACCCAGCACCGACCCCTGTGGGACTCCACTCGCAACACTGCCCCATTCAGATTTTTTACCATTGATTTGCACTCTCTGCTTCCTACCACTAAGCCACGCCCTGATCCATTTCAAAACTTTCCCATCTACCCCGTGAGCCTGTAATTTTAGTAACAGCCGGTTATGAGGAACTTTGTCGAACCCCTTACTGAAATCTAGATATAATATGTCATAGTTTTCATCTCTGTCAACCGCCTCGATCACTTTAGTGTAGAAGGACAACAGATTAGTAAGGCAAGACCTACCCTTTGTGAACCCATGCTGTGAGTCATGAATTAAACTATGCTTCTTTAGATGGTCCCTAATGCTCCCGGGTATAATTGATTCCAACATCTTTCCTACAACTGATGTTAAGCTAATTGGGCGATATATATATATATATATATATATATATATATATATATATATATATATATATATATATATATATATATATATATATATATATATATATATATATATATATATATATATATATATATATATATATATATATATATATATATATATATATATATATATATATATATATATATATATATATATATATATATATATATATATATATATATATATATATATATATATATATATATATATATATATATATATATATATATATATATATATATATATATATATATATATATATATATATATATATATATATATATATATATATATATATATATATATATATATATATATACTTTTAAATTTGAAATTCAACTTTTTTAATTTGAAATTCAACTTTTTTAATTTGAAATTCAACTTTTTAAATTTGAAATTCAACTTTTTTAATTTGAAATTCAACTTTTTTAATTTGAAATTCAACTTTTTAAATTTGAAATTCAACTTTTTAAATTTGAAATTCAACTTTTTAAATTTGAATTTCAACTTTTTAAATTTTAATTTCAACTTTTTAAATTTGAAATTCAACTTTTTTTAATTTGAGGGTGAAAAGATGTAGTTTATCGTTATATTCACTACTCCTTTGTATCACTCATTTCTATGCACTGATATGTAAAAAAAAAAAAAAAATCATTGAAGACAGTATAATATGCAATATTTTTGAAATAATTCACACCAAAAATTGGGATTTCTCTTATAAAGTCTGATGAAACTAAAAGGTAGGGGGATGATCCAAGGCTCGGTGTTTGTAACTGCTAAGCGCTTCTACAGTACATTCTATCGGTTTGTGTCCTTGATTCACGTAGGCACATGTTCCCTCTAAACTCTAAAGGAACGGACAGAGTAAAAAAATACTGCCGTGTACTAACGTATTAATAATGTGTTTAAATAAGAGAGAGAGAGAGAGAGAGAGAGAGAGAGAGAGAGAGAGAGAGAGAGAGAGAGAGAGAGAGAGAGAGAGAGAGAGAGAGAGAGAGAGAGTTTCGGACGCCCTTAGCAGGCTTAGAGGTAACGACGTGGTTTCGTGTTTCGTGGACTATTAGCGCCATCTGGCTCGTGTGAATCTAATTACGTGCGCACCAAAGAGCCAATCAGATTAAATGAGATGTTATCTTGCTCAGTTGCCGACTACCAAATACTTCCCTCGTGATTAATTAGCTTCTCCCAGACGACTCACAAAAGAAACTTAATTACCTTACCGTAAACGACGAGACCGCTAATAACGTCGAGCTCAAAATTCTGAAATATTGGTAGCGTGGTGGAAAAGAAAAAAAATATTGTTGAACAAGACTTAGTTGGCGACGCTCCGGCTCGCGTGACACCAATCAGGGAGAGCCTCTTAGCCTTCCCTCTGACCATTGGCCGTCGCCAGCAACGAGCATGCATGTCTGGAGTTGGCGTTAGGTTACGTTAGGCTACATTTTATATTAGGTTTACTGATGCAGTGTGTGTGTGTGTGGGGGGGGGGGGGGGAATTATAGTACGTTAGGTTACTATTTATTAAGTCTTCTAATGCTAGTGTGTGTGTGTGTGTGTGTGTGTGTGTGTGTGTGTGTGTGTGTGTGTGAGAGAGATTTGATTCACCATGGTCTGATCATGTGCTGGACTCACGATGGCCAGCTTATAGTACCCTTCCGGAAAGAGATTGAACTCTTGTTATGGATCTTTGTGTAAAGCTGAATCCTCACACACACCCGGGAGGCGGTACACTACCTCTGACTAACAACTGGATCTTATCCAATGCTGTGGGTGGGTTTCTGTGTGTATGTGATTTTCAGCAATATATAGTAGTGTTAGGACTTTAGCAAGTGGGAACATTTTATCTCTATTATTATAAGATCTGTAAGATATTATATTTGTCATTTGGTTATAACTAAAAGTCACTGAGAGGTTAGGAGCACTGGTGACGCATTCATAATGTTGCGTGGAGAACATATGTTGTACTTAATCGGTCTTGTGGATATTTTTGAAACACTGGTCAGCATAATTTTCCTGAAAAACATTTTTAGGAAGTCTCTCGATACCGAGGTCTTACCGGCAGTATGGAGAAAGGTCAATGTTGTACCGGTATTTAAGAAGTGAAATAAATCAGTCTAACTACTGCCCAAATAGTTTAACGATAGCTGTAGAGTTTAATATAGCAAGAGCATTCGAGAACATCTTGAGAAACAGCGTGAACAATAGCCCCCAGTATGAGTTAGTTTTGTCGTCATATTTTGTTCTTTTAAATTAAGGTGTACGAAGCGGCAGAAGAGACAAAAGCTATTCTAAGAGGTGTCTTGTTAGCTCCTCCAACTTTTTCTTCATCAACTTCTGCAACATTTAAGGCTTTGCCGCACTGACTTTTCATTACCTGGGGAAGGCGGTGGCCGAGTGGTCAACGTGTGGGGGTGGTGAGTCCTTGGACCTAGGTTCGAGTCCAACCGAAAAATGCTGATTTTTCAAACCAACGCCGCGTGGTGAAAGATAACCCACATGCTGCCCAGATCTTCAATCAACCCTAACTTTGGTGAATTCGTTCAAGTGGAGCACCGGGGAGCAGCATGGGGACAAGCAAGAGTCATATCACGGCAACCACTATAAATAAAGTTCGCCTGCGCCACTAACGGGCTGAGGTCGCCCAAGAGACCCATCAAGACAACCTGCTGGTGCCTTAGGTAGCCCCTAAAAAGAAAATCTCTCCTCCTCTGAACCTCACCTTCTCTTCCTTACCAAAACACAGGTTTCTGAGGCTAATGGCAATCATCTCTACTCTCTTCCCTCCTACTATTTCTATCCATAATTTCAATCCAAGGCTGGAAGTTGCGTCTACGGACGAAATGACATCTCTTGCTCTCGTGGCCACGACCTCAATTCTTCAGAATTTTCCACCATTTGACTAAGACTTCATTGTCATTCTATTATCAAATACATCTGTTCTGTTTATCTTTCTACTCTGTTCCCTCGTACCATCTCTATCCTAAATTTCAATCCAAAGCTGGATTTTGCGTCTACGTACGTAATGACATCACTTGCTCTCGTGCCCACGACCCTAATTCATCAGATTTATCCACCATCTGTCTAAGACTTCCTTGTTACCAAATACGCCTGTGCTGTTCATCTCTAACCTAACTATATCAACAATGTATAATTCTTTAACTATTTGAATTCCAAAGTGGAGCACATGCTGACTCATTGATCCTTCGCTGATACCTCCATCTAAGGGGATTTCAATGTTCGCCACAAGCTTTGGCTTTCATCCTCTTTCACTAACCAGCCTGGTGAAGAAGTCTACAACTGCCTTCCTCACTTATCTACAGCAACAGGAATAGGACCCTACACGTATCCCCGACTGTCTTGGAGACACGCCCATCTCTGTTGGGCTCCTCCTATCACAATCTTATTACCTTATTCTGTCCTATCACTCCTGTACAGCCTCGACCCACCGAAGATGCGGTACTTCTGGCTTTTTGTTTCAGCTCGCAGGGACGAAGTGAGGATGTAATTTTCCTATTTCCTGTGGAATGATGACTGCTTCCAAGAGAGAGACCCTTCTGTGTGTGCCAAAAATAGAGAACCAGCTCACAAAAGGTACTTGAATCTCCGTACTCCTGCTAATCGTGATCTTTATATTTCTGGCCGGAATCGCGCCAAATCTATTCTCCGACTTATCAAAAAAAAAAATCGTCAATAGAAAGTGTCACAATCTTGCCTTCTCTAACTCTTCCAGAGACTTCAGCCACCTAGCCAAAAATATCTCTTGCAAATATATTTCTTCATCTTTCCCACCTGATGGCGGCACAGCTGTCACATCAGTCTCTAAGGCTGAAGTCTTTGCTCAATCGTTTTCTAAAAATTCAACTCTGGATGATTCAGGCATATATCTATTCCACAGGGCTATGTCCTATCACCCACTCTCTTCCTGTTATTCATCAATGATCTTTTTTCCATAACAAACTGTCCTATCCACTCATATACTGACGACTCCACTCTGCATTATTCAACTTCTTTCAACAGAAGACCGTCTCAAAAGGAATTACAAGACTCCAGACTGGAGGCTGCAGAACGATTAACCTCAGACCTTGCTATTATTTCCGATTGGGGTAAAAGGAACCTTGTGTCCTTCAATGCCACAAAAACAAAAAAAACAATTTCTCCACCTATCGACTCGACACAATCTTCAAAACACCTATCCCCTATTCTTCAACAACACTCGGCCGTCACCTTCTTCAACACTAAACATCCTCGGTCTATCCTTAACCCAAAATCTTAACTGGAAACTTCATATTTCTTCTCTCACTAAATCAGCTTCCTCGAGGTTGGGCGTTTTGTATCGTCTCCGCCAGGTCTTCTCCCCCGCAAAGTTACTATCCATATACAGGGGCCTTGTCAGCCCTCGTATGGAGTATGCATCTCACGTGTGGAGGGGCTCCACTCACACAGCTCTTCTGGACAGAGTGGAGGCTAAGGCTCTTCGTCTCATCAGCTCTCCTCCTCATACTGATAGTCTTCTACCTCCTAAATTCCGCCGCCATGTTGCCTCTCTTTCTATTTTCTATCGATATTTTCAAGCTGACTGCTCTTCTGAACTTGCTAACAGTAAGGCTTCCCCCCTTTCCGCGGCCCCGCTGCACTCGACTGTCCACTCTAGCTCATCCCTATACTGTCCAAACCCCTTATGCAAGAGTTAACCAGCATCTTCACTCTTTCATCCCTTACACCGGTAAACTCTGGAACAGCTTTCCTTCGTCTGTATTTCCTACTGCCTATAACTTGACCTCTTTCAAGAAGAGTGTATCAAGACACCTCTCCACCCGAAATTGACCTATCTTTTGGCCACTTTATACTATCTTCTGTTGTGGGAGCGGCAAGTAGCGGGCTTTTTTTCTACTCTGTTTGTTGCCCTTGAGCCGTCTTCTTTGTTGTAAAAATAAAAATAAAAACATCCCCGTTCTGACTCCACTATGCCAGTTATGTAAAGTCTTCGCTCGATGTTTTCAAGGCCACTCAGTCCTCTATCCTCGTAGGGCTTATGGGCCCGATGGAGTGCCTCCTATTATTCTTTAAATTTGTGCTCCCGTGCTGACACCCTGCCTGGTCAAACTTTTTCGACTCTGGCTTTCAATATCTACCTTTCCTCTATGCTAAAATTACATGTATATACAGCCAATGCCTACGTAGGGTGACCGTTCCAATCTCTCAAACTACCTTCCTATAGATTTACTATCCAGACTTTCTAAACTTTTTGAATGAATTCATAACCGAAAAAATCTTAAGCATTTATTATCCTCTAACTTTCTATCTGAACGCTAGTATGGGATACGCAAGGGGCGTTTTATTGGTGATCTTTCCTTCCTAACTAACTATTGGTCATCCTCTCTTTGCCTTATCGGTGAAACTTTTGCTATTGCCTTAGATATCGCGAAAACTTTTGAAAGAGTTTTGCACAAATTTTTGCTTTCTAAACTAATCTCCTAAGGATTCTATCCCTCTCTCTGTACTTTTATCTCCGGTTTCCCTTCTGGTCGATCAATCTCTGATGTGGTAGACAGTTACTGTTCTTCCCTTAAACCTATTAATAGTGGAGTCCCGCAGGGCTCTCTTCTATTTCCCATTCTTTTTCTGTTGATCATTAATGATCTTTCCGGCGCTGATGACTCTACTCTGCATTATTCAACAATTTTTAACAGAAGACCCTCCATAGGGGACTCTAAGCAGCAGAATGCTGAACCTCAGATCTTGCTATCGTGTGTGAATGGTGCAGGAGGAACTTGGTATTCTTCATCGCCTCAAAACATTAATTTTTCCACCTAAATCAGCACACTCTTCCAAACACCTTTACCTCATTCTTCGACAGCACATGACTATCATCTTCTGCAATAAACTTTCAAAATCTTAGCTAGAAACGTCTTATTTCCTTTCTTTCTAAATCAGCTTCCTCGAGATTTGGTGTTCTGTATCGTCTCCGCCAGTTCTTTTCCTTCTGTCAGATGCTATCCATATACAGGGGCTTTGTCCGCCCTCTTATTAAGTATGCATCTCATGTGTAGGGGGGACTCCACACATACAACTATGTCAGACAGAATATATTCAAAGGCTCTTCGTCTCATCAACTTCCTTCCTCTTACTCACTGTCTTCTACCTCTTAAATTCCGAAGAAATATTGCTGCTCTTTCTATCTTCTACCGATAGTTTCATGGTAACTGCTCTTCTGAACTTGCTAACTGCATGCCTACCCCCTTCCCGCGGCCCCGGTGCACATGTCTACTCTTGCTTATCCCTCCCTATTCTGTCCAAATCCCTTATGCAAGATTTCACCAGCATCTTCATCCTTTTATTCCTTTCGCTGGAAAACTCTGGAACAGCCTTCCTTCGTCTGTATATCCTCTTGCCTGCGACTTGAACTCTTTCAAGAGGAGAGTATCAAGACACCTCCACCCGACATTGATTTTTGTCATGGCCTTTCGTTTTTTTCCCTTTTATCGGAACAGCGTCAAGAGTTCTTTTTTGTTATTTTTTGTTTTTTTGCCCTTGAGCCCTCGAGCTGCCTCCCATGCTGTAAAAAAAGGTAGCACCCCCCTAAAAACTACTAAACATACTTTGTCCGTCCTCAACTTTCAGCCGCAGTTGGAAATTTCATTTATTATCTTCATTTCCTAAATCGGTTTCCTCGAAGTTTGGTGTTCCGTATCGTCTCCACCAGTTTTTTTCCCTCTTCCACATGCAATTTATATACAATTGCTCTGTCCGCGCTCATATGGCGTATGCTTCTCAAGTATGTTTGGAATCCGCACACAACTCTCTTGGACAGAATATTGTCAAACATTTTATACTGACAGTCTTTTATCTCTTAAATCCGCCGCAATGATACCCTTTTTTCAGTTTTCTATCGATAATTTCATGCTGAATGCTCTTCTCAACATGCTAACTGCATGCCTCCACCCCTCCCGCTGCCCCACTATAACGACTCTCTACCCTAGCTCATTTCTACAAAATCTAAATCTTTTATTCAAGAGGTAACCAGCATATTTATTCATCCCTTTCGCTGGTAAACTCTATAACAGCCATTTTGTGTCTATATTTTGTTTTGCCTACGACTTGACCACTTTCAAGTGAGGAAGCAAGCCACCTATCCAAATGATTCTAACCCTCTTTTTAAAAATTCTATTACCACGTTATTTGCAGGAGTAGCGCCGGCGGTCTTTTTTTTTTTTTTTTTTTTTTTTTTTTTTTTTGCCTTTGAGCTGCCTCCTTTTCTGTAAAAAACAAATCTACTTCATGAAACCATTACCCTAACATTCTTTCTCTCCCTTCTCATCCTTTCCTCTCCCGCCCTACCCCCTTCCCTCTCAGTAAGGAAAAGAAGAGTCCATTATGTCTGATGTTCCTTCTCCCTCCCCCCTTCCCTGCTCTCTCTCTCTCTCTCTCTCTCTCTCTCTCTCTCTCTCTCTCTCTCTCTCTCTCTCTCTCTCTCCGCCCTTTCTCTTGCGTGGTCAAGCAGCTAGCACCATAATAATCTTGCCACACTACCCATAATGCACCAGCCACTCCCGCGGCCCATTTGGTGGTCAGCGCCTCTAAATGGATTTGAAACGAGGGCCCATTACCTTCTAACAAGACTCTTATCACCCCTCCTCCCCCTCTTTACCTCTCCCCCACTATGCTGTTCTTTCTACCCTTGTTCTCTCTCTCTCTCTCTCTCTCTCTCTCTCTCTCTCTCTCTCTCTCTCTCTCTCTCTCTCTCTCTCTCTCTCTCTCTCTCTCTCTCTCTCTCTCTCTCTCTCTCTCTCTCTCTCTCTCTCTCTCTTCTTCACATCCTTTTCCACGCCGCTAGAGTTCATTCTCCCTCCTTGTTTCCCACCCTCTCCTCCCTGTCGTCCTTAGCACCGCCACCTTGCCCTCAAAAGATCCCATCTTACATTGTTCTTCCTCAGCCTCAGACATCACGGGCAACAAGGTGCCACGCCACAGGGATCGGTAAGGTCGAGAACGCACGGAGGGGAGACGCGAGGTTGGACGGAGTGGCCGGGAAGCGAGTGACCAGACAGAGAAAAGACGAGGAAACAGGATTGGGGAGAGTGGATTACTGGACGGAGGCGGTGTCGGTAGCGGTGGTGGTGGTTGTGGTGGTGGTGGTGGTGGTTTGGGGAGAGTAGTGGTGTTGGAAAGGTGGTGATGGTGACGGTAATGTATGTGATGTGAATGGTGGCTGTGATGGTTTAGGGATGGTGATGGAGTGTGCGTTGTGGTGGTGATGCAGTAGTAGGTAGTGCTAGTGGTTTTGAGAAGTGGTGGTGGTAGTGATGATACCCATAATGTGGTTGTAGTAGTTGTATTGATGGTAACTTGGGAGAGATGGTGATGGGGGTGCTGGTGTTGGTGGCGATCATGTAGGTGGTGATGGTAATGGAAATATCTAAGTATGGTAAGGTTATGGTGATCCGGGGATGATAGTGGTGGTGATGCAGGTGTAAATGGTGTCGGTGGTGGTAGTGGTGGTGGAGGCGGTGGCTTTAAGGTAGTGGTGATGTACAGCAGTGTTGTATCTCCTATGGTTATGGCGTAAATGATGAAGAAAGAAATACACTATTAATAAATTATCGGTAATGTAAATGGAAGTGGTGAATTAGTGGTGGTGGTGAGGAAATGATGGTGGTGGTGGCAGTTTTGGTAGCGGTGGTGTACTTGCTTAGGTTGTGATGTTGTTGCAGTATAAGCGAAATGTACTGTTCATGATGATAGTGACGACACTTGTGATGAGGATGTTTGTGGCTGGAGATAAGGGCAGTGGCATTCGTGGCAAGAAATGGCGATGCTAACTCTGTCTATGGTTTCGGGGTAATGATGATGGTTGTGGTGACGGTGATGATAACAATATTGGTGCTAGCGATGGTGGCGATGGGTGTGATGGTTCTGTTTGTTATGGAGACGGTAGTTTTGTTGTGGCTGCCATTGTTAGCTATGTTTTTGATGGTACGTATTCTGGTTATGCTGGTGAAAAGATCAATAGCTGAAGCCTGGGTGATGGTCGTGTTGTTGTTTGCGGGCGAGGTGGTGATGTTGGGTGTAGTGGTGATGCTAATGATTATGGTAATTACTGAGATTGTCGATGGCGTTGTTGATGTAGTTAGTGGATAAGATGATGCTAGATGTGTTAATTATCTTTTGTTATAATAACAACTGTGGTGTTGGTTATTATGCTCTGTACTAGTGATGTCTGTAGGAATATTGTTGTGGTTTTGGTGTCGGCAGTGCTGTTGTAGGGGATGGTGGTGATGATGCTGTATGTATTCCTGATGTTTGTAACTTTACAAATGGGTGTGCTGTTGTTGTTTGTAGCGGTTGTAATGTTAGGAGTAGTGAATGATCATAAAGGTGCATGATAACGTAGTGGCAATCAAAACTGGAGCTGTAACGTTTATATTAGGTTTGTGGAAGGGCCCTCTAGCCCCCCTTCTTGTTTTGGGGGTGGTCGTGAAGCTGCTGGAGTAGTGCCCGCCCTCAGAACAAGGCCCGGGATTAATATTAAGAGGGCTGTACCAATAGGCTTCTGGAACGTCCTGATCCTCTCGAAGGATCACCGACTAGTCTATAATACCTATCAAATGAGCTCAGAAGGTTGAGGATGGACATAAAGGGACTCTTTGACACAGGAGGCCTGGCACTGGCGTGATCATAAGTGGGAGGTACACCTACTACTGGTTCAACATGAGCAATGGTGACCGTCTTGGAGAGGTACCTATAAGCATCTCCTGCCAACTGCAGCCATTTGTGGTTAAGGTTATTCCGGTTGATGAGCGTATAATGCGAGTGAGGCTGAAGCACACTCTGGGCTATACATCTCTTGTTGAAGTGCACACTCCTACCGAGATGTGTGAAACTGAACAGGAGGTGTTCTATGCCAAATTGAACTCATAGCTAGACAAGTGCCCCCATCAAGAAACACTCATTGTCCTGGACAACTTCAATGCTCCTAATGTACTGGTACACTAAACAAGAAATTTGCTGTAAAATGGGGGGCTTCCACTTCGCTGCCATTTAAGACAGCCAATGGTATTCTCCAGGGAGGGACAAAGTCTACACAGATGATCTCACTGCCGCTGTGCATGACACAGGCACAGGCTACCACTTTTTTTTTTTTTTTTTTTTTTACGTTGTTGCCTATTGCGCCGGTAGGCATCTTCCCGGTGGGGCCTGATGGTCGGCCCAAGGCTTCTTCCAGGTGGGGCCTGATGGTCGGCCCAAGGCTTCTTCCAGGTGGGGCCTGATGGTCGGCCCAGCCCGTTCTGGCGCAGGCGAGTGTTTATAGTGGCGCCATCTTGCATTGGCTCATGCTGCCCCCCGGAACTCGTTCTTGATTCGCTTGGACGGCTTCCTCTAGAGTCCGGGTTGATGGGTGGTCTTCAGGACAGCATGTAGGTAGTTTTAAGCCACTCGGCGGTGACCGAAAAATCCGAGTGGTAGTGTGAGGATTCGAACCCGCGTCGTCCATCACGCGGCGAATGTGGGTCCAGTACGCTACCAGTTCGGCCACCGCCTACCCCAAACAGATACATTACATGATAAGTGCATCAACTCGCTGAGTTATGCTGATGACATGGTACTGGTGGCGCCCACAGTGGAGGTTCTGCAGGGCCTTATTGGAGTGTGTCAGGCGTATGCTGCCACGCACAATATTGTCTACAACACCACCAAGACAGTTCATGGTAGTGCCGCCGCCACACTCCAGGGTGGCCTACCAGACATCAGCGTGGCTAAGTGGGAGTGCACTTACATTTGTGGATAGATTCACATACCTGGGCCATGTCATCAACAGGGAAAGGACCGATGATGATGACATCAAGAAGCAGACCACCAAGCTCATAGTCATCGCCAACACGCTGCTGAGGAAATTCTCCTTCTGCAGCACGGAGGTGAAGTTGGAGTTATTCAGAAGCCACTGTTACTCTCTCTACTGCAACTCGTTGTGGTCGCGGTATAGGGCTGCCTCCATGAACCGTTTTACTTAAGGGTCTGTCATAACGACATCATCAAGGGGCTTCTGGGGCTTCCTAGATGGACTAGCTCATCCCTGGCCTTCACCGGGCACGGGATGACCTGTCTGGCTGTGCTGCGTCGCCACGCCGCGTACAGTATGAGGAGCAGAGTGCAACAATCTGGGAAGTCCATCATCACCTCCGTCCATCATCACCTCCGTCAGACAGAGCTCGGCCTATGTATGGGGATCTATGCGGCGGGAGTGGCTGGGCCTTCTGTACGTGTAGATTGGTCCTTTTTTTTTTTGCCGCTGGGCGAAATAAAACTATTATTATTATTATTATTATTATTATTATTATTATTATTATTATTATTATTATTATCATTATTATTATTATTATTATTATTACTATTATTATTATTTTTATTATTATTATTATTTTTATTGTCACTGACAGGGTTGGCTTTAAGTTATGTCTTCGTCACCAATGTTCTGGCACTTTTAACACCGACAATTCTCTACTACTGCATGAATTTTCCAATATCCAGGAGGTTGAGTATTTCAGGTTCCTTGTACCAGAAACCAGAGTTGCAGCGTTGGACTTGATAGAGCGATGCCGGAGGGGTAGCTTAGGCCTTAGGAGATTGACCACATCTTCGCAAGTACTCATCGGAGAATCCTTCAAAACTGCAGGGTTTGCCGGAAGGATAAGCTCTTTGCAGTTGATCATAGTCAATAGTCATATACTATGGCAGTCACTAAAATAGTATTCGCCTGCACCACTAATGGGCTCCGTAGTCTAGTTGTCAACCCTTTAAGCATGTGGTAGTTACCCCGAATCACAGGCTAATGTGAAATCCGGGACTGCCACAGTTTACCTTCCCCAGGTTTCGCTAGGTACCCATTTATAGATCAGCCCAAAAGGGAGGATGGACAGCAGGGTGAGCTACACGCCGACTGCCTAGGGTAGGATTCGAGCCCGTGCCCGCGGAGAAGTGGACAGACACGCTGACAACGAGACCACGAAGCCTATTGGTGGTGCTGGTAGGGCTCACCACGCTCGTACGCTGAGCACTCGTCCATACACACACACATATATATATATATATATATATATATATATATATATATATATATATATATATATATATATATATATATATATATATATATATATATATATATATATATATATATATATATATATATATATATATATATATATATATATATATATATATATATATATATATATATATATATATATATATATATATATATATATATATATATATATATATATATATATATACATATTTACAGTAGAGGAAACAGTTCAAGGGCAAAAAAAGAAAACAACAATGAAAAGGAAAGGACCGCTACTCACGGCTCCTTCAAAAGAGTCAAGAAGATTGGCCGAAAGATAAGTCAATTTCGGGAGGAGAGGTGTCCTGATACCCTCCTCTTGAAAGAGTTCAAGTCGTAGGCAAGAGGAAATACAGATGAAGGAAGACTGTTTCAGAGATTATCAGCGTGAGGGATGAAAGAGTGAAAATGCTGGTTAACTCTTACATAAGAGATTTGGACAGTAAAGGGATGAGCTTGAATAGAAAGTCGTGTACGGCGAGGCCGCGGGAGAGGGGGAGACATGCAGATATCAAGTTCAGAAGAGCAGTCAGCGTGAAAATATCGATAGAAGATAGAAAGAGAGCCAACATGGCGCCAGAATTTAAGAAGTAGAAGACTATCACGAAGAGGAGGAGAGTTGATGAGACGAAGAGCCTTAGACTCCACTCTGTCCAAGAGAGCTGTGTGAGTGGAGCCTCCCCACACGTGAGATGCATACTCCATACGAGGGTGGACAAGGCCCCTGTATATGGATTGCAACAGTGCGGGGGAGAGAAACTGGCGGAGACGATACAGAACGCCCAACCTCGAGGAAGCTGATTTAATTAGAGAAGAGATGAGAAGTTTCCAGTTAAAATTTTGAGTTAAGGATAAACTGAGGATGTTTATATTGTGTTGAAGAAAATGACAGCCGAGAGTTGTTGAAGAATAGGGGATAGGTGTCTGGAAGATTGTGTCGAGTTGGTAGGTGGAGAAACTGGGTTTCTGAGGCATTGAAGGACACAAGGTTCCTTTTACCCCAGTCGGAAATGATAGCAAGGTCTAAGGTTAAACATTCTGCAGCCTCCAGTCTGGAGTCTTGTAATTCCTGTTGAGAGGGTCTTCTGTCGAAAGAAGTTAAATAATGCAGAGTGGAGTCGTCAGCGTATGAGTGAATAGGACAGTTTGTTATGGAAAGAAGATCATTGATGAATAACAGGGAGAGAGTGGTTGATAGGACAGAGCCCTGTGGAACACTACCACTATTGATAGGTTTAGGGGAAAAACAGTGACCGTCTACCACAGCAGAAATAGAACTGGAGATAAAGGAACAAAGAGAGAGGGATAGAATCCGAAAGAGGGCAGTTTAGAAAGCAAGTAAAAGGAACCTTGGCTGGAGGAGGTAGGAAGACACATACCAAAACGGGCGCAAGCCACTCCAGGTGAGGTATATATGGGAAGTGAGGAGGGTGCTGAAGCCCTCCAAAGACCCTTCCCATGTCCTCACTAACCTTTTCCGTATTGTCTCATCAATTCCAGAGAGCAGTTCAGCATGCTCTCTAAAGACAGATCCTCTCTCTATCCACACTACACTACATTCACTCAACATACACACCTTTTCCCAAAATCCAGAATTCAAAATGGCGCACCTTCACCCTGCCTCGGAGTCCCCGCCTGGGGGGGAGCATTAATTCCCCCAGGAAGGACTCCCCTTCTGGCTGCCGACTTGAGAGGTGTCTTGATAACTCCTCAAATCTCTTTCTTATCAATTTCTGCAACATTCGCGGTCATCGTTCTAATTTTCTTTCTGTGGAACACCATCTCTCCTCCTCTAAACCTCACCTTCTCTTCCTCACCGAAACACAGGTTTTTGAAGCTACTGACAGCAATCTCTCCTACTATCTCTATCCTAAATCTCAATCCAAAGCTGGATATTACGCCTACGTGCGCAACGACATCACTTGCTCTCGTGCCCACGACCTTGACTCTACAGAATTTTCCACCATCTGGCTAAGAGTTCCTTGTCATTCTATTACTAAATACATCTGTGTTGTTTATCTCTCACCTAACTCTACCAACTTGTAAAATTCTTTGACTACTTGAACTCTAAAGTGGAGCACATCTTGACCTACTCTCCCTTTGCTGAAATCTCCATCTTGGGATATTTCAAGGTTCACCGCCAGCTTTGGCTTTCATCCTCTTTCACTGACCAGCCTGGTGAACAAGACTACATAAAACTTTGCTCTCCTCAGTGATCTAGAGCAGTTGGTTCAGCACCCTACACGTATTCTTTTAGACCCTTCTTTTCTTGTATTAAATCAACTCTTTTATCACTCATTAATTACTCCATAAATGATTTCACTGTCTCGTATCCCTGGTAGCGTGATCCGGCTTAAGTTGTTATTGGAGACTGGTGTTCGGGGATAAACAAGGGAAAAAGATAATATACATTTATTTAAAATTAAATGAAAGTAATTGCCTTACGCAATATTCTTTGCTCAGACGATCATAACACTGGCATATTCAGCAATGGATGCAACATATGACAAACGACATGTCTTAAACATAATACTACAATATGTGCTCAGTTGTTGCCAATAATAATAACACTCGTCATTCCACAAGCAGTGGTTTGTATCTCTGCTTACATCACAATCATTATGTACTCTCTTCTTAAAATCCTAATAACACATTCCTATAGTATAATCTACTACAAGTCATGGAAACACATTATTTTACCACACCCAGTGGTTTTACCTTTGCTTTACATCGCAAACAAATAATCACAATCCTGTCCCATCCTACTACATCTCCTACATTATAATCTCCAGGACAATACAGTCGGTTTCCTTAGATTCTCGAATTTCTACTCACGATTAAGATCGCCATTCTCGGCTGAGTGAGTAACCAAGCTCGGTCTACTCATACTACTGATTTCTAGGCCACATTTTTCTTTGCTTTAGGCGGACTTACATCCTTGACACGCCCTTAATTTTCTACATAACCAGTTTCCTGTCACACCCATCTGCAAGCTCATTATGTTGTATTGTTTTACTTCTCCTTCTATTCGTCAGTCAGTCTTAAGACACTACCTCAGTGATTTTTCAGTTAAATTATTGGCTCATAACATGTCGCCACGACTGACGTCACGGGTCAGAGTCTTTTTCAATGGTTGTTCACACTTTCTGACCACGCCCACTGGGCATCTGTTTTCTGTATCTGAGTCTGGGTATCTGTTTTCCTTTACCCTCGTTGTTTCCCCTCTTTGGTACTTGAGATGCTTACACTGTTATATATGTCACTGTCAGATGTTTACACAGTTGTATATCTCTCATTCCTCTTTTATCCTCGTTGTTTCCCCTCTTTGGTATTTGAGATGCTTACACTGTTATATATGTCACCCTTTTTGTTAGTGTTTGTCCTGTCAGATGTCTACACAGTTGTATACCTGCCTTTCCTCTCTGGGTATCTGTTTTCCTTTACCCTCGTTGTTTCCCCTCTTTTGTACTTGAGATGTTTACACTTATATATATGTCACCCTTTTTGTTAGTGTTTGTCCTGTCAGGTGTTTACACAGTTGTATATCTCACTCCTCTGTTTCCTCGTTTTCTGGGTCCTGACAATTCCCGACCGTCTTGGAAACAGGCCCAACATACTAGAACTCTTCCTTACCTCTAACCCTTCTGCTTACTCTGTCAAACTGTTCTCTCCGTTGGGCTCCTCTGATCAAAACCTCATTTCTGTATCCTCTCCTATTGCTCCTGTACAGCCTCTGGACCCACTGAAGAGGCGATGTCTCTGGCATTTTGCTTCAGCTCGGTGGGACGACCTGAGAATGTACTTTTCCGATTTCCCGTGGAATGACTATAATGTTTCCAGGATAGAGACCCCTCTGTGTGTGCCCAGCGCAGTACAAAGGTGATGGTCTCTGAAATGGAGGCATGCATTCCACGTACTTTTTCTACTTCTCATGCTAAAAACCTTGGTTTAATCATGCTTGTTCTCGTGCTGTCAATGATAGAGAGGCAGCTCACAAAAGGTACCAGAGCCTTCGCACTCCTGCTAACCATGATCTTTATATTTCATCCCAGAATCGTGCCAAATCTATTCTTCGACTTACAAAAACATCTTTCATAAATAGAAAATGTCAAAACCTTGGTTTTTCTACTCCTTCCCGTGACTTCTGGCACCTAGCCAAAAATATCTCCTCCAATCTCACTTCTTCATCTTTTCCTCCTCTCCTTAGCCCTGACTGCAGCACCACCGCCTAATCTATCTCAAAGGCAGAACTCTTCTCTCAAACTTTCTGTAACAACTCCACTCTGAACGGTTCTGGGCATATTCCTCCTAGTCATCCCCCTCTGACTCCTTTATGCCTGGTATTAAGATTCTTAAGAGTGACGTTTTCTATGTTCTCTCTGGCTTCAACTCTCAGAAGGCTTATGGACCTGGTGGAGTGCCTCCTATTGTCCTTAAAAACTCTGCTTCCGTCCTGACACCCTGCCTGGTCAAACTCTTTCGTCTCTGCCTATCAACATCTACCTTTCCTTCCTGCTGAAAGTACGCCTTCATACAGCCTGTGCCTAAGAAGGGTGACCGATCCAATCCCTCAAACTACCGCACTATAACTTTACTTTCCTGCCCATCTAAAGCTTTTGAATCAATCCTTAACCGGAAGATTCAAAAGCACCGATCCACTTTTGACCTTCTCTCTGATAGCCATTATGGGTTCCACAAGGGGCGTTCTACTGGGTATCTTCTTACTCTCTTAACTGACTCCTGGTCATCCTCTCTTAGCGGTTTCGGTGAAACTTTCTCTGTTGCGCTAGACACATCGAAAGCTTTCGATAGAGTCTGGCACAACTCTTTGCTTTCTAAACTGCCTTCTTTCGGATTCTATGCCTCTCTCTGTTCCTTTATCTCCAGTTTCCTTTCCGGCCGTTCTATCTCTGCTGTGGTAGACGGTCACTGTTTTTCCCCTAAACCTATCAACAGTGGTGTTCCACAGGGCTCTGTCCTATCACCCACTCTCTTCCTGTTATTCATCAATGATTTTCTTTCCATAACAAACTGTCCTATCCACTCATACGCTGACGACTCCACTCTGCATTATTCAACTTATTTTGAAAGAAGACCCTCTTAACAGGAATTATAAGACTCCAGACTGGAGGCTGCAGAACGCTTAACCTCAGACCTTGCTCTCATTTCCGATTGGGGTAAAAGGAACTTTGCGTCCTTCAATGCCTCAAAAACCCAGTTTCTCCACATATCAACTCGACACAATCTTCCAAACACCTATCCCTTATTCTTCTACAGCACCCAGCAGTCACCTTCTTCATCACTGAACATCCTCGGTCTACCCTTAGCTCAAAAATCTCAAGTAGAAACTTCACATCTCCTCTCTTACTAAATCAGCTTCCTCGAGGTTGGGCGTTCTGTATCGTCTCCGCCAGTAACCAGTTCTCCCCTGCACAGATGCTTTCCATAAATATGGGCCTTGTCCTCCTTCGTATGGAGTATGCATCTCACGTGTGAGGGGGCTCCACTCACACAGCTATTCTGGACAGAGTGGAGGCTAAGGCTCTTCGTCTCATCACCTCTCCTCCTCTTACTGACAGCCTTCTTTGCCTCTCTTTCTATCTTCTATCGATATGTTCATGCTGACTGCTCTTCTGAACTTCCTAACTGCATGCCTCCACCCCCTTCCGCGGCCCCGCTGCACACGACTTTCTACTCATTCTCATCCCTATACTGTCCACATCCCTTATGCAAGAGTTAACCAGCATCTCCATTCTTTCATCCCCTTTACTGGTAAACTCTGGAACAGTCTTTTTTCGTCGGTATTTCCTTTTGCCTGTGACATAACCTCTTTCAAGAAGAATGTATAAAGACACCTCTCCACCTGAAATTGACCTCTCTTTTGGCTACTCTTTACTTATACTTTTGTGGGAGCGGCAAGTAGCGGGCTTTTATGTACTCTTTTTGAGGGACTGGAACGGTCACCCTTCTTAGGCACAGGCTGTATGAAGGTGTACTTCCAGCAGGAAGAGAAGGTAGATTTTGACAGGCAGAGGCGAAAGAGTTTGACCAGGCATGGTGTCACCACGGAAGCACAGTTTTTAAGGACAATAGGTCCATCGGGTCCATAAGCCTTCTGAAAGTTGAGGCAAGAGAGGGCATAGAAAAAAAGAAAAAAAAATATATATATATATATATATATATATATATATATATATATATATATATATATATATATATATATATATACACACACACACACACACACACACACACATACACACACACCCTGACCTCACACGGTCAAGACACTGCTCGGCGCACTCGCAGCAGCCCGGGATCAGTCTGTTGGCCCCTGTTCCCCCTCTTCACTCCTTCCGTAGCTGTGAGCCTTCATCACTCCACTAACAAGGACCACACCTGCTTAAGTTGAACAGTGTACGTACGCAACAGTGACCATCCTGTACATTTACGAGTGACATACGTGTGTACGTGCGTGCGTGCTGCAGCTGCCAGTGTTGAATAATGTGCGCCCCAGCCACCCATCGCTACCGCCCTTGTGACTTGCTTAAACTAAGGCGAGGGAGCGGCCACCCTCCGTCGGACGTTATTACACGCCTGAAAAACACCAAACTCTTCCGCAATCGAAGCAGAAGGAGAGGCAGACGAGTGGCGAGAAACATCCCTGTCATCATTACGAAAGTGAGTCAGAACAAACCAGTGGTGGAGAAGGATTACAAACATTTTGAGGTGCCGCGAGCGTGGTATAGTCTGCCCTCTTTACTCCTCTCCAATGTGACCTCCCTTAGCAACAAGATCGAGGAATTAATGGTGACGGTCAGGTCCACTGGTGCTGGTGTGGTGGCCATCACGGAGGCGTGGCAAATAATTCCTGAATTCTGCAACATTAATAACTACGAACTATTTCATAATCTCAGGACTAATAGGAGAGGAGGGGGAGTGGCCCTGTACTGCCGCTCCGACCTCACTCCTTCACACCTTCAGGTCGACACCCCCGAGGGAGTGGAGGCCCTGTGGGTGAGGGTCACACCTGCCCGCCATCCTCGCCACACTGCCTCCATCATCTACTGTGTGGCGTAACCCCCCGCGCCCACTGCACAGCTGCTGGTTGACCACATCATCGACACAGCTGACGCGCTTCGAGTGAGATTCCCCTCTGCCAATTTGGTCATCTGTGGGGATTTTAACCGTCTAGACGTCAACGACACGATGCACCAACTGAATCTCACTCAGGTCGTTAATTTCCCCACCCACGAACAAGCTACTCTCGACCTCATCATGATCGACCTGAGCCAGCAGTACTCACCCCTCCAGCCTCTCCCCCCCATGGGACGCAGCGGCCACCGGTCAGTCCTGTGGGAACCGGCTCACACCACCTCACTGCCTCAGTCATCCTCCGCCAGGTCATTCAGGCCCCTGACTGACTCGGCCATCAGACGGTTCGGGCAGTGGATTACGCAACACCCCTGGACTGAAGTGACAAATAAGCCAGACGTCAACCACAAATGGGAGCAGTACCAGCACACTATTACCAGCGCCTATCACACCTTCTTCCCCATCAAGACGTTCCCAGTCCATCCATCTGACGACCCCTGGATCAACCCCACCGTCAGACAGCTCAGGAACAGAGTCAACAGGGAGATCAAAACCGCCAGAGCAAACTATTATCCTGAAAAAAATACACCAACTTAATTAAACAGGCCAACAACAGACAGTGGTATCACAAGGTCAGGTCTCTTTATGGACTCGGCAAACACTCACCCTCCTTCCTTTGCACTTCACATTTATCACCTGACCGAGCGGCCGAGGAGATAAATACCCATTTCGCGGGTATCTGTCAAAGCCTCCCAAAACTTGATCTCACCGCCCTCCCCGCATACCTACCATCCCCCTCCCCACCCCCCTCCGTCCAGGAGGTTGCCGTTTTCAATAAATTAAAGAAATTAAGGACGCACAGAGCTGCCACGCCCACTGACCTCCCAATCAAAATCTATAAGGAATTTGCCCCTGAACTTGCCACCCCCATTTGCTCCATAATAAATGCTTCACTTGAACAAAACACTTGCCCTAGCGACTGGAGAACTTCCTTTGTCACTCCCATCCCCAAAATTTCCAGCCCACAGTCCCTTAATGACCTAAGGCCAATCGCCATCACGCTCATTCCCAGCCTCATTTGTGAAGATTTTATTTTTAACTGGGCTTATGATGATATTAGTAGCCTCATAGACATCTAACAATTTGGCAACATGAAGCACTCCTCCACCACTCATTCCCTGGTCAGCTTTCTAGATTTCATACACAGCCACCTGGACAAACGAGACACCTCCCTTGCCCTTGCTTTTATCGACTTCAGGAAAGCATTTGACCTTGTAGACCACACTGTTGTCATTACTAAGGCCATTGACCTGCATGGGGTTTCACCCTAATGGCCTAATATTGTATCGTGGCTGACTGATTTCCTCAGCGCACGCCAGCAAATAGTTCGCTCCCAGGGCTCGGTCTTCCCTCCTCTTGAGCTGACGTGTGGCGTCCCGCAAGGCACTAAAATGGGTCCGCTTTGCTTCTTGGTGCTCATTAACGACTCTCTCATGGACACACCGCATCGCTGGAAATATGTTGACGACAGCACCTTGGGCGACCCCGTCAACAACAGGGATCCAGACTATGCACCTCTTCAAGCGTCGCTCGACAACCTTCAGGCATGGACGGTTGACAACAGTGCCACTATTAACCACACCAAGACAATGGTGATGCACGTTTACACGTCCAAGAGAGATGTGCCACCTCCGCTGCTGTCTATTGGCTCACACCACCTCCAGGTTGTCCAGTCCACCAAACTACTCGGCATAACTGTGGACAACCAGCTCAACTGGAAGCTCCACGTCTCCAACACCGTCAGAGCAGCCTCCTACAAGCTGTACATGCTGCGTAGACTCAGGACGCTGGGGGCACCGGCTACTGAGCTGTGCAGTATTTACTCATCATTCATACTGCCAAAGCTCATGTATGCCTCCCCGGCGTGGTCATCGTCCCTTACCCTTACCTAACAACAGCAGCTTGAGAGGGTTCAAAAGAGGGCATTCAGGGTCATTTTAGGCCCTGACTACCACACCTACGACAATGCCCTGACCACCCTGAGTCTTCCGAGGCTATTTGACAGGCACCAGGACGCCCTCAATAATTTCGGAATCTCCCTGTTTCACCATCCTCGCCACCGCCACCTCCTGCCACCCGACGCCCCTCCCCCCACCCGATTCACCAGACACCACAACATACTCATCCCCTTCAGAGCGCCGCGAACCGACCGTTACAAACGTAGCGCTGTGCCCGCGATGGTGCGGATGATAAACAATGCACAGTGACAGTCAAACCCAAAGGGCCGCTGTGGAGATTAGCACCTCGCCGCCACTCTCTAAGTGCCCCCCTCACACCACCCTCCCTCTCCCTTATGTCTCTATTTTTAGCTCTCCCAAACCACCACCCCACCCTCTCCCTCCCTCTAGTGTAGCCTATTTACTATTAGTTTATTGTATTCTTAATTTGTATATTTTCAGCATAACACCTGCCAAACATTAATAAACTTATTATTATTATTATTATTATTATTATTATTATTATTATTATTATTATTATTATTATTACACACACACACACACACACACACACACACACACACATATATATATATATATATATATATATATATATATATATATATATATATATATATATAGAGAGAGAGAGAGAGAGAGAGAGAGAGAGAGAGAGAGAGAGAGAGAGAGAGAGAGAGAGAGAGAAACACACACACACACACACACACACACACACACACACACGCAATAGGTAATCAGGCCGTGGGGAATTACACACACACACACACACACACACACACACACACACACACACACACACACGCATGAACAGTACTATTAAATATTATAAACAGACTTGCATGAATTCAATAACTCGCTCTAACGAACTTTAGCTTAAAAGAAAAAGAAGTCTGTGTAAAGTTAAAAGTCTGCAATGTATGAAACAGGTGCTAGAGCGGACAAGAGACACGCCAGTAATCGTCGACAGACGAACTGGTCGGCTCGGCTACCGTCAGCCGATAGAGTCGGTCTGTCGGCACCCTGCTATGGACAGTCATTGGCAAAGGCCCGGACCGTACTCCCCCCCTTGGAGAGGGAGCAATCTCATCTTGTTGCTGTAAGAGACAATCCAGAGTGGAGGAGACCTGTGAGTCGCCCACAGAGTTCGTGGCTTGAGGAAGTCGATAGATCCTGCCGGAGGGAGCCCCGGACTTGGCGTCGTAGGGTGGGCGAGACGACGCGCCCCTCGGCGTATGCTCCCTTTGATAGGTTGATTGAAATTCTGTATCTTTTTTTCAGAAGTTATGGTTCATATTGACGTATGTTATCTAATATGTGAAAGTCAAAGGTTACGTATAGCTGCAGAAACCCTTAACAGAATCAAGACAGTGATATTGAGCAATTCTCAACGTCTATCTGTTAACATCCCCAGACCAAAAACAAAAACAATAATCAATCAATCAGTAGGGACATATGCCGGGGGGTGCTTTGCCTCGCTCACCCTATCACGTCAAACTTGGGTGCTCCTCTGGGTAAATCTCCATATTGGCCCCCTTTTCATCCGATGGATCTCATGGTACTCTCTATCAACTCTATACCCATATGCTGAATCCACAAACTCTGTGGGCCTGCTCCACTTTGGGTTGTATCTTACAGAAACAACCCAGTGAGCAGGATCGGTTTTCGGGTAGCGTGCAGTATGGCCGTATAGCAGAAGTCTGCGTTCCCTGACTATGCAGGTAATAGGCTTCGAATCAGTTTCACGGAGTTATCGCCAACTTGACAAAAAGTCATTCCAGCGATATACCATTATTATGAGTAGGGCTTTATTACCAAAGGCATGAATCCATTTCTTCAAGTCACTACTCAATGTTAATGTCTCACAGCCATAGAGTAAGACAAGGACCACAAGCAGCTTGAAGATCCGGAACTTTCCCTTTCTGCACAGGTATTTACAACAACATATACTCCAGCTGAGCGAGTCCATAGCATCGTAAGCCACGCCATTCCACAATATGACTTTCTCAAAGAGACCTGCAGTTGTTCCGCACTACAATCCTAAGGTATGGGAACTTTTCCAAGATATTAATATCCTCGTCACAAGCATGAACAGACTGTACTGTACTGCTTCAATTAGCAAGTCTCAAACACCTGGTCCTGACCCAGGAGACCTGGCGTCCCAAAGGACTCACCTTCTTGTGCAGTGCCTCGACACCCATAGGCATAGAGGCATTACCGAAATTCCCAGATACTCCGCAAAGATTACAGTGTGGAAATTATTCCATTTGTATATATTGTATATTTGGGAATTAGTATTCTAAAGCTATTCTGATATGATTAAGTAACAAGTGGTGGTAGTTAATACCACAAAAGGTAATTAGAAGCTGTATGAGGAGTGTGTCGAATGAGCCTTAAGAAATTCATTTGCCTACATAGCAATGCCGACGTGGGCAATCATAATTGACGTCAGAGGTTGAAACTGCGACCGCGTCTCTCTCTTGTACCAGATTTCAAGCCGAACACACTTCCCTGCGCAAATTCTCATTAACTGAGTAGTAACCGTTGAAAACCCTGACTGATCGCGTCGAATACCCTTACCAAGTCCGTGGAGACTCCGATGAGTAAACGTGTCCGCAGCACGGATCCGAGGAACCGAAAGCCACCCCCAAGCCACGCAACCCGTATCCACGCTACCTTCCACTACAATCTTCTCCCTGATCTGAATTCTGACAGCTAAGTGCAAAATAGAGTTGGCCAGCGCTAGTTTGTCTTTGGTTCCGGGTAGAAGTTTAGGGAGGAGTTTAATAGGTAGCTCAACGCCTTTAATTCTGCTGTTGTTGATTACCCATTTTAATTACAATTAGTTGCAACATACTGCATCAACGGCAATAAATTAATCAGTGACACTGGTATTGCCAACAGAGGCTCCGCAATAACTCCGATATCCAGTTCATAAAAGTGAACAAAAGAAATGGGTTAAGGACAAAGCCTTGCCACACTCCTGCTTTCTTAGGAAATAATATGGACACGACACCCACACACTACACAGCACTCTCATTCTAAGAGTACATGCCGATCAGTTGACCAACGGTCCTTGGAGGAACCCCACAGAGTCGCAGGAGATCAAAGAGTGCCTCGCGATCCGCTGAATCAAACGCCTTCTTGAGATCAACACAGACTGCAATCATCCCCGTGAAAACTCAAATCAACACCCCACTAGTACGCAAAACGCTAAGATACGATAATTTGTCGACTTACAAGGCGCTAGAACAGACTGCACAGGTCTCTACTGCTTTAGCAGCTGGTTGCGAGTTAACATGAGCAATAGGTGGGCAAATACGTTGCTTGGCTGAGTGAGCAGCGTAATACCAGTCTTGGTGGTCCCCTTTACCCTTTCAGTTGGGGCAATCAGCCCTCTCTTCCAGTCAGAAAGAATGATACCATATTGCCATACGTCAATCATGACCGCATGCAACCCTCGAACCATAGCCTTACCTCCAGCTTTGAGCAGCTCAGGACTGATGATACAGATCCCAGGTGCATTTCCTCTCCTCAACTTTGCCACAGGATCTCTGACCCTGTCAAGAGAGGGTGGGATTTTGTCGATGGGTGGATCAGTATCCGCCACCTGGAACTCAGCAACTGGAAGCTGTCCACTCGGAGGATTCGCCATGTACAACTGTTGAAAGTATTTTCAACCCAACGAGCTCCCTGCCCATCTATGCCTGACACGAGGCAGCCATCAGCTGAAAGGAAGGCTCGAAGCGGAGCTTCTTCAGGGCTCGGTAAGTTGGTCGAAGATCGTTTATACTGAGATAACCCTGACATCCTCATCGAGATTCCTAACATACCTCTCATTGCCTCTCTGTAGGAGAGTTCTAGTACTATGCAACAGAGCCCAATATTGGTTCCGACTCCAAGCAAGCCTGGCATCTCGACTCTTCTCGATGTTCTGCAACGTCTTCTCAGAAACAAAACCACTCCTAGAACTCGAGCGCTCTCCAGTGCATTTCTTTACAAATTGGAGTTTAACGTTTGAAGGTATCCCAAACTTCTAATGGGTCCCCAGGGTTGCTGAACACATTGAATAGATTTGAAGCGGTCACTGCATACTCATCAGCACATGTCAGGTCTTTTGGTCTTTCGAGATTGAACGCAGTATTGTTGCATCTCGAGATGATTCTTCAAGAACAAGCCTATGATCAATTGCAAATAACTCAGCACTGTGAAAAAAAAACAGTAGCTCTGAAGAATCCTCCGACGAGTGCTTACACGGATATGGCTAATCTCCTTAGCAACCCCTTCAGCATTGCTTTACCAAGTGCAGTAGTGCAGCTCTGATCACTGGTACTGCTGAAATCGCTGTTATCTGGAATTCTCATCACCCTGCATCTACAGCAGGAGGAGGGAGCTGTTGGTGTCCCTGATAACATAACCGTGGGGACCAACACATGACTGGTAGTCAGTCTTGTCACTGCCAGAAGTAGCAATATAATAGCCCATGACAATATTTATGTCTCGAGGGGGGCACTGGTCTCATACTGAGTCGAGTTTGGCGTAGAACAGTCCCTTCTCTTCAATTTTACACATCTCTGCAGGAATTTACACTACAACAAGAAACAAAAACCTAGGGTGTGCTTCAGCCACTGAAATTATGCTTTCATCAACCCGAGTAACCTCAATTACAAATAGCTACATTTAGCAAGAGATGCCTATAGCTACTCCCTCTAAGACTGCCTCCATACCTATACCGGACCACTAGTAGTTGTACCCCTCCCCTACTGATATCGCCACTGCCAGGTCTCGCCTCAGAGAATCTAACACAGTCATCAGGGAAATCGCAGTGGCGAAGGAGAACTACCCCCAAGAACTACAACACCTGGAGGGCAATAACACCAGCAAGTTGTTCTCCAAGATACGCCATTTGTGTGGCCTGGGCAACCCGTCGTCGGCTTTCCCTTTTCTCCCCTCCTCCTCCTCCCCCCTTGAGATAGCTGAACTGATTAACTCTCACTTTTCCTCCATCTGTCAAAGCCTTCCCCCGCTAGACCTTGCCTCCCTCCCCGCCTACCTACCCTCCCCGTCTAATCCTCCCGCCGTGGAAGAGTTTCAAGTTGCCGAAAAGCTCAGATCTCTCAAACTCAAAAGGTCTACCACACTTCTAGATTTACCCATAAAGCTTTATCAGGAGTTTTCCTACGAACTTGCTACCCCACTTGCCTCCATCATAAATGCCTCCCTCACTCAGAGTAAATGCCCCACAGATTGGAAAACCTCAGTCGTCACTCCCATCCCCAGTCATCAACCCCACCTCACTTAATGAACTAAGACCCATTGCTATCATTCCAATCCCGAGCCTGCTTTGTGAAGACTTTGTATTTAGCTGGGCATATGATACTATTCATTACAAAATTGATCAGAGGCAGTTCGGCGACGTTAGAGCCTCCTCCACAACACATTGCCTCATTAGTTTCCTTGATTTCATTCTAAAAAAAAATTGGAAACAAGAAAAACTTCCTCTGCCCTCGCCTTTATTGACTTTCGGAAAGCCTTCGACCTGGTTGACCACACCACTGTCATCACCAAGGCCATAAACATCGGCCTGCCCTCCCACCTCTCATCCTGGCTGGCGGACTTCCTGACGCACCGGCACCAAGGTGTGCGTCATCAGGGCAGCACATCCACCCTCCAGCCCCTCTCTGCTGGGGTGCCACAAGGGACGCGCGTGGGGCCTCTTTGTTTCCTTATTCTGATCAGCAATGCACTGTTAGACGCCCCTCATCGCTGGAAGTACGTGGATGATTCTACAGTGGGCATCTTCATCAACAACACAGCCCTTGACTACACGCCCCTACAACACATTCTGGACCGACTGCAGAGCTGGACGCAAGATAACCACGTCACCATCAACACCAACAAGACGGTGGTGATGCATTTTCACACCTCCACCACTGCCATCCCACCGCCAGCCCTGGAGGTTGGCCCTCACCAGCTGCAGGTGGTTGAATCTGTAGCAGTCACCGCTCGAATCGCGTGTTCCTTCCCCTCAGTGACACATGAGAAAATGGGGCACTGCAGAGAAAGACTTTAAAATTCTGTGTTTTCATGTTCATCGTCAGTACTTGTCTCTGTCCGCTTCGTATCTACAATGTTTATCTTTCTTGTACTCGTTTACCTTTGACTGTCCGTCTATGTCCTTTTGTTGTCCACCGTTACACATTGTTATACACATACACCAACACTTAAATGTTAACCTACACAAACAACATTCACACAAACGCATACCCACACAAACACCTTTTCTTTGTGTTGTGTTTGTCTCAATGACTTGTTCTATTTTTGTCCAATAAAGAACCCTGACGGATATTGAGTTTCTCTATCCGGGAACCTATTAGCACTTGAGAACACTCGCTACCACCAACAAATCCACCAAACTACTTGGAGTCACCCTGGACAGCAAGCTGAGCTGGGGCAAGCACGTCACCACCATTATCAGGGCGGCTTCCTACAAACTTTTCATGCTGAGGCGCATGAAGGCACTGGGAGCCCCCCAAAGGACGCTCAAGGACCTGTACACCACCTTCATCCTCCCCAGACTCCTCTATGCCTCTCCTGCTTGGGCTTCCTCCATCAACAAGACCCAGCAACGCCAATTAGAGAGAGTACAAAGGCGTGCATGCAGACAGATTCTGGGCAGTTCTTACACTAACTACGAGCATGCACTCACCCAGCTGAATCTGCCCACCCTACAGGACCGATACCAGACAAACCTAACCAAATTCGGCAAGTCCCTCCTCCACAACCCCCGTCATAGAGATCTACTCCCACCCGCCCTCCCTCCCCCCACTAGACCCACAAGACACCACAATATTCTCGTCCCGGTCAAAACTCGCACGGACAGATATCGGCTTAGTGCGATACCGACGCTTGTGAGGGTCATTAACACCTCCATGATCACATGACCCCTCCACCCTAACACACACACACACACACACACACACACACACACACACACATCACCCTTCCCCACTTCCCCCATTACTCACCACATGAAACTCATTGTATGGTATTTTTGTGTATTTTCAGCCTTATGGCTGCCTACAAATGAATAAACCTTTTATTATTATTATTATTATAATTGGTAAATCTTAAGAATCCCCACTCCACCCCCTCCACCACCCCAGCCCCCCCAATCCCCCAAGACAAGCCTGGGGAACTGTGGGGAACTGTGGGGAACCGGGGTATTGGGGGGGGAGCCCATATCACTGAAAAATGGCCTTCCAAAATTTCCCTAGAAAAATCCCTAAATCAGGAAAAATTCCCTAGTCTCGAAAGTAAGGAAAATCCCTACCGTATACTCACATGCGTGGGCTAATCGCTAACCAAGCATACCATCGCTAACCACCCCAAAACAGCCCTGAGCCATGACTCAAGGTCATCCGGGACTCGGGCTGAACAAGCCCGGGCTATACCCGGCCCTCAGCACGGCAGCCGTTGGGCTACATGTTCTAAAAAAAAAAATAACCACGCGTGGTGGACCTGGTCTCACATGCGTGGGCTAGTCGCTAACCAAGCATACCATCGCTAACCAAGCGTACCATCGCTAACCAAGCGTACCATCGCTAACCAAGCGTACCATCGCTAACCAAGCATACCAACGCTAACCAAGCGTACCGTTGCTAACCAAACGTTTGTAGAAAAAAATATATGAAGACCTAGTGATGCTTCATACGGTAGGTAATGAATGCGAGCTATTTTGCGGCGGCGGCGTTAGCTCGATTAATCCCTTTAGGGAGCTGTGGTTTTGGTGGTCGTTAGCTCGATTAATCCCTGTAGGGAACAGTGGTTTTGGTGGTGGACGGCCAAATCACTGAAAAATGGGCTTTCAAAATGTCCCTACAAAAATCCCCAAAATCGGGAAAAATCCCTAGTCTCTAAAGAAAGGAAATTCCCTAACGTATACTCTTGTAATCTATTCCTATATAACGTAATAGCCGCTGCAGCGGGTCTGTTGACGAGTGTAGGGCGTGTAATTGGATGGTCAGCGTAGTTGAACCCCCACCCCACCACCCCAATCGTAGTCGAGCAACTCTTGGGAAATGTCATGTTTCATAATTACATATGGTACAATACTGACGGTTAACCCGTCCACTTCTTGTAAGTTGATGCTAGATCATTTTTACCGAGTAGTTTAAGGTACAAAATAAAACAGATTTGTGACAGCTGTCATCCAGATCGAACTGACGCTCCTGCTGTTAACTGACGCGGGAGTGACCTACCGACTGCTACGTATGACCCTGGCCTCCATTTTACTCAAATTCCACTATAAGTATCGCGCATTGAACAATATCCGTTTGTTTTCTGACACGTGCTTGTCACACCATATGTTACACTTGACACCCTCGTGTCTTTGTTGGACCCGGTACTGGGATAGTAATCGGTCCTTTTGTCAACCTACATGCACACCAATAAAGAGGTTAAATACTCAGTTAACACTTACCGAAAGGTAAAGTAGACGGATATTTTGAGGGAGTGAGTGTCGGGCCTTCCATCCATTATGGCGGCTTGAAAACAACTGACTTCAGGAACCCGCCGTTAGGTGCCGCCGGTGATGCCCTCGCGTAGTAACATTTTACGAATGTATTAGAAAATACAAATAGCTGCGGCATTAGTTGCATTAATATAGAGAAAAAAATAACGTAAAACTCTTAAAAGACCGGTTTTTTGTCCGAAATCGTTATAATTCATGCGCATTTTGGATATTACTGACTAAGGAACTAGTTTGTAGGGTGCACTGCAAGGCAGGTATGAGGCTCAGTCTGTGTATAGAGGCGGTTGTGAAACAATAACAATGAACTTAGAAAACCCAAGCCACCTAACTCTATAATTAAAGAGGCTTGCCCCCCTGGCCCCTCCCCAAGGTAAAACGTATACGAAAATGCATTATAATACCAATTCTTTCACGTGCTAAATTACTACGAATATTGGTTTGGAGTGGTTATTCTTAAGTTTTGCCTTATCATTATTATTATTATTATTATTATTATTATTATTATTATTATTATTATTATTATTATTATTATTATTATTATTATTATTATTATATTCATCTTCAGCCTTCCTAGCTCATTGGATAGATAAGGCAGTCAGTGATCCTCCGAAAGGTTCAGGACGTCACGGGAGCCCATACTTAAAGACTCTATAGAGCCTTCCGAAGGTTAATATCAGGCCTATTTCTGCAGGAGGGCGCCGGTTCTGTGCCTCCCCGACAACCCTCAAAACAAACATAGGACCCAGGGGTCCCGTAGCTTTGCCCTGCACATTTCTTTTGGGGTTGGCCCGCCTGATGCAGATGCATTCAATAACCCCGCAGCGAGTTCGCCCCCCTCCCCAACAAAACACAATAGAGTTCGAGACTCGTGCCCCGACCCCCTACCTCTACTTCTTTCGTGTTTGGCTAAGGGGCGTTTCGTTATGAGGGAGTACGATCCCCTCAACAACCAACCCAAATCAGGGGCTGGGCTGATTGCTGGCCGGAGGGGGGGGGGGGGGGGCAGGTCTTCTGAGAGGATAAATACCCCGGCTACTAAAAAGAAAAAAAGCATAAACAGGAAGGAGTAAAGAAGAGAGAATAACAACTCGGGTAAGTTGGGGACGCTGCATTCTTCATCCAGATAGACCAGCCTCTACTCTAACACTATCAAAGACCACAAAATGTCTTTGAATGTTATGACATAGTAACTACATGTGTTTTTTGTTAACAAATATTTTTTTTTCAAATTGGGGTGGGGTGGTCTAGTGGTGGTGGGGGTGATGCGGGGAGCTCAAAACAATAAAAAAGGTAAAGTCATGATAAATATAGGTTCTAGAACTCCATACGTATAGATAATGAGAACGCGTACAATTTTTTCACCCCTTCCATCCCTCCAGGAAAGTAATCTAGAATTATCAATAGTTAATTAAAACGTAAGAGTCTGTGAATATTGAGGCGAACGTGTAATAAGGTAATCAGGCAATAAGAAGTAATATGGAAAGATGAGATGCTCGCGGGAAATTGGGAGACCTTGTGATATGAGGATTCTTGAGGTTTCCGCAGAGGGCAGACTTGCTTATTGTGGCGGTGTGGTGGCGGTGTGAGGCGTCTTTGTTGTTGTTGTTGTTGTTGTTGTTGTTGTTGTTGATGTTGATGTTGTTGCTGCTGTAGTTCTTGTAGTCGTTCTTGATATTGTTGTTGTTGTTGTTGTTGTTGTTGTTAATGTTACAGTAAAGATGGGGCCGTATTGCTAAGTGATGATGTTCTTTGTTTTTGCTGTACAGACTCGAATCTGTTCGAAAGCGTCTTGAGAGACCACATATCTGTCTACAAATACTAACAAAGGAAAGCATATATCTCAGGAAACGCTGAGGCACCAGGTAATATTACCCCGTCCTATACAAAAAAGAAGCCGCCTTGATGGGAGACCGTAAGTGTTTCTACTCTTACTATGGTTTCCTGCTCGAAACAAGGATGGCACAGCCCCTATTCGATAAAATTCGGAATAAACTGACATGATTATTGGTGGTCGTTTATCTTCAAAAACAAATAGTGGTAATATGACAGGCGATAAGTATGTTTTGCTTCTTTGTTTGATTGTTTGTGTTTAGGATTACGCAAAACAGCTGGACCAATTTTTATGAAACATTGGAAAGATGTGAATAGGATGGGTTGCTCAGCTTTGGCGAAGGTTTATGGTCTCCGAACGCTCTTCTCGTTTTCTTATTGCTGTTGTTGATGCTGTGTATGTTGCTGGTATACTAATAGCTAATGATGTTGTGCTGTTGCTTGGCCACCAGCAGCTATTTCTGTTGTTGTTATTGGTTTGCGGTTGAGGGTGATGTTTCTATTAAGAGAATGGAGGCCTATTTATCTCTGTTTCTGTTGTTATATCTCTGGGGTGTGAGTATAACTGTTAAATTTTTATTGATGTGTTGGTGTAATATGATAAAGATATGAAGGAGGTTGTGTTATTAGGTGGAGAAATCAACATTTTGAGGCACTGAAGGACACCACCAAGGCTTCCACCTTTGAATTGTATATTTACTATTGGGAGGGATATTTGTTAAAACAATAATGAAATGTAAAGTCATAAGCGTAAAAGTGGATAGACCTTTTTCCTTGGCAGCTACCTGTTATCAATCATTTTTTCTCGCATGAGTTTAGGATAACGAACTCTAATTCGCTGTAAAAATTACCACAGTGGGGGACTCATACAAATGCTAAGGAACAATTATTGCTCAACAACCTACAAACTTCCACGAATTTGATGCTGAAAGGAATTTTTTTTTACTCCTTTGCTTAATCATATATACTGCATTCATTATATAAACCAATCCAATTTCAAATGTTGGATGTGTCTTCAGTCATCATCTTCAGCATCAGTTCGTGATATTCTGACATTCACGTATAGATTTACTTTTCTGACTTGCTTTATCCTCAAGTTGAATGACACTTTATAAGGCATAGAGCGCAGGTAAAGAAAAAAAAAATGCCGCAACTTACTGCCTAAAAAAATATCAAATTTAGACAGTCATCGTTACACTATTTCCTTGCAAATACTTACCGTGCGTTCCACCATGAGAAAGCAACTTCTTCAGCTCCAAAAGGGCCATATATATATATATATATATATATATATATATATATATATATATATATATATATATATATATATATATATATATATATATATATATATATATAGTAGGAGTAGGTAGGAAGACACCTACCGAAAGGGCGTAAGCTACTCCCAGTGAGAATATATGGGAAGCGAGGAGGGTGCTGAAGCCCTTCAAAGACCCTTCCCATGTCCTCACTAACCGTTTCCCTTTTGTCTCATCAACACCAGAGAGTAGTTCAGCATGCTCTCTAAAGACAGATCCTCTCTCTTTCTACACCACACTACATTCACACAACATACACACCTTTTCACAAAATCCAAAATTCAAAATGGCACATAAACGAACCCCGCCTGGGGGGGGGACCATAAATTCCCCCAGGAAGGACTCCCCTTCTAGCTGCCGACTTCAGATGTGTCCTGATAACTCCTCAAACCACCTCCTTATCAATTTCTGCAACATTCGCGGTCTTGGTTCCAATTTCCATTCTGTGGAACACCATCTCTCCTCCTCTAAACCTCACCTTCTCTTCCTCACCGAAACACAGGTTTCTGAGGCTACTGACAGGAATCTTTACTCTGTTCCCTCCTACTATCTCTATCCTAAATTTCAATCCAAAGCTGGATGTTGCCACTACGTGCGCAACGACATCACTTGCTCTCGTGCCCACGACCTTGACTCTTCTGTATTTTCCACCATCTGGCTAAGACTTCATTGTCATTCTATTACTAAATACATCTGTGCTGTTTATCTCTCACCTAACTAATAGCTTTGTAAAATACTTAGACTACTTAAACTCTAAAGTGGAGCACATCTTGAACCACTCTCCCTTTGCTGAAATCTCCATCTTGGGAGATTTCAAAGTTCACCACCAGTTTTGGCTTTCATCCTCTTTCACTGACCAGCCTGGTGAACAAGCCTACACCTTTGCTCTCCTGAACGACCTACAGCAGATGGTCCAGCACCCTACATGTATTCCCGACCGTCTTGGAGACCGGCCCAACATACTAGAACTCTTCCTTACCTCTAAGTCTAACCTTTCTCCTTACTCTGTCAAATTGTTCTCTCCGTTGGGCTCCTCCGATCACAACCTTATTTCTGTATCCTGTCTTATTGCTCCTGTACATCCTCTGGACTCACAGAAGTGGCGATGTTTCTGGCATTTTGCTTCAGCTCGGCGGGACGACCTGAGGATCTACTTTTCCGATTTCTCGTGTAATGATTACTGCTTCCAGGATAGAGACCCCTCTGTGTGTACCCAGCGCATCAGAGAGGTAATTGTCTCTGGAATGGAGGCATACATTCCACGTTCTTTCTCTACTCCTCATGCTAAAAAGCCTTACTTAAATCGTGCTTATTCTCGTGCTATTAAAGATAGAGAGGCAGCTCACAAAAGGTACCAGAGCCTTCGCACTCCTGCTAACCATTATCTTTATATTTTTGCCCGGAACCGTGCCAAATCTATTCTTCAACTTACTAAAAGGTCTTTCATAAATAGAAAATGTCAAAACCTTGATTTTTCTAATTCTTCCCGTAACTTCTGGCACCTAGCCAAAAATATCTCCTCCAATTTCACTCCACCCTGGACGATTCTGGCATATTCCTCTTACTCATCCCCCCTCTGGCTCCTTTATGCCTGTTATTAAAATTCTTCATAACAATGTTTTCTATGCCCTCTCTAGCCTCAACTCTCAAAAGGCTTATGGACCTGATAAAGTGCCTCCTATTGTCCTTAAAAACTCTGCTTCCGTGCTGACACCCTGCCTGGTCAAACTCTTTCTTCTCTGTCTATCAACATATACCTTTCCTTCCTGCTGGAAGCACGCCTTCGTACAGCCTGTGCCTAAGAAGGGTGATCGTTCCAATCCCTCAAACTACCGCCTTATAGCTTTACTTTTCTGTCTATCTAAAGCATTTGAATCAATCCTTAACCGGAAGATTCAAAAGCACCTTTCCACTTCTAACCTTTTATCTGATCGCCAGTAGGGGTTCCGCAAGGGGCGTTCTACTAGTGATCTTCTTGCTCTTTTAACTGACTCTTGATCATCCTCTCTTAGCCGTTTCGGTGAAACTTTCTCTGCTGCGCTAGACATATCGAAAGCCTTCGATAGAGTCTGGCACAAGTCTTTGCTTTCTAAACTGCCCTCTTTCGGATTCTATCCCTCTCTCTATTCCCTTATCTCCAGTTTCCTTTCCGGCCGTTCTATCTCTGGGGTGGGAGAGGGTCACTGTTCTTCCCGTAAACCTATTGCAGTGGCGTTCCACAGGGCTCTGTCCTATCACCCACTCTCTTCCTATCAATGATCTTCTTTCCATAACAAACTGTCCTGTCCACTCATACGCTGACGATTCCACTCTGCATTATTCAACTTCTTTCAATAGAGGACCATCCCAACAGGAAGTACATGACTCCAGATTGGAGGCTGCAGAACGCTTAACTTCATACCTTGCTATCATTTCCGATTGGGGTAGAAGGAACCTTGTGTCCCTCGATTCTTCAAAATCTCAATTTCTCCACCTATCAACTCGACACAATCCTCCAAACACCTATCCCCTATTCTTCGACAACACTCAGCTTTTCTTCTTCAACACTAAATATCGTCGGTCTATCCTTAACTCAAAACCTTAACTGCAGTCTTCACATCTCCTCTCTCACTAAATATGCTTCCTCGAGGTTGGGCGTTCTGTATCGTCTCCGCCACTTCTCCCCAGCACAGTTGCTATCCATATACAGGGGCCTTGTCCGCCCTCGTATGGAGTATGCATCTCACGTGTGGGGGGATCCCCTCTTACAGCTCTATTGGAGAGAGTGGAGTCCAAGACTCTTCATCTCATCAGCTATCCTCCACTTACTGATACTCTTCTACCTCTTAAATTCCGTCGCGATGCCTCTCTTTCTATCTTGTATCGATATTTTCACGCTGACTGCTCTTCTGAACTTGCTAACTGCATGCCTCCCCCCCCTCTCGCGGCCTCGCCTCACACGACTTTCTAATGAAGCTCATCCCTATACTGTCCAAACCCTTTATGAAGGAGTCAACCAGCATCCTCACTCTTTCATCCCTCACGCTGGTAAACTATGGAACAATCTTCCTTAATTTGTATTTCATCCTGCCTACGACTTGAACTCTTTCAAGAGGCGGGTATCTAGACACATCTGCAGAAATTGACCTGTCTTTTTGGACACACCTCTGTTCTCTATTCAGGAGCAGTAAGTATCGGGATTTTTTTTTTCATTATTGTTTTTTTTTCACGCCTTTAAACTGTTTCCTTTTGTGTAAAAAAATATAAAAAATGAATAAATGAATAAAAAAAAAAATATATATATATATATATATATATATATATATATATATATATATATATATATATATATATATATATATATATATATATATATATATATATATATATATATATATATATATATATATATATATATATATATATATATATATATATATATATATATATATATATATATATATATATATATATATATATATATATATATATATATATATATATATATATATATATATATATATATATATATTTTTTTTACACAAAACAGCTTAAAGGCGTGAAAAAAACAATAATGAAAAAATTCCCGCTACTTAGTACTACTTACTATATATATATATATATATATATATATATATATATATATATATATATATATATATATATATATATATATATATATATATATATTTTTTTTTTTTTCAACTAAGGAGACAGTTCAAGCCCGTAAAGAAAAATACTAAAATAAAAAGGCCCGCTACTTACTGCTCCTGAATAGAGGTCAAAGGAGTGGCCAAAAAGAGAGGTTAATTTCGGGAGGAGAGGTGTCCTGATACCCTCCTCTTGAAAAAGTTCAAGTCGTAGGCAGGAGGAAATACAGATGAAGGAAGATTGTTCGTGAGTTTACCAGCGTAAGGGATGAAAGAGTGAAGATGCTGGTTGACTCTTGCATAAGGGGTTTGGACAGTATAGGGATGAGCATGAGTAGAAAGTCGTGTGCAGCGGGGCCGCGGAAGAGGAGAAGGCATGCAGTTAGCAAGTTCAGAAGAGCAGTCAGTATGAAAATATCGAAAGAAGATAGAAAGAGAGGCAACATGGCGGCGGAATTTAAGAGGGAGAAGACTATCAGTATGAGGAGGGGAGCTGATGAGATGAAGAGCCTTTGACTCCACTCTGTCAAGGAGAGCTGTGTGAGTGGAGCCCCCCCACACATGAGATGCATACTCCATACGAGGGCGGACAAGGCCCCTGTAAATGGATAGCAACTGTGCAGGGGAGAAGAACTGGCGGAGACGGTACAGAACGCCCAGCCTCGAGGAAGCTGATTTAGTAAGAGATGAGATATGAAGTTTCCAGTTGAGATTTTGAGTTAAGGAAAGACCGTGGATGTTTAGTGTTGAGGAAGGTGATAGCTGAGTGTTGTCAAAGAATAGGGGATAGTTGTTTGGAAGATTGTGTCGAGTGGATAGGTGGAGAAACTGTGTTTTTGAGGCGTCGAAGGACACCAGGTTCCTCTGTTGCCTCCAGCTTTGAATCGTTATGTTCCTGTAGGGTGGGTCTTCTATTAAGAGAAGTTGACTAATGCAGAGTGGAGTCATCGGCGTAAGAATAGATAGGACAGTTCGTTTTAGAAAGAATTCATCAATGAACAACAGAAAGAGAGTGGGAGATAGGACAGAACCCTGTGGGATACCATTGTTAATAGATTTAGGGGAAGAACAGTGACTGTCAACCACAGCAGAAATAGAACGGTCAGAAAGGAAACTGGAGATAAAAATACAGAGAGAAGGATAGAAACCGTAGGAGGTTAGTTTGGAGAGCAAAGATTTGTGCCAGACCCTATCAAAAGTTTTTGATATGTCCAGCACAATAGCAAGGGTTTCACCGAAACGGCTAAGAGAGGATGACGAAGAGTCCGTTAGGAAGGCAAGGAGATCACCAGTAGAACGCCCCTTGCGGAACCCATACTGGTGATCAGATAGAAGGTCAGAAGTGGAAAGGTGCTTTAGAATCTTCCGGTTAACGGTTGATTCAAAAGCTTTAGATAGACAAGAAAGTAAAGCTATAGGACGGTAGTTTGAGGGATTGGAACGGTCACCCTTCTTAGGCACAGGCTGTATGAAGGCATACTTCCAGCAGAAAGGAAAGGTAAATGTTGACAGACAGAGGCGAAAAAGTTTGACCACGGAGGCACAGTTCTTAGGACAATAGGAGGCACTCCATCAAGTCCAAAAGCCTTCTGATGATTGAGGCCAGAGAGGGCATAGAAAACATCATTTTGAGGAATCTTTATAACAGGCATAAAAGAGTCAGAGGGGGATGAGTAGGAGGAATATGGCCAGAATCGTCCAGAGTGGAGTTTTTAGAAAAAGTTTGAGAGAAGAGTTCAGCCTTTGAGATAAATGAGACGGTAGTGTTGCCGTCAGGACTGAGGAGTGGAGGGAAAGATGAAGAAGTGAAGTTGGAGGAGATGTTTTGGGCTAGATGCCAGAAGTCACGGGAAGAGTTAGAGAAAGCAAGGTTTTGGAATTTTCTATTAATGAAAGAGTTTTTGGTTAGTCGGAGAATAGATTTGACACGATTCCGGGCAGAAATGTAAAGTTCATAATTAGCATTAGTTCGAAGGCTCTGGTACCTTTTGTGAACAGCCTCTCTATCATTGACAGCACGAGAACAAGCGTGATTAAACCAAGGCTTTTTAGCGTGGGGAGTAGAGAAAGTACGTGGAATGTATGCCTCCATTCCAGAGACAATCACCTCTGTGATGCGCTGAGCACACACAGAGGGGTCTCGCTCCTGGAAGCAATAATCATTCCACGGGAAATCGGAAAAGTACATCCTCAGGTCATTTGTATCACACCGAAAGCGACGTCTGGCACCCCGCTCGTGGGCGGCGAGGTGGCAGCCACCCCAATATAAGGAGTGACCCTAGGTCACTCGCTCTTCCTTCCCTTGTTTTCCCATTCACCCGTCGAGTTAGAAGGGAGGCCGGCTCCTCTCTCTCCCCTTTTGTATCCCTGCAGCGCCTTCTGCAGTTTTCCACGCCTGCAAGCATGTGTTTTCTTGTACGGGAGAGAAAGAGAGAGTCGTTACTGTTTTAAGGTAAGGTTTTTGGTGTGTGTTTTCGTGTGCCGTTTTACTGTTTGCGTGTTTATCACGCCTGTGCCTGTGTTACGTGTTGCCTCCCTCGTTCAAGTGTTTTCATTAGTGTCTGGTGCCTTTTTCTTTTGTTTCATGTTTTTAAAGGTGTGTGTGTTACTAAGGCAATCTTGGGTTTTACTTTTCTTTTGTAATTAATATAAATATTAACTTCTTGTAAATATATATTATCTTTAGTTCATTTTAGCGTTTTCCGTTACCATTTCCTTTGTTTTAAATTATTCATTTTTCCTTTTATTTGTTGTTCGGTTATGGGAAAAGAACCTGGTGTTTTGAGGCTTAACCAACCCAGTTTTTGTTTTGTCTTTTTTTTTTTTTTGTACATTTTCCCAAGACCCCTGACCACACCAGTGTTACGACACTGATGACGGCACAATATATATATATATATATATATATATATATATATATATATATATATATATAGATATATATATATATATATATATATATATATATATATATATATATATATATATATATATATATATATATATATATATATATATATATATATATATATATATATATACATATATATATATATATATATATATATATATATATATATATATATATATATATATATATATATATCGCATGATTCTGCGTAGACACTTATTTCCAAAGGCATCAATCCGCCTCTCCAAGTCCCCATTTAGTGTCCATGTCTCACAACTATTTAGTAAGACAGGGAGCACAAGGGACTTGAAGTTCCGGATCTCTGTCCTTCTGCTCAGGTACCGACAACGCCATATACTCGTGTTGAGTGAGTCCATAACACCGTGGGCCAGACCAATCAGCCATACGTAGGACTTCCTGGCCAGACTCACCGTTGTTATGAACTACGCTACCAAGATACGTGAAACTTTCTGAGATCTCAACGTCCTCGCCACACGCATGAACAGACTGTACTGTGTCATCCATCAAGCCTCCAAACACCTGTACCTTGGTCTAAGCCCAGGAGACCTGGAGTCCCAAGAGCTTCGCCTCCTCGTGCAGTGCCTCGAGAGCCATCACCAAAACCTCCAGCGACCAGGATTACTGCATCATCAGCAAAAACAAGGTCAGTGACCCTGGTATTGGCAATGGATGCTCCACAACTCTGCCCAGTACCCAGTCCATACAAGTATTGAAAAGCGATGCGGCAAGGACATAGCCCTGCCTCTTTCCCGCATTCAAGAGAAAGAAGCAAGACAGGCCCCCCTATACTTCACAGCACTCTCTCTCCCAGAATACAGGCTAGTCAGCAGACCAATAGAACTCGCAGGAATCCCACGGAGTCGCAGAAGATCAGAGAGTGCCTTACGATGCACTGAATCAAACGCCTTCTTGAGATCGACATATGCTGCAAGCATCCCCTGTCGAGACTCACGTCGGCGCTCCACCAGTACGCACAGCGCTAGGATACGGTCAGTTGTTGACTTGCCAGGCGTGAACCCAGA
>NC_066510.1:6877732-6988692 GCF_024679095.1 Eriocheir sinensis | reverse complement strand
ACCTTGGTGACATGACACACCCTTGTCTTAAGCCCACTTTTATCTCAAAATGTTCACTTGTTTCTCCAGTAATTTTGACACATGCAGATGCATCCTCATAGAAAGACTTTATTGCACTAAGCAGTTTTCCTCCCACACCATAAATCTTTAAAACATCCCACAATGCAATCCAATCGACTCTGTCATAAGCTTTTTCCAAATCCATGAAGGCAGCGTATAGTTTCTTTCCTTCTGCTAATATTTTTTCTACTACCATCCTGAAGGAAAATATCTGATCCACACATCCCCTTCCCTTCCTGAAGCCTCCTTGTTCTTAACTGATTTTCTCTTCTGTAAGTCTTTGCACCCTCTCTAATATGACTTTTCCATATACCTTTCCGGGTATATTCAGGAGACTTATACCTCTGTAGCTCCCACATTCCCCTCTCCTGCCCTTCCCCTTGTAAACTGGGACAATGATGGCTTTTGTCCAGTCTGCTGGCACCCCCCCCCCCCCCCACCTCCCATGCTACTTCACATAAAATTATCTTGACCATCCATTTAACAACTACATCTCCTCCACACTTCAACATTTCTGCTGTGATTCCATCTATTCCTGCTGCCTTTCCATTTTTTTATCTTTTTATTGCTTGATTTACTTCTTCATATGTTATACTTCTTTCTTTATATACTCCTCCTCTACCTCTACTCAAAACTGCTGCTGTTACAGCTGCTGGACGTCCATCCTCAAAATTCATTAAGTTTTTGAAATATTCTCTCCATCTCTCTTTCACAGCTTTCCCATTTTTCAACATGTTTCCATTCTCATCCATAACTTCATTTATTTTACTTGAGGAAATATTTTCTGTATTTCTTTCCTTTTTTACTTCTTTCCAATATGATTTCCTGTTCCCTTTATTTTTTTCACTTAGTCTTTTTCCAAAGTCTTCATCAACTCTCTTCTTACTTTCTTTTATTGCTTGTTTTAATTTCGTTTTGCATTCTCTGTATTTCTTTTTCCTTTCCCTTTTTACTTGCTCAGCCACATTTCTTTTTTGAGTTTTCTTAAAAAGTTCCCTTTTCTCTTTTACTATCCTCCATATCTCTTCTGTCCACCATGAATTTCCTTTTTTTTCCATCTCTCACCACTTTCATCCCTAACACTTTTTTTGTTGTAGTTACCATTACTTCTTTAAATGTTCCAAAAACTTTTTCAATATTTGAATTATCTTTTACACTTTCCCATTTTTCACTTAAGGCCTCTGCCATTTCACGGTTATACTCTTTTATTTCTTTTTCCTGTAACTTTTCTATCTTCAGTATTTCCTTTTTTACTTCACCTTTCTTTTCAAACACCCACTTTTCTTCCAGCTTTAACTTTGCCAGCACTGCAAGATGGTCAGATCCACTGAACATTCCTCTTACTACCTTCGCGTCCCAAATTTATTTTCTAAGCCTTTCATCTACTGCCATATAATCAATCAATCCTTTTTGCTCATTATCTTCTCCCCTCCTCCATGTGTATCAGTGGGTATTCTTGAGCTGAAAGAAAGTGTTCGCTAGGAACAGCCCCCTCTCAGCACAGACATCCACCAGGCACTATCCATTTTCATTCTTCCCAGGTATCCCCCATTTTCCCACCACATCCATCACACATTCATCACCCACTTTAGCATTCATATCTCCCATCACAATAAGTTTCCTTTCTTTCTCAAAACTCTTCAAACATGCATTCATTTCCTCCCAAAAAGCTTCCCTTTCTCTCTCTCCTTTTTAACTTTTCACATTTACTGGTGCATAAATACACACCTATGCATACTTTTCTAAACCAATTTTTCCTTTCACCCACACAGTTCTTGATCCCTTCCAACCATAATCAGTCACACCATTCCACACTCTTTCAGACATCACAATAGCACATCCTTCCTTACTCCTACCTCTATACTTCTCATCTATCCCCGTCCATACAACCCCCCCAGGCACACCCTCCCATGTACCCTCTCTAGTGCCCTGCACAAAAATCAGTGGACTTGTGGTACGAGGATTCAGTGAGCACCTGCACATAGATCTTCCACCTACATATTCCAAGGAAAATGTTCCTGCTAAAGAAGCTCAGATACAATACCCTGAAACAGCCCAAACCTGGCCACACTTAGCAAGTATCTCTAACAAACTATAATGCCTTATGATTCAAATGTAGATGTGGCACTTCTCATTGGAGCTAACTGTATCAGAGCCATTAAGCCCAGAGATTGTTGTGGGAGATGAAGATGATCCTTATGGACTAAAAACACACTTAGGATGGGGCATTGTGGGCCAAGCAGTTAAAGAAACTAAGACAGTTTCAGATGATGAAGCGAGAGCATACAGAACGATAGCTCAAGAGGTTGTCATCAGTGAAGAAAGAAAAGTTGAGTTTCCTTGTTGTTCGTACTCAGACAAAGGAATTAATAAACCCAGCACAAGTTGGGAACATGTTTGAGCTTGATTTTAATGATAAAGGAACTGACAACACTCCCTTTTCCTATGATGACAAAAGATTCCTGAAAAGGATGAGAGAGGGAGTGAAGCAGCAAAGAGAAGGGCACTATGAGTTGCCTCTTCCACTGAAGAATAATGACATCAAGCTTCCAAACAACAAGGACATGGCCTTTCATAGGCTCATGAAATTAAAGGTAAAACTTATGAGATAGGAAGGACCACCAAGATTAGAAGGAATTCATTAAAGAGTTAATTGACAAAGGCTATGCAGAAACTGTGCCAGCCAGGGATTTGCAACGAGCAGATGGTCAGGTGTGGTATATAACTCACCATGGTGTTTACCACCCAAAGAAACCAGGGAAGATAAGAGTGGTATATGAGTGTGGTGCTAACTACAGAGGTCATTCCTTAAATAGTCACCTGTTACAGGGCCCAGACCTAATTAACGATCTGGTTGAGGTTCTATGTAGATTCCGACAAGAAGTGACAGCTTTTGTATGTTACATAAAGCAATGTATCACCAACTGAAGGTGAATCCTGAACAATGAGATATGCTGTACTTTGTGGTGGAATAATGGAGATTCAGGTGAAAATATGCTTGAATACAGGATGACAGCCCACTTATTTGGAGTCACATCATCTCCGAGTGTTGCTAATTTTGCACTGAAGCAAGCTGCAAATGACTATGAGGCTCAGTGTGGATATGATGCAGCAAACTTCATCAGGTAAGATTTTTATGCTGATAATGGACTTAAATCAGTACCAACAGCAAAGGATGCCATTGATCTGCTAATGAAAGGCAAGGCCTTGTGTAAAATGGGAAGTTTTAATCTCCATAAGTTTCTGTCAAACAGTAAGGAAGTGTTAGCCACAATAGCTCCTGAAGAAATTAATAACACCATCAAGAGCCTGGATTTAAGTAAAGACATGCTACCTATAGAAAGAACACATAGAATGGAGTGGTGTGTAGAATCTGATACATTCCAGTTCAGAATATAAGTCAGAGACATCCTCATTGGCAAAGGAATACTCCAGGAGTTATGCTGTGAAGGAATAAGTTGGGATGAGGAAATACCACACTATGTGAGGCCTCAGTGGCAGCAATGGAGAGATGACCTACATAAATTAAAACACTTAAAAGATACTGCGATGTTACAAGCCTGAAGGATTTGGTGAAATTTCTAATGCCAGTCAAAAGGGATATTGTCAGTGCTCTTACATAAGACTGATCAACACTGCTGATCAAATACACTGTGCACTTGTAATGGCAAAGTCAAGAGTGACACCCCTCCGAGCCATCACTGTGCCGAGATTGGAACTCACAGCAGCAGTAGTGTCTGTGAGAATCAGTGCAGTCTTAAAAAAGGAGTTAAACTATGAAGATATTCAGGAAGTGTTTTGGACAGACAGTAAGGTAGTGCTGGGATACATCAACAATGATTCTTAATGATTTCATGTATATGTGGCCAGCAGATAAGAGATCAAACTTCACAAAGACAGTGGAAATATGTGGGAATAGAGCACAACCCAGCAGACTATGCCTCAAGAGGGCAGTCTGTAGAAGAGTTAATTAACAACGACAAGTGGTGGAACGGGCCACACTTCTTGTGGCAACACTTTGAGATGAATGATGACCCATCAAAGCATCATAAATTGGAAGCTGATGATCCTGAAGTAAAAAAAGTTGCATCAAGTGCTACACAGACACATGAGCCATTTAATGTACTGGAGAGGCTGAACTGTTTCTCTGATTGGTTCCATATGATGAGAGCCATTGCATTGTGCCTCAGACTTCAAAGAATGTAAAGGAAGAAGCCAAGAATACATTCCATTGACAGTACAAAAACTGAAAGAAGCTGGAAATGAGATAAGAAGGCAGGCTCAGGCTCATGCCTTCCATGATGACATAAAGATGATGAAGGGTGCAGGAAACCATTAGTCTTCCCCACAAACAAATAGAAGAGGAACAGTAAAGAAAACAAGCAGGTTGTACAAAATTGATCCCTTCATAGATGAAGTTGGAATAGTAAGAGTTGGGGGAAGAATAAGGTTATCCACTCATCAAGTACCAAGACTACATCCAGTTTCCTGCCTAAGGATTCCCATTTTACTGATCTACTGATTTGCTATTACCACAAAAAAGTACATCATCAGGGTAGGGGCATAACACTAAATGAAATTAGATCATCTGGGTACTGGATTTTGGGGGGCTCATCTCTGGTGGCTAGACATGTCTCAAAATGTGTAGTGTGCAGAAGAGTTAGAAGTGACACAAGGTCAAAAGATGGCAGACTTGCCACAAGATAGGCTAGAGCCTTCCTCTCCCTTTACTTATGCTGCAGTTGATTTAATTGATCCTTTCTACATCAAAGAGGGATGTAAAGAGCTAAAGAGATATGGGGTTCTTTTCACATGAATGGTATCATGTGCAGTCCATCTAGAGACAGCACACGGTCTAGACACTACTTCCTTTCTCAGTGCCTACCACCGCTTTATAGGAAGAAGAGGGCCAGTAAGGCAGTTAAGATCAGATCAAGGAACAAACTTTGTGGGTGCAAAGAATGAGTTAGCCAACTCTTTGAGAGAAATGGATGAGGAGAAACTTAGAACTGAATTACTAAAGGACAGTTGTGATTGGGTTCATTTCAAGATGAATGTACCACATAAGTAAAGGGTGGGGTGTGGGAGAGACAAATAAGAACAGTGAGAAGCATATTGTCAGTGCTACTTGATCAACATGGACCTCAGTTAGATGATGAAACACTTAGGACATTCATGATAGAAGCACAGACAGTTGTAAATGGTAGACCTCTAACTGTGGATAACCTTACCTCTCCTACTAGCTTAGAACCACTGACACCCAACACTGTTAACTATGAAGTCAAAGATTGTGATGCCTCCTGCAGGTAAATATGACAGCATTGATTTGTACTCAAGGAAACGTTGGCATAGGGTACAGTTCCTTGCAAATGAGTTCTGGTCAAGGTGGAAAAGGGAAGTTTTGCAGTCTCTTCAGCTTAGAAATAAATGGCAGAACCCTCAAAGAAACTTCAAGGTGGATGATATTGTTATTGTTGAGGATTACAACCTAGCTAGAAACCAATGGAAGCTAGGCAGAATAACTGAGTGTTTTCCAAGTGATGATGGTCTTGTGAGAAAGGTGAAAGTGAAGATGTCAGACTCATGTCTCGAAAATTCAGGGAAACGAATGAAGGCAATGAACATTGTTGAAAGGCCTGTTCATGATCTTGTTCTCATGTTAGAATGTACTACTGAGAAAGACCAGGGCGCCCCTACCGAGGAGCCTAAATAAACTGTTTGTATTCAGGAGTTCCAAAGTTAATGTCAACAGTATTTCATGTATCTGTAATACTCATGTTATAATTAATGTATTAAGTAACAATAAGGTAAATTGTCCTACAATTTAGGGGAGTCATGTAACTGTGGTATCAGTATACTTCATTGTACCTCATTGTTATTACGTAAAATATTAACATGTAAGGAATTTATATGGTGTTATAGGAGTAAACTTGTATGGTGCTATTAGAAGCCAACATAAGGTGCTGTTAAGAACGCTTACTCACAATCCCCGATGCTCCGTTGTTTGGTTTTGTAGGTCTGTCACTTATAAGTGGCGAGAATGTTTATTCAGCGGGATGGAGTGGTGATTCAGTCCATGGCACTAGAGGTCAGTATCTTTTGCTAATATTTCTATGTCATGACACAATGTTAAGCTATATAGTGTTCACATACCATGTATAAGAGTATTAAGAATAGTTTAAGCTAGGAATGCAACAATATATGACTTAGGCTTTGGTGCAAAGAGCCATAAAAGTTGGGATGTGTGATTTGCTTATGTCAGCAATTATTTCAGTTTCACGGTACACTTGGTATGTATGGCATACAAAATGGAGGAGTCTTTGTCCAAAGCCACATCATAGGAATAAAGGAAAACTATAACAATAAAGTTTCCATGTCCTGCTGGCAGTCCATGCATGTCTGCGTGTCTGTGTAAACCAGCCCACAAAAGGGTGACTGCTCCATGTTCGCTTCAACACACATAGCCTGTATAGCACTGGGTTGGTCACATACATGTGACACCTGCAGCATAGGGGTTAAACAGTAAATAATAAAGACGAACTTCTCAGAAACTGACTTTTTTTCTTTTTTGCTCTATTTTGTTGTATTTCACCTGCTTTTAATGACCAAATTTACATTTACATAAAAACATAACTACTAATAGGCACAACTACAAAAACTCACTAAAATACACTGAATGTGCTCTCTATTGAAAAAAAGACTTTAGGAGTTGGAAGTAGGTCAGCTTACTCAACAGCCTACCACCATTGCTGCCCTCCTGCACAGCCAGATACACAGCAGCCTCCATCAGCAACTCACTCCTTTCATATTACAGCAATTCATGATCATCAAACCCAGTAAAGTTTTCAGGGTTGCAAGGGCTGGGTGGAGCATATGTGACGGTGTCATACACCTGTGTTCAACTAACCTGTGAATGATTGGTCAGAAACAGCAATCACAGTTGAACAAAACATTCACAGAAACCAAGAAGATGGAGAAGAAATGACACTGGCCACACTTAGAACAAGGTCTGTTTAGTTTACATTACTGTTCCAGGCTGGCATCCCCTTGGCTCCCAGGTGTGTTCCTAGCGCTACCCCACCCCCCACACACACGTGAACACACATCTCTTTCTCAGTATTTGGTATTCTGCAAATTGAAAATAAGATTAAACACTTGGCCTTAGTGTTTAAGGCATCGATTTTGTCATTCAGATTTTGAAAAAACAAAAAGTTATTAATTTACCCCTAATACTACCCTGCTGCCATCCCTACTGCCTCCTTTTTTCTAACTGCCCCCAGGTAGGCAGTACTGTCCACTTTAGGAGCCACTGGTTTACATTCACTGCCCCGCCTGACTCAGCAGACTCGGCAGGGCCATTTGGTGACATCTTGGCAAGACTTGTTAATTCTATTGCAAAATATTGCATGACCAGCAGATCAACTTAACTCAGGAAGCAGGGGCCCACCCTTCCTGTGCAACTCCCTGCCTAGTCTGGGCCATAGGGTCTGTGTGGTCTGAATATTATGTAAAACGTCTCTCAGGTCGTCTTTACGCAACTTGTTCACTTATTCCTCCCATTCAATGGGAATATTTTCGCTAGTTCCGAGATTTGATCATCAGTTATGAAACGAGACTTAGCCTATCAATAGACTTGAAGTTGCCAGTTAGAAAACGCTATACTCAGCACAGCAAGAAATGGACATTAGGGTGGGGCACCGGAATTCCCCCACTGTTGCCACATCGCCACAACTGCTTTTGAGGGTGGCAGTATAGGTGCTCTATTTGCCTTTTCTTCCAAGAAGTACCTGTTCAGGTTATAGATAACTGCCTTAGCTTGGCTGTGAAGGTGGCCATAAGGCGAGCCTGAAGCAAGGCAATGGTCCATAGTGAGAATGTGTGTGTGTGAGGCAAGGTAGCGGCAATGTTGCCTCCTCCGCTCACTGCTCGTATGCCACGTTTGTGATGGGGGAAACCTTTATACAGAAAACACGCCTTGATTTGTACCTCAATGGTGGTGTGGAACAAAGGTTAGAATAATTTTGGAAATAATTTCAGAAATACACCAATTTATATAGAAACAGAGAGAGAGAAAGAAAGACAGAGACAGAGAGTAAGGAGTTGGAGCAGGGTTGGAGAAAGAAGGCAAGCCAGTGATCTGTGGAGATGTGGCAACAGTGGGGGAATTCCGGTGCCCCACCATAATGTCCATTTCTCACTGTGCTGAGTATAGTCACAGAGCCCCACTGTATAGTAACACCACTAGACCCCGCTCTTTCCCAACCCTGGGGTCACCAAGCTTTTTCCTGGGGTTGCCAAGACCTCAAAATATCAAACATGGTGTTATTTCATTATAATAACACATATTCAACTAAACTAGTGGGGTTGCAGTCATGTCTAGAGATGCATGATTGGGGTCGCCTGAAGAAAAGGTTGGGAACCACTGCACTAGACTGAGGCTGAGTCACATGTAATACCTTGGAACATGATTATTGTTCTGTTTCTGACTGACTGCAAAATATCTGAGTTATGAAGAATGTTTTAAGACTATACCTTTTAGCCTTTTAAAATTTATTTTATTAGTAAGTGTTTCAAATGAAGCTTATATAAGAAAAATCATTGAGTTTATGCACAAAATATTATTCAATATTTTTTTCAATTAAATCAATTGGATATTTGAATCGATTTTGAAATATTATGTAGCAAGCCCTAATGCACAAACTTAACCTTAATTAAATGAAGTATTATTACAACAACAGGAGATCAGTCAATTTTATGAAATAAAATACAATATTGTGTCCTTCACTCAATAATATTTTTTTTTTACAATTTAAACATCTCTCACATCTCTAACTTCTGAGTAAAATTAGTGGTCTTTATACATAAAAGCTGCAACACATAGGCTAATTTTTTACAACTCCAACTTGTGCTGAACGAATACATCTTGAGTGTAAAGTCCAACCAGTACGGATAACATGAGCCACTGTGCCAGTCTCTTGTTCAGGAACAGGTAGTTCAAACATTGCCTCTTGTAATGATGGATCAAACTTCTCTCCAATTCTTGGTAAGATTTGTTCCAGGCCGTGCCGACGAAAAACCTGAAAATAAACATTAAAGGGGCTAAATAATTTTCTGGCCACACTGCTTCAAATTGACTGCCATCCTTGAATTGCCAATGACTTCAAAAGCCACTGGCAGAGCATCTTTGCTACCCTTAAGATTTCAGTTCTTGCACTGCCATAAATGACAGACCTTCAACATCAACATATTTCACAACCATCAATCATTTCTTTGTGCAGCTCTAGCATAGGCACCCACCCTTACCTTTACTTAAACAAAAAATAAGCTATGTTTGAAAGATGAATATTGTTTCTTTGCCTGACTGCCACATGACCCTGACGCATTACGCTAGCGAAATAATAAAGGAGCATGTAGCCCGACTTTAATGTGGTTGGTAATTTGGGATAAATTTATTAAGAGCAAACTACAGAAAAGGTTCCAAAGATAATCTGGCACCTTTTTATGCTCCAGTGTTTCCCCTCAGGTAGTAGTGGATGGGTGAACACATGGGAAGAAGAGATTCTTATCTCCCCCATCCACACAAAATCTATGGCTAGAGAAGTATGTACTGTCAATTCCAGTACCCCAAATAATGGAACTTGAATACAGTGGAGCTGGAAGTACCAGTACCAGGCTGTGTCATGGTACAGCCAAACTTAGAGTATACAACTGATGTCTGCTGCTGACTCTGAGTCCTGGTGTGTGGTGGATGGGAGGTAAGAGAAGGATGGTAGAAAGACTGAAGTAGGGAGGGAGGTGGGAAGGGAGAGAGTAAGTGGGGAGAGTGTGGGGGGGAGGGAGGTAAGTGCTAAAGAGGGAAGGAGGGAGGGGTTCTTGCACAGGAGTACTGCAAAGTTTGCCATGATTTATTGCCTTCAAAATAATATAGTTACTAAAACAGTGTGCACTTCCTCACTAAGACCACTAAGGCTTACATAAGGAGAGGTATGTATGGTTGAAATCCAGTAAGAAGCCAATTTTACAGTGGCTATATTTCTTTGTGATCAAGAATATGAGGTCCCCCAAGCAAGAGGGTGCCGATTGTATATATACAGAGAGAGAGAGAGAGAGAGAGAGAGAGAGAGAGAGAGAGAGCGAGAGAGAGAGAGAGAGAGAGAGAGAGAGAGAGAGAGAGAGAGAGAGAGAGAGAGAGAGAGAGAGAGAGAGAGAGAGAGAGAGAGAGAGAGAGAGAGAGAGAGAGAGAGAGAGAGAGAGAGAGAGAGAGAGAGAGAGAGAGAGAGAGAGAGAGAGAGAGAGAGAGAGAGAGAGAGAGAGAGAGAGAGAGAGAGAGAGAGAGAGAGAGAGAGAGAGAGAGAGAGAGAGAGAGAGAGAGAGAGAGAGAGAGAGAGAGAGAGAGAGAGAGAGAGAGAGAGAGAGAGAGAGAGAGAGAGAGAGAGAGAGAGAGAGAGAGAGAGAGAGAGAGAGAGAGAGAGAGAGAGAGAGAGAGAGAGAGAGAGAGAGAGAGAGAGAGAGAGAGAGAGAGAGAGAGAGAGAGAGAGAGAGAGAGAGAGAGAGAGAGAGAGAGAGAGAGAGAGAGAGAGAGAGAGAGAGAGAGAGAGAGAGAGAGAGAGAGAGAGAGAGAGAGAGAGAGAGAGAGAGAGAGAGAGAGAGAGAGAGAGAGAGAGAGAGAGAGAGAGAGAGAGAGAGAGAGAGAGAGAGAGAGAGAGAGAGAGAGAGAGAGAGAGAGAGAGAGAGAGAGAGAGAGAGAGAGAGAGAGAGAGAGAGAGAGAGAGAGAGAGAGAGAGAGAGAGAGAGAGAGAGAGAGAGAGAGAGAGAGAGAGAGAGAGAGAGAGAGAGAGAGAGAGAGAGAGAGAGAGAGAGAGAGAGAGAGAGAGAGAGAGAGAGAGAGAGAGAGAGAGAGAGAGAGAGAGAGAGAGAGAGAGAGAGAGAGAGAGAGAGAGAGAGAGAGAGAGAGAGAGAGAGAGAGAGAGAGACTTATCTCCCCCCACTCTGTGTCATGATTCACTCACCTCATCTTAAGTTTTTCAAAACAATTTTCTGCTGATGACAATCCACAGAAAACTACTACAGCCTGTTATCTTTTATGGTACACTAATTATGGTAAATAATTAACTCTATAGCATAGAACTCTCATGCACTCATACTATTCTCACCAAAATTGACCCTCTCATCTGGCCACTTGTGTTATACCTTTTTGCTGTATCAGCACTTAGTGGTCTTTTTTGGTTTTCTGCCCATGAACTGTTTTCATTGCCATAAATAAAACTACTTTTATATCTACTGTGACTCAATTTTTTTTATAAACTAAGTAGATAATAAGAAACACTTACCGATAATAGCTGACTTTCCGTCATAACCAACCCATCATAAAGAGTTTTAAGGTCAGAGCTGCCATTTTCTATTCTCTCAGGTGGAACACTTTCAATTGCTTTGTGAAACACATCTGATACCTGAAATCAAAAAACTTCTGTTACTTTAAACGTGCCTAGTGCATATCTGTATACAGTCGAACCTCGGTTTACGAGATTAATTCGTTCCGGAATATTGCTTGCACACCACAACATTCGTAAACCAAAACGAATTTCCTCATTAAAATTAATGTAAATCCCATTAATGTGACTCATATCTCAAAAAAATATTGATATAAAAATCATTTTACATGTTATTCTTTACAGAATTAAAGTAATTTTACAAACAAATAGCAATGATAAATTATTTGAAACACAATTCAATGTGTTACAGTTATTACGGAGACTCCCGCAACCGCTACCTACGCTCGAGGGGTAAGCTTCAGCCCGGGATTTAGCAGACAGTTTTTCTATTCTCGAGGCACCAGAACTACATTCGACCAACAACGTAAAGCTAACCCGACGTATCGTCCGAGATGGAGGGTGAATGGAAGTCAGTCACATCCAGGAGGGCATACAAGATGCCAAGGCTTGCCCCCTGTTCCTGTGTGAGCATAATATCCATCGTTCCTGTTGCGAGCATAGTATCCACCGTTCCTGTTTTCTTTTTTGCAGCACCATCCCTTTTAACCATCTTTCTTGGGGACATTGTTAAAGCACAAAGAACTCACACTGTAGGAGTGCTGAAAACACACTAGTGCTGAAAACATGACACGAGTGCACAGATGCTATTTCTACAAGTTTACAACGCGGATTGAGACTAGAGCTGTCATCTGGCAGTCAAGAAATACCCTAGTCCGAGCAAGAATGAACCCCAAATCTTGCAAAATTCTTGCGTTTCTTGTTCTGGTGTGTCAGATTTTAAAGAATTCCCCCAATTCATGGCAAGAATCAGTGGGGCTGGGTACGGCCACTGTCTTGCTGGCTGCACCTCCATAGGCCTATGGCGATAACCATTTCCTGAGATTCCTATGGGTAACCCTGCCCGGTGGGGGTGGACATAGAGTTCATGAGGTTACTGTTGTGTTACTGTTGCACCACAGACCATTTTAAAGCATCACTATGATAAGCAAGAACTCCCAATATGAAAACATGATCATCATCGTTAGAAACAAGAAATTGAAACGATGCCATTTCTCAATATTTTGTAAGGAAAAAGGACGTTTTAACCCGGTAGCAGTGACGGGCCAAATGTGTGGCTTTACCGTGTACAAGCTATGCGCCAAATTTTTACCATGATATAAACCCCCAAAATAGATGAAGCGTAAACTGATCACAAATGCGTTGGTACTATATATTATGAAATGGTTTGCGTGAGTGATGATTTTTTCTCATTAATTCGCTTAGAGGGGCCTTTAAGATACATGATCTCCGCAGCTACTGGGTTAAGGAACTCTGAATGGCAATATAACTACTGAAATACTCTTAATGAACTGTAGAACCTGTAACTGTGACTAAATTAACGTGTGTTGTCCTTGATGAGTGACAAAATGAGAAATAGTCCTTGAAGTGGTGTAGACGTGGTAGACGAAGGAGGCGCAGGAGGAGAAGGGGCGTCAGGTTCACGGCAATAACGGGAGTCTGATGTGTGGAGAGGAGAGAGGTGAGGCACCCAGAACCAGCCCACAGTTCTAAGTAAACCCGAGTGAGAGCAAAGCTGGAGCCGGAGTAGAATCAAGTGTTCAAAGCGAGGCCCGGCCGCTGTCTGACGAGGAAGGCGCTGACTGCCCACCAAGTCGCCTCCCATAGCGGGTTGAGAAGCCTCGGTGGTTCGGTCAACCGAGGCGTCGAACGGCATCAGGCGAACGAGCAGCGGAAGGGTAGCAGGTTGTTGCGGCACCTCTGTAGTTGTTCGCAGTGTCGAATGGCATGATACGAACGAGCAGTGGGAGTGTAGCAGGTGGTTCGCTGCGCCTCAGTAGTTGAACGGCTTCAGGGCAAACGAGCAGCAAGAGTGCCCCGGTCGTTCGCCACTCAGATGGTAACTGCCCTCACACAGGCCCCCCATACAAGAATCTACTCCAGGTAGATTAACCCCTAAAGGGCCGGAGGCGGCTATAGCCGCTTTTCCACGGAAGGGCCGGGGGCGGTTATAGCCGCTTTGCTTTTTTCGCGCTAAATTTATTTACTTTTCGGTAATTTTCGATGACCATTCGTTGGCAACACTGCCAGAGATATGTTTAGGCTACTGCTTCAGAATCTTGCCCGCTCTCACGATGGACAGGCGTACTGACACGGATTCTGACGCGTCCGATTTCTGCCAGACCCTGCCGAGCCCAGCAGAGCAACACGAATGAGAAGAGTATGCTACAATGACTCCCAAAACCACACATCACAAGACTGTGTTACATAGAGAAAGCTTAGAGTATTGACTATATATAAGAATTAGAGCATGGGGGCATCCGTTTTCATTACGCACTAGTCAAGGCCACACAAGCGAAACGAACGCAGAGCGGGCAAGAGCCTCGCTAACTCCAAAAGTCTCTCCTCTTCAACTCAATATTTCGCCAAAACCACCGCACATCGAAACGGTTTCATGCAATTAAAAGAAGAAGAGTTGATGATGACTATGACGACAAAGTAATTTGTTATTGCATTGTAGTTCAGCAGAATCAAGTGTGTGAATATAGGCTATTTTCGGTGTTTGGTGCTGAGGTGCCGGTCCTGTGGATGTTGTAGATGACCACCCAGGCCGGCCCTTTAGGGGTTAAACAAACAACTACCAAATGGAAAAGAAAAGAACATAAGGCAATAAATTAAAAACCAGGGGGGGAAACTGGCAAGAAAACACAGGAGTGACTTATGCAGGAAGTCTACTCAATAAATCTGGCCCCACATTATCCTTCCATGCCATATGGACGACCCGGTACCTGTAGGCCGGTAGACCCAAGACCAATCTCAACACTCGGACGATGTCCTGCTGAATCGTTGACGTATACTAGACGGGGCGGAGAGTACATCCCGGTAGTCCATAAGTGGTTCATCAATGGGAAGTTCAGTGGAGCTGGTGTCAGGTGATGGCTTCTCTACTATGGGAACGGGGCTGACAAGAGGTCCTTTCATAGCTGGTGGAGACAAGGGTCTAACGAGGTCGATGGTGACTCGAGGAAGTGGTTCTGTAACGACAGGTAAGGGTTGGAGGGAGACAGGACGTACACGACCTCTCCCCGACATCTGTTGGCACTTATCACAGGAACGACAGTAAGCACGGATGTCTGCTCCTATACCTGGCCAGAAGAAATGCTCAAAGATCTTCATCTCCATCTCACGACGAGAGAAATGTCCAGCCAAGGGACTCTCATGGGCCGTGGAGAGGATGATCTGACGGGAAGCACTTGGCACAACTAGGCAATGTTGGCCTACCTTGTTGGAAAGCTGGGAGGTGAGGCACTTCTTGTAGAGAAGCCCGTGGAGGTACAGGTACTTGAAGGATGACCCGTTCCTTGCTTTGTCGACATGTCCAGATGAGGCTTTCTGCCATATTGCTGCTAAGGAGGCACATGAGGCTTGAAGCTGCACGAACTCCTGAGGGGTAACTGAGAGAGGTTGAAGTTCCGGCAGGACGAGTGGATGAAGCCTCTTCAACCTACCAGCATGGGTGGTAACGGCGTGTACCTGGATGGCTGCAGGGGACTTCAGAACATGAGGAGTAGAAGTTCCTCGCAGCAACTTTGAAGATAAGGATGGTCTGAAAGAATCAAATGGAGATTGAGAGGAGTCAGGGTCATGGGGATCCCTTACCCCAGGGACGTTTACGATGAGGGCCCCAACGACCTTGAGAGGAGCTCGTACCACCTCAGTCCAACCGGTGAAGTAGGGACAGTTTAAGTGGCACCTCACCACGGGAAACTTGTCCACTCGTCCTAGGTAGTCAGCAAGTGAGGCCTTCGGACAACTCTCAACATCCACATCAGGTAGTAAGTCTTCAAAGGTGATTACACAGGAACAGCCAATATCCCTGATGATGTTGGAGTTCCAAGATCCATTAACAGTGCCTGAAACGGAAAATTTCAGGACACTTTTGTCACATAGGCAAAAGCCTACCTTATGTGACGAGATAGCAGGTTCAACATCTTTGAAGGCGCAGGGATTCTTTGGGCAGCACGGACGTAGATGGCCTTCCTCCCTGCATTGGTGACACCTCAGGGTTGCTGTACTAGGCTGGGCCGAGGTCTTGGCGGAGGCTCCTTAAGAGGACTCTGAAGATTTCGCGGGCAAAGCAGCCTTAGAAGAGTCTTGGGAACTAGGAGAGGAAGCTTTTGGATAGGCATTGCGGGCAGACAACCAGTCGTCGGCAAGTCTCACTGCGTCGGGAAGATCTTTCGGCCAGCAATCCTTGATGAAGATCCTCAAATCTGGGGTAAGATTAGTCATGAATTGATCAAGTAGCATAAACTCCCGGAGCGCTTCATAAGTGCAGAGGACATCAGAGGCTTCCAACCATGCCTGGAACAACCGAGTCAGATGGATGGAGAACTGCTGGTAGCTCTCCCCAACTCTAATCCTTGCGTGACAGAAGTCCTGACGGTAGTTGTTGGCAGTCTTGCTAAATCCAGTGAGGAGAGCCTTCTTCAAGAGAGCGTAATCTTCGGTTATTTCAGCTGACAAGGTAGTATACAATTCAGTGGCCTTACCCGTAAGGAGACAACCCAACCTCGCAGCGTAGCTATCCTTGTCGATCCGCAATAGTTCAGCCACCCTTTCAAAGCGGACAAGGTAGTTGATGTCTTCTCCCTCCTGGTAGCTGGGCAACTCAGGTCCTCTGACATTCTCACAGGAAGGAGGAGCCATTTTCCCCTGGACGACGACACAGGAGAGTTCTATCTCTTTTCCTACTTGCAGCTTCGCCAGTTGGAACTCCATCTCGGCAGCTCTTCTTTCTCCCTCTTGGCCAGGAGGCACTTCTCTTCTCTCTCAACTAGGAGACGTTTTTCCTCTCTCTTGGCAGCTCGCTCGTCCCTCTCGATTGCTTGTTGTTGGACAACGTAGCGGCCGAGATCCTCACCCTTAAGACCCAAGGCTTCAGCCTGAGCCTTAAGTACATCAAAACTGGACATGATTACAAGCAAATAAAATTAACCCAATAGACAATGACACCAATAAAGAACAATAAAGAAAAATACCAATTAGAAGTACATGAAACCAGACAAAGAACAAAAACCCAACAACAAAAACAAGACCAAGAAAATGCAACACAGAACCAAACAAACAGGAAGAACCAAAACACAATAAGAAAACAATGAAATAAGATTAGCAAAAACCCTGCAAAAAGGGTAATAATTGGCGTAGAAGCCCACCCAATACTCAAAGAGTGATTGGGTAACAAGGTCAGCACAAGGGCTGAAAAAGTGCTATGGCAGCACCAACAAATCCCACCGTGGGCATGCAACAGCCACAAAAGAACGGTGAAGGATGGAACACTCACTTCCAGGCCACAGACAGCAAGTGGCGCGCAAAGGCGACTTAACAACCCAACCCTTCCGATTAGCAGTTGATCCAATCCTGGCGAGGTCGCCACATGTCAAGGTTTCAGAGTTGGGTGCTTTAATCGGAAGGGGATAACAAGGAACAAGATAAATGGTTAGACACCAATTTACTTTAAATAAAGTAATGAAACCAACAACAACCCTCACAAAAACTGAAGTCTCCAACACGAAGGCTTCAGCACGCCAGACTCAGAAATGATCCTTTTGCACAGCTTCTTCCTCTTCTGGGCGTCCCGTCCTCTGAGTGGTAATGACGAGGCAGCACAGCTTCGTCCTTGAAGTGGTGTAGATGTGGTAGATGAGGGAGGCACAGGAGAAGAAGGGGCGTCAGGTTCACAGCAGTAACGGGAGTCCAATGCATGGAGAGGAGAGAGGTGAGGAACCCAGAACCAGCCCACAGTTCTAAGGAAACCCGAGTCAGAGCAGAGCTGGAGCCGGAGCAGAATCAAGTGTTCAAAACGAGGCCCGGCTGCTGTCTGACGAGGAAGGCACTGGCTGCCTACCAAGTCACCTCCCACAGTGGGTTGAGAAGCCTCGGTGGTTCGTACGAATGAGGCATCGAGCAGCTTCATATGAACGGGCAGCGGGAGTGTAGCAGGTCGTTGCGGCGCCTTGGTAGTTGTTCGCGGCATCGAACGGCACGATGCGGGCGGGCGGCAGGAGTGCCCCGGTCGTTCGCCTGATAAGTTGGTAGTTGCTCTCACATATGATTGCGCAAAACTTTTAATGTCCATATCTTGAAACTATGTTTTTCGTAACTCAAAAAATTGACGAGAAGCCACCGTTACTCATTTTAACTTAAAATCTTGGCAACAAGTTGGTGATATGGAAATGAATGAATGGTCACCCTCAGAATTCCCAGTTTGTGAAGAACAAAAGAAATATGAAGGCAAACAGTGCGGGAAGCAGGCAAAATTCTGGCGTTGTGACATGATGAAAAGACAGAACAACATTACTTAACGAAAAGGTGGTTTGGAAAAACTGAGGGTGACCATTGATTTATAAATCTGCAAACTATTTACAGCCCATTATTGAAATGGCTCAAGCTAATATATAATGTAGCCATTACAAGCCTTAGAGTAATAGTAACAATGAATGACATCACACATCATGACGTCATGATGTAGAACGTTCATAGTCATACGAAAGAAGGAGAATGTTACTAGGTATGTAACTGTAGTGTTTCAACCTAAAATTCGCGATACTTATTTTTAACATTTTTTTTCCTTTTTACCAGAGTATCACCTAAAGTAATATTTCAATGACTACATATTTTAAAGAAGTTTAAGTAAAGTATAGTACAATTTAGAGTACTTTCAATTGGTGAATAATTCTACCAATGATATTTTGTGCTGCTTTCAGGGACAATTTGTGAAAAATTGCTCTAAGTGTTTATTTGTGGGTCTAGAGCAGTGCTACTCAACTGGTGGCCCGCTGTCCGAATCCAAACCTTCTGAGTGTTGTAGCTGGACCCCAGGCTCAAGGGGAAGAAAAACATAATTAAATAACATGAAGGTCCTGGCAATGGATAATTGCAAGTTGATTTCCTTGACTGACTGTAGGGCCTATAGTCAGTCGAGGAAATACACATGCAAGAATCCATCGACAGGACTTTCATGTTATTTAATTATATTTTTATCGGTGTCACAGACGCCGATCAACAGATTGTCCATCTTCTTGTTCTCTTCAAGCTGTTTTCCTAGCTTACCCATGCATTGTAGACATGACATTGTATAATAACATTTGTTAGCCTTGATGAACTCTACAACATGGCATTACAGTTTTTTTTTATTTTTTTTTTAACGTCTTGGCCTGTGGTGCTGGTAGGTCTTCATAGTAGGGCCAGATGGCCCTGACGGCCCCAGCCCGTTGTGGTGCAGGCAAGTGTTTACAGTGGCGCCATCTTTACTTTTCAGCATTTTTCATTTTAGACCCCTAGTTCTGTAGCAGTCACCGTTAATCCATAGAGTACGGGTGGTGATATATTTCTTTGGATGCTGTGCACGGGGAAAATTTAGGCATTTAAAAGAGGTGGAAATGGTGTCTTTCTTCTTTGCAATAATTGTATATTCATCTAGTATATATATGGGTGTGTAATAAAACTTCTCTCCTAATAATAATACAAAAGTCATGACTGCCGAAAATATTGCGCATTTTCTCGTGGCTGTGACGCGTCGGCGTGGAAGCACCCCACTTGCTCTCTCTCTCTCTCTCTCTCTCTCTCTCTCTACTTGCCCCTCCCTCCTCTGTCAATGTCACTACCGTACAAGTCATCAGAGTCACTGTCACTTTGATTCGCCCGCGCTCTACTTCTGCCCGGAGCAGAGGAGCTACTTGACACGTCACGAGACATGACAGATGTATTCCGAACAAAAGTGGAAAATGATCTGTGACCTTCGGTAGGCTGCACGCTGGAGACGAATGAGAGTGTGTACAGATGCCAGATGCCTCCACCATTCTTCTGAGTCAAGGAACTGGCGGTATATTTGAAACGTAGGGAGCGTAGAGTGTGATGATAATACAGTCGTCCCTCACATAGTACAGTTTCCAATAGTACGGTTTCGGTTTTATACGGATTGTCATAAATTTTATTTTTAGGATTTTTAAATTTCCCGCTCGTCGCACCAAATAGCAATGACGTGAATGGCAACACTGTTCTACCCATGGAAGTAGAATTGGTGGAGTCGACATCAGCCCAATTAAGTGAATCCACCAAACTGTCATTTTTAGGGCCGCAAGATTGTGGAAACCTGCCAGGTGTCAGGTGTCGTCAGGTCAGGCTCCCCCTTAATGGGTTCGGCCAGGCTTTTCTCACCCGTGTATCCCTCATCTTCCGGCCCTAAAAATGACAGTTCGGCGGCTTTACCTCAATGAATGGGATTATCACCCCAGACTGCCACCCATGCGCATCTCCTCAGTCCATGTGTGTGCACATCAGGAATAATGTTTTGCCAGATTGAAACGTATGCGCTTTCCTTAAGTCCGTGTGTGTACACAGCCTCAAATATGCTTCTCCATTACCATATAACATGAATATGGGACCCAAGAGACAAACTAAAACACTTGCTGTAAGCACCCCAAGGCGTTCGAGAAAGCTGTTCACCTTGCAGAAGAATTCAAATTTAGAAGCTACGTTTTGGTAAGAGTTAAGTTGCGGTAGAGAGAGCATACCACTTGAATCCAAGTCCCACCTGGCTCAGCTTCTACTCGCCGGCCAAAGTTGCCAGTTATGCATTTTCTGCCGTAGTGTTACCACGCTGGGCAACGGAGCCATCCTGGCAGCGCTCCCTTCCACATTGTCAGCGAGCAGACCTTGTCTTACTCTCTACCATAGTCTCTATTGCTGTCTAAATCATACTTGAAATAAGATATGAAACGGTAATTGTGGAGATTGACTCCGCACCTCCAAATACGGCATTACGCCTCCCTCTTATATATGTAGTTAAGGGACGCATATTTAAACTACTCCAACCGAACTTTAAATAACCTTACCTCTAATGGGGGGGGCTTCGCCCACCTCAATCCCCCCAGCGTGGTAACAATGCACTGTGACTGCAGCAGAAAATGCATAACTGGCAACTGAGCCAGGCAGGAGCTAGATTCCAGAGGAGTGCCCAGGAGTGTTTCTAGGGGGGGCACTAATTTTATACGGATTTTCGAATAGTATGGGGGTCCTGGGTCCCTAACCCCCGTACTATTTGAGGGACGGCTGTATATATGATCCCCGTATGGGTGGGGCGTGTGGTAGCGCACTTATATATATATATACAATCGACGTAATCTAAGGGTTAAGGTCGTGCGCACTTCCTCCCCAGTGACTCATAAGAAAATGGGTGTGGCAGCACAAACTAATGTTTTGATGTCCTTTTCTCCAGTGCCGTCTATGTATTTTCATCATCGCTGTGTCGTCTCCCTGTCTGTCGTGTTGCATCTTCAATGTAAACTTCTCTTGTTACTCGTTTATCTTCCACTGTCTGTCCTCGTCCTCCTATTGTTAACCCGTAAACTGCGCCAGACATCTTAAGATGCTATGAGTTAGACTGCGCCAGACATCTTAAGATGCTATGAGTTAGACTGCGCCAGACATCTTAAGATGCTATGAGTTAGACTGCGCCAGACATCTTAAGATGCTATACATCTTAAGATGCTATGAGTTAGACTGCGCCAGACATCTTAAGATGCTATGAGTTAGACTGCGCCAGACATCTTAAGATGCTATGAGTTAGACTGCGCCAGACATCTTAAGATGACGCATGTTCCAAGGTGGATATTTATATTTCCCGCAATGCCAAAGTATATTCCAATGAACCTCGTGTGGCAACATCATCCCTCTTTCACACCATGTAGTCACCATCGTCATATTAGTTGCTCTTTAGCAGTCATGGAGAGTAGAAGTATGTCATCTACTGATGCTAACCAGCCCCATAGCTCCTGCGGTCATGACTGTTGGGGAGACATGGGAGGTGGTAAAAAGAAAGTATTGGTAAAGAGAAAGATTGTAGTAGGCAAATCTGAAAGTGACAGTGATTCGGATTGTATTCAGCCATCAGATTCAGCTGGTCTGAGGAAGCGTGGCAAGCGTAAGCATGCTTCTGGCCCTCAAGGTCACAGACCAGGCAGCCTACTCAGTCACTGACACCAACAAAATTTTTACCAATGCTAGTAGACCCTGATGAATCACTGTCATCTCTGTCTGATGATCCAGAGTGGCAGAAAGATGAGGAAAATGACAGTGGGGGTATAGGAGAAGACTCAGCTAATGAACTGAGTGAGGGAGGGGTGTCAGCTGGGATGGGAGAGGAGGGGGAGGCAGAGGGAGACGCAAGACAACGCGTACTCCATTCATCTGGTCTGATGAATCAGACTTTGTGCCAGACATTCATAACTTTGACAGAAATATTGCTGGTGTGACTAATGACTGGCCTCTTGATAATGATGCACAATAGGTTGATTATTTTGAAACATACACTGATGACCAGGTAATGCAGCTTGTTGTGTCACAAACAAACAACCATTACAAATACACTATGGAGCACGCTACATTCACCCCAAAATCACGGGTTTATCGCTGGTCTGACACAAACATAGAAGAAATGTATGGTTTTTTTTGCTCTGTTACTGCTGATGCCACATATAAAAAAAACATGTACTGAGTGATTATTGGAAAATTGATGCCTTGATTCCAACACCAATTTTGGGGAAATTCATGAGAAGAGACAGATTCCTTTTATTGATAAGGTTTCTACATTTCCATGACAATAACGAACGTGATGAAAATGATCATTTGTGGAAAGTTAGAAGAGTATTTACCATGAATACTAAGAAGTACAGACAATTCTTTTATCCTTTTTGCAAGGTTGTTATAGATGAAACCCTGGTGTTGTTCAAGGGGAGACTTATATTCAAACAGTATATACCTTCAAAAAGGCATAGGTTCAGTATCAAATTCTTTATCCTTTGTGACTGCGAAACAGGGATAGTTTTAGATGCAATAGTGTATACTGGCACCCCTGTTGACATTCCACAAGGTGACCCTTTGGGAGTATCTGGCGCAGTTGTGAAGAAAATGATGGAAAGGTACATTGGTAAGGGACATATCCTATATACCGATAACTGGTACACTAGCCCTAGTCTGTGTCAGTATTTACTGGAAAATATGACTGGGTCATGTGGCACAGTACGTAAGAACAGGAAACATATGCCAAAATCTGAAGCACGATCTGTTCCTGGTAATGTGGAACTGCAAAAGAGTGGAAAAGTCCTGGCCGTAAATTGGCATGACAAACGTGACGTGACCATGCTCACCACTGTTCATCAAGGACACATGCAGGACACTGACAAGGAAGGCCACAGGACACATGAAAGAATTAGAAAGCCAGATGCTGTCATTGATTACAACGGGAATATGCGCCTAGTCGACAAAAGTGACTGTAAGCTTGCTGGTATTGAATGCATGAGGAAATGTGTCAAATGGTACCATAAGCTATTCTTTCATGTTGTTGATGTTACAATGCTGAATGCATATAACATGTACTTAGTCAAGACTGGAAAAAAAAAAAAAAAGTTTTCTTACAATGTAGCCAACCAGCTCGAGGACGACGTCAGTCACATGGTCCTGACAGACTCCTGTGTAAGGACTACCTCACCAGACACAAGTAGGAATATTTACCAGACACAGAAAAAGGACGCAAACAACAGAGACGGTGTCATGTATGTACCTCTACAAACAAACGTGAGAGGTCAAGAAAAATGGTGGTGACTATGTGCGCAGAATGTCAAGTACCAATGTGTGCTGTACCCTGTTTCACTGAGTATCACACACTGAAAGAATACTGAAAAGCACAGTGTAAGGTAGACTGTAAATAGTTTAGGGTAAGGGAAAATAAAATAGGTGATCTGAAAGGTGAATGTTCTTAAAAAATAATACAAGCAAATGTTACAGGAAATTGACAAAGTGATGTTTCCTGTGATTTACTTCGTATGTTGTAACTGGAATGAATAATCAGTTTTAAGATAATGTTCAGACGTGACTGTGCCGTGTGTCATCTTCCCTTTGCCACCATCCTGTATACCCCTTCACTACCAGCGCTCCCAAGGTCGCCCCATATCCGCGACCTTTATCCAGCCATCATTGTCACATTAGGAGAATTATTATTTTTTTTTTTTTTTTACACTATTTGGTGCTCAACATGTCCCTCTTGGATGTTGTTATACTAAAAATTGTTTACCAGCAGGTTAATTTTTTGCCATTTATTGCGCACCCAGGAGCTATTCCCGAATCTCAATTGCCCAGCTTATGGATTAAATTATACATATTGTTCCACATTTACACCAATACTCCAATGTCATTCACACTACACTACATCTTCACAAACACATATACACTCAACCACCTCTTTTATGTGTCTTGTCCATGTCAATGACCTGTGTGATTTTTGTCAATAAAGTAACCCTGACGGATATTGCCTTTCTCTATCCGTGAACCAATTAGCATTTAGAACACTCACTACGGTCAACAGTTCCATAATATATATTGTTGGGGGGGTGTTGGAGGGTCATGCAATGCCGATCTAGCACAATTTTTGTGCTATCAACACTTGTTCTACTCCTGGAGCTTTGGGTCCAGCTACAATACTTATCTGGACCTCTGCATACAATTGAACTTGGTTAACTGGACCTTTGCTTATAACAGTTGTGTAGCCCTGGTCTAGAGGCTTGTTTGGTGATCATACCATTTGCTGTTCATGAGAGTCCGTCTCCTAAAAATAAGATGGGACAGGTGTACATATAAAGGTTTCATTTAATGCATCCTTTCAAAGATGTTTCGTCCATTTCTTACATGATTCTTATGAGTAGTCAACGAAGTAGTTTGGTAAGGGGTACTTCGGGTTATTAACCCGTGGGCTTCGGCTATGGAAAAGCCGAGAAGTGGCCGAGAAACGACAAAATTACACTGCATTTTGAGACTAAGAAAAGAGCATGGAACGTACATCAGAGTACTCCTCTCATAACCATAAAGCCGTTAAAAACATTTACTTTTACTCAAACTCCATTCTTTTTGGGTGGTGTTTGCTACAAAATAAACAGTTTCGTGACGTGTGGCATCTAGCCAAGTCACTTGTTGTCTACTATGGAGAATTTGCCAAGTGATTACTGTATGGATAGCTAATGGAGTATGCCATGACCTTAAACCACCACCTATGACAAAAAGCCCACATCAAGATCACTCAGCCACCACAATGATCTCGGGCATTCACAGTGGGTTGCGCTATGCCACCACCGCCTACAATTAGCTCGAATTAGGTGTTTTATGGCGAGCCCTTTTTAGGGTCCACCGTACCACAGCCACGACTCGTGAAAGCCCGAAAAAGGGCCTGCCGACGTTCTCAGGTTAAGGGATTATCTTCAGTAAATGTAATTTCCAGCGAGTCAATTTTGCTTTAGGCCCACAGAACCTACTGCATGGTTACTGTAAGAATGAAGGTGTGCATGGTGGCAACAAGGTGCACAGTGAGCCATGAGCACTTTGACTGGCCACAAAAGCACTTGAGAACACCAGCAGATAGCCAAATCTTTAACTTAAAAATAATCACAGGAAGTCCAGCAGATATTTCAAAACTATGGATGTTATATATGCACATGCTGAGGTTTGACTATATTCTCTTTAACCCTCTCGCACACCATAAGTTTCCAATAAGTTTCTGTTCCACACCCTCAGGCCCGACCGGACTACATTCCCGGACGTATTTTACCCTCACAGATATATCATACCACAATAAATTTGGTATCAATGGCTTCATAAAGACTTATACTAGAACATGCATAAATAAAAATAGAGGAAAATATATATATATATAATATATATATATACATATATATATATATATATATATATATATATATATATATATATATATATATATATATATATATATATATATAAACAATACAAACTTGTTTCAAGTCTCCATATAGAGTATTGTAGACAATAAATCCGAAGTACCAACTCTTCCCCACTCGCTAGCTCGAAATTTTGTGAGCCAACTTTTTTAGCCGATTCTATGTTTCGAAGCGGAATTTCGTGAGGATTCTTATGGTATCCTCAAAATCCTCATACGCCTATTAGTTCCCAAGTTACACCGAGAAAACTGTATTTTTTTCCTCTCCAGTCAGAGTAGGCTAACAAATAAAAATCACTCAAAGCTCCTCATCTACGCTCCTTAAAAAGGTTGCCATATGTTACCATAAAGAAACTTATCCCAACAAATGGCGTTTCCAAATTTGACGCATTTTCACTGAAAACTTAATTTTTAATAAATTTTTAAAACTTTTATGACGCGTTTTGCATCATCGTGCGCGAGAGGGTTAAGTAATGCACATATAGTTTCAATCTAGGGTCTTTGAGAAGCTTCCTTGCCCCCAAAGTATGTGTGAATGGGGAGAATTGTGATGGGGATGACAGTTAGGTGGGGCTCTAAATGGGTTGATAGATGCAACACATCTACTCTCTGTGGAAGGCTTATAGCTACTATCCTCAGCAGGCTTGTGGGACTAAGGGAGGGCCCTTGGTAGATGTACAGTCACCTCTCGATTAACACGAGTTTAAATAGCGCGTTTTTTATTTAACACGAGTTGATGTTTAAGGAGATACGTTGAACTAACGCGATATGTTCAATTCAACAAGAGTTTCATCGATGACATCACCACGCGGAGACGCTGTCTCAGTCTGAAGCTAGCTGGCACTGCGAATGGAACGTTTCTCTGGAATACGTACACTGGATTTTGACCTCTACTATGGCACCCAAGTGTCCTTCTACCTCCTCACAGGAGGTGGAAGGATGGGGTGAGGAGGGAGGAGGGAGAGCGGGGTGAGGATTCGGCAGACAACGACGACGACCAGTGACGCATCAACAAAGTGATGGTGAGTGGAAGGACGTGTTTTTTGTTGTGTCAGTGAATTACAAAAGTAATGTAGCAGTTCTTTCTTTAGAAAACTTTAACTTAAAGGAGTTATCTCTGTCACCAATAGCATGGGTAGTCAAAGGAAAGGGAAGGAGGCAAGTGAAGCGGAGTGGCAGAGGTGAAGGGAGAGCGGGGTAAATGTAAGAAGTATGACAGAAAGAACGAAGATGATGCAGGTGTTTCTGAGTGAGATGGGACATGGGGTGAATGGGAGGAGTGGAAGGGAGTGGATGGTGCTGCTGCTGGGGCTGAGTGGAGAGACGAATGGACGAGTGATTGAGGCAGTGAAAGAGTTCCTGGAGAGCATGTGGCGTGCAAGATGTAGGGAATGATACCTTGCCCCGAGTAGAACATAGACTTTCCGCATGTTATTGTTTTCTTTCACAGGAGCTGCCGATACAAAGGCCTGGCTGGAGAGAAATCCCAAGCCACCTGTGACATCAAGATCAAGATTGAGGAGGGATGGTGGCCGACGCAGGTGAAGAACAAATTTAAATAAATTGAGAACGTGTGTTTTTGTTGTTTCTGTGACCTACTAATGTATTAATAATGTTGTTGTTTTTTAAGGTTAGAGTAACAAAATCCCCAAAATAGGCAGACTTTCCCAGTGTCCAGGAATGTAACCCCCCCTATTACCATTGTTTCCTATGGGGAAATTATGTTTGAATAACGCGATTTTAAATAACGCGACATCTCCAGGAACATAACCCTCGCATTAATCGAGAGGTGACTGTAACTCTTTCCATACTCTTGTAGATCAGAGGGAGATAGAAGGGGTCAAGTGAGTTTGAAGGTGGTAGATGGCATGTTGCTCTCTGTGCCATCCACCACCACCACCAACACCACTTATAAAGCTCAAAAGAAAAATCTCAGCGATATTAACCTATCCTCTTCACTGTTTTTCTTTTCTATTAGATAATAAAAAATATATACAACAGTACAAATTTAGAGAAAACAATAAGCTTTCAAATGATGTACTGCAAAATGTTATAACCTAACATTCTATAACTCGAAATTTTATATAACTCGGCAAGGTAGAGATAAAGTTGGGAGCATTTACTATAGCTACGCATGGCGGTCGTGCTCATCTCTGTCCCATTGGCCATTCACGTCTGTGGTGGGAAAGAACCCTAAACCCAACACAAGGCCAGTGTAACATCTGGGTTACCAGTTTACCTTCCCCAGGTTTCCCCAGGTACCCATTTATCAACCATCCCAAAAGGGAGGATGAACAGCTGAGTGGGCTGCACACCAACTGCCCAGGCCGGGATTCAAGCCCAGGCCTGCAGATTTGCAGTCAGGGACGTTAACCACTGCACTGCAGAGGCAGGGCAAAGAAATATTCTTTACAAAATCAATTTTGAATTTCAACAAATAACTGAAAAAAAAATCAGTAAAAATTATGTATCTTGTCATTTTGCACATGGTGAAACCACACTAGCTTTATTTCAACATGCACTGTTTACACGCCTGGGCCATATGAACCAACTCACTCTACTGCACTTTCTTAAACATCTCGACGTGCTGACAAGTTGTAGCCACATCTCATGGTCTACAGTAAACATGGCGTGCCCACACTAACTTTGTTCAAACATCCTTGCGTTCAATAAACATGTTAGGAATGCAACGTTGAGCAACTAGGGCAACAAGTTGCATCCAGATGGCAGAGTTGGCCAAACGGTCAGAGGAGTCAGTACGTTTGTAAACAAAGGAGATGTAGTAGCTATGTGAGTAGGGCCAGTGTCACCTCATCTGCATCTTCTTGGTTTCTGCAATGTTTTGTTCAAACATGATTGCTGATTCCAGTAAAGGATCACCTTTAAGAGCTGCTAAGGGAATATTGTGGGGAAGCTGTTGTATGGGACATTATATTTTATGCATGCAGCTTATACAGTCCTGTTGAACTACCCCTTCCCCCACCTGCAAGAAGCTGTGTGCCTAACGGGTTCACTGAACACAGGGCATGTTTACACGCCCGGATCACGTGACCCAACTTGCTCTACTATGCTCTCTGATGCATCTCAGCACGCTGGTGAGTTGTAGCTACATCTCATGGTTTATATTCGGTATGGTGTGCCTACACTTGTTTGAACATGTATCTGCCCCACACTCCCTCATTCTCTCCTTTCCCACTCCTCAGCCTCACATTTGTCGTCTGCCTACGCTCATACCCAACCTAGCTCTATATCTCTGAGCTTTATTTTCCACTTTTATAACTGATTAAAGATTACACCATGCTTCAAAATGTCAGCTGTTATATACTGTACAGTGCCATATTTTCCTAATTTCTAATTTTTATGCATGTTGTGTGGGGGAGATTTGCACAACTCTGAATACTGAATAACTCAGCAAGGCTGGAGTCCCTATAGTGCTAAGTTATAAAACTTTTACTGTACAATAAAATATATATTCATAAATCAGGTGTTAAAGAAATATTGGTGATATAACATTCATATTTTGTATGCAGAGGCATCCCAAATACAGCTCAGCACCCATAAAGAATAACCTTGGGGTGAAGGGGTTAAATTATGTGAGAATGCATACAATAAGTTAAAAAAATATAAAAGTAGCTTCCTCACCTCAAGAAGATCTTTGCAAAATCCTTGAATACCAAACTGCTTTGCTTCAGTAATCTGCTTTTCTAAGCGCTTCCTTACATTTTCACGGTCAGCTAACGTTCTCTGATATTTTTCCTGCAATAGAAGAGATGTTATTGGATTAAAGTGCTGAAATTTTTATTGTAACAAAAAATCAGTTAGAAATACCACCATTACAGACAAAGTACATCTCTATGCCTTGATTCTAGAGGTGGGCATTCTGCTACTAAGGTCCACTAATCGCTAATCCGCTAATTAGTGAGCTAAAAAAAAGGTTAGCGGATTAGCGGATTGAAAAATTTAGCGGATTAGCGTTATCGGAGTGCCAAAATTGTAAGTCCACTAATCGCTAATTTCCATTTTCTCTCCTCTACTTTCAGTACTTTCAACTGTATATTTCACACACACACACACACACACACATATATACACACACATACACACACACACACACATATATACACACACACACACACACACACACACACACCACACACACACACACCACACACATTATAATTATATAGTTATGTAGCCCTACTTACTATACCTGGGGTGATAAAGATTAATGGAGTGTCACGTGTGAGTGGATCAGTGGAATTACTATATAAAAATCTACATGATAGGAAACAAACAGACAGGAGAGACATACATATAGACAGACACCCATGCTGCGTGTTGGTCCGGAAGTCACTTCCTGTTACTTCCTGTAGCCTTAACCCCTTCACTCCGGCGACGCCGACGTCGGCGTCCAACGGGCGTCCGACGGCGTCACCGTATTTAAAGGGTTAGTCCTCTTCTAAACCTCTTAATCCTCTTCCATTTCCTCTTAATCCTCTTCTAATCCTCTTAAGGGGGTACGGGACACCTGAGGTCATCTAACTAAACTATCGGGTATTGCGGAGAAACTAAGTAGGCATCTATGTTGCCTATATTTTGTATGAGCCAGAACAATGTATGTATACTTATATGTATACTCATAAATATACATGTGCGTATACGTGTAGCAACACAAAATTACACAGCACCATTAATATGTAGCAAACCACTTTCATTTTTTGTCTGTGAATAGTCTTTAGGTATGCCTAGAGCCCTATGGAAATTATTCTGAAAGTTTCCCATACAGAAAGGCATAACGGTATTTCTTTTATTAAGTTCGTCGAACATCGCATAAAATCGTGTTTTTTTTGGTCAATTTTACCTCTTAATGCTCCTATCTCCTTTACCCTATCAACAATATCTAATCATAGGTCCCTAGCTACTTGTACAATCAACATTTCCCGCACTTTTCACATAAATCCGATTGATTTTAGATTTTCTGTGATTAAAAAAGACAAAATAGCCTAAAACTCGGTCCATTTAAACCCACACCATTTAAAATTTGCACGACAAGGAAAACATTGCTCGGGCATTATTTCTAGATGGTTTAAGAACGTTTTTACCCCATTTTGCAAAATGCTATATTTTGACCAAACCCCCCCCACCCACCCCCAGGTGTCGCGTACCCCCATAACCCTTTCATTGCTAGGCGCTCGCAACGAGACTATCCCTCAGGCGCGCTCGGGGAGCCCAATGGGGGGTCTCTTTTAACCTCTGTATCTCAAAAACTATTCAGCACAGCTAAAAACCAAAACCACCACTGGAAAGAGGGGGTCCAGATCTATAGGAGTTGGTTATGTATGCCTCTCTTGCGAACGTACATGCACGTTCAGGGAGTGTTGAATGTTAACACTTACATCGGTGCATGCGTGATGATCAGCCGTATTGAGGGAACTGCGGACATCTTTTCTTCAGATTCTGGCAAGGGAGTATTGCCAACTGCAATATTTACAACTATTTGGTCAAAGAATCAGTCAGGTGAAGCTATGCAAAAATGCCACTATATTGGGCAAGAACATCCACGAGTTACTCGTCCGTACATTTGCCGTGCTGGGCTGATATGATTTTCCACCAAATTTAGTGAAGAATCCACTGAATTGGCAATCCTGTGTTGTGAGAATTGTGTTGGAACACTCTCATAAGCGGGAGATTTGAGTGCGGGTGGAGGTCGCAGCGAGCATTTAGCGCCACCAGCAAATACGCCTAACATCTGCTGCGAGCGTTTAGCAATGAAAGGGTTAAGAGGAAATGAAAGAGGATTAAGAGGAATTTAGAGAAGGAATGAGAGGTTTAGAAGAGGATTAATCCTTTCCATTTTCTCTTGACCCTTTCCATACTGTGACGCCGATGTCCGCGTCACAGATAGAAAGGGTTAAGATGCCTAGCGTTAAGTAAAGGATAATATTTGATTGTTCATCAGAGGAACGTAGAAGATAGTGATTTTTCACCTAAGTTGTTTGAGGAGGAACCATATTTGCCTCTAAAATTTATCAGTACTTGATAACTCCTATAATATACTCAATCAATTCATCTGTAGTTTCGACCGCGCCACTCATCTGGTTACAATTAGCAACAAGGGAAAGAGAGGGAATCAAAATATTGCTCATTGTGGGATGGTCTGCCTTCCCATAAAGGACGTCACTGGACATGACAGGTTAGTAAACTATTTGCTCCCAGGGAATAATCTATTAAATAGTTGTTATATTACTATTAGTCTATTATTATTCATCGGAAATTATGTTTTTGCAGATTCAACAACAACAACAAAAAAAAAAGTTAGCAGACTGTTGGGGACTTGATTAACCCCTTAGGGACACCCATCCAGCCTGCGGCCAAACGGTGGTTTACCATTGCAGGACGCTCGTCCCGCCTGCGGACGGCCCATTTTCTTTAAATTTCGCTCGTTTTCTCAGTGTCCTTGACCGCTTCCCTACTCAGATAAACACTCTCTGGCAACCCCCACACAGTAGACATACAAACATACGCCTAGCCCACACAGTTACACACTCGTACATGATGGAAGGTGGAAGCGAGACCCCACCCTCTCCCCACCCATTCACTCCACCTGTGCTCGTCCACATCGTGTTGTTAGGAAGAGAAAAAAAAACTATATATATGTTGGTATATATATATATATATATATATATATATATATATATATATATATATATATATATATATATATATATATATATATATATATATATATATATATATATATATATATATATATATATATATATATATATATATATATATATATATATATATATATATATATATATATATATATATATATATATATATATATATATATATATATATATATATATATATATATATATATATATATATATATATATATATATATATATATATATATATATATATATATATATATATATATATATATATATATATATATATATATATATATATATATATATATATATATATATATATATATAGTCATCCCTCAAATAGTACGGGGGTTAGGGACCCAGGATCCCCGTACTATTCGAAAATCCGTATAAAATTAGTGCCCCCCTTAAAAACACTCCTGGGCTGCGTTTGAGAGGGAATCACGACTCTCAGAATGTCCCGAGTGATCTCAGATGCGTGCGGCAGCACAAGTTGCCAACTCGACACATCTGCTGGCTCCTGGCTTTGAGAGGTGGAGCGCCTTTGTGCTGTGATGAGGTCATCAGCAAATATGGCGGCCCAAACAAACACATATAAGTGTTTCCATTGCATTTCACCTCTCTCTGCCACAATAACCACTGCAGGTTCCTTTTCATCTTCTGTTGTAAGGAGTTCATCAGTCAGGACAGCTAGTAATGCATGTTAAACGTCGCCAGGAAGATCAGTGTACGCCATTTTGCTACGAGTGAGACGCCATTACAATAACAACGATGAGGTTTAGTAAAAGGACGGTCTTTATCTTCACCCTTGCAGCACTCTTGGAGCACTGGCAGTTACTGTAGCAAGAATTTCTTTTTCACTATGATTTTCAGGGTGTTTGCCCTGAGGGAATAAGCCGTTTCAAAGGCTGTAGTTGGGACCGAAAGGGACAACTACCTCCCGAACTAAGACCAAGACCCAAGATGATAGATACAGCGAACACTGCTCTCATTCACGTGGTATGCTCTCCCTACGGCAAAGTAACTCATCCCAAAACGTAACTTCTCCTAAATCTGAACTCTTCTCCAAGGTGAACACCTATCTCGAATGCATTGAGGTGCTTTCAGCAGGTATTTTGGTAGAACAGTGTTGCCACTCATGCCAGGGCTACTTGGTGCAACAAGCGGGAAATTTAAAAATCCTAAAAAAAATCTTCCATGACAATCTGTATAAAACCGAAACCGTACTATTGGAAACTGTACTATTTGAGGGACGCGGATTTTTAAATTGTATCGTATCGCGGATTTTTCACTATATCGTGGGATTTTGCGGTTCATAGGTATTTTTATACATTTATTATTTCAAATATTTTTGTGGTAAAATAAGCATTTTCTAGCCTAAAAAAATAAAACTATAAAAAAATCTGAATTTTATATGTTGTTAAAATTACGTTGGTTTAAATGTGTAGAAAGTGTTTAAGAGTACAGGAGGTCCCTGACTTATGACGGAGTTCCGTTTCTAACGACGTGTCGTAACCCGATTTTCGACTTTCGATTTTCCGCCACGGCCTATTGCGCCGTTAGGCTTTTCCCTGCTTCACTCCTCCTCCACTTCCTTTCTTTCTTCTCCCTCTCAATCCATGTATTTTTCTCCTTCTTTCTTTTTTTCCTTTCCCCTCCCACCCAGCTTTTCTCTTAATCTATTTCCCTCCCACTCACATCTTTTCTCTTCTTTTTACCTCACCTTTACCTGACCCTCCCTCCCTCTCTCCCTTCTTTTCCCGACCTCATTTCCTTCACTCATTTCCCTTGTTTCCTCCTTTCTCACACCCTCTTATCTTTAGCCTTATCTCTCACTCTATCACTCTCTTCCTCCCTTTCTCATTCCCCATTAGATTATATGAACACACACACACACACACACACACACACACACACACACACACACAGATGAAGAAGACAGGAGAAGGGTGCGGGGAGGGAGGGTCAGTAGGGAGTCAGGTCAGGTCCTAAGGGAGAGTCAGGGCAGGATAGGACCTTGTGTGTGTGTGTGTGTGTGTGTGTGTGTGTGTGTGTGTGTGTGTGTGTGTGTGTGTGTGTGTGTGTAAGTGAGTGAGTGAGTGAGTGAGTGAGTGAGTGAGTGAGTGCGTGCGTGTGAGCGTGCATGCGTCTGTACGTTCGCATTTACCTAGTTGCAACATATGGGAAAAGAGCTATGTCACAACTAGGTATATACAAATAGTTAAATACGCATGCATGCACATACGCACGCACTCACTGTATGTGTGTGTGTGTGTGTGTGTGTGTGTGTGTGAGTGAGTGAGTGCATCCGTACGTTCGCATTTACCTAGTTGTAACAAGGGAAAAGAGCTATGTCACAACTAGGTACAGGTAACTCGATTTACGCGAGTATTGTGTCCTTGAAGAGGTCGCATAAATCATAAACACTGTAAATCAAACAAGAGGTAGGTTTGTACCTTTATTGCCTACTGTATCACTCTGACTCCTCTCCCTTTCGTGGTTCCTCCTCTGGCTGCCCTTCCCCTCGTGGTAGCACAGCAGCGAGGGTGTTGTTGTTGTTGAGTAGCGTGGCAGAGTGGGTACTGTATTGTTGTTCAAGTGGTGCGCGGGAAGAACTGAGCTTAGCTGTGTGGCCGCGGCGCCATGAGAGTCCAGTTGCATGAGACATCTGATGGCCACTCCATAAAATATCGCGTATAAGCGAAAAAACGTGTAAATTAAACATTTATTTGGATTTTGGAACCCGCATTATTTCAAAAACGCGTAAACCATACTCGCATAAATCGAGTTACCTGTATATACAACTAGGTAAATACTCACGCACGCACACTCTCTCTCTCTCTCTCTCTCTCTCTCTCTCTCTCTCTCACACACACACACACACACACACACACACACAGATAGGGAAATAGGAAGCCTGTGGGGAGGGAGGGACAGAAGTAAGTCAGTAGGGGAGGCGGTGGCTGAGTCGGCAGAGTAACAGCTCCGCGTTTAGGAGGACGCGAGTTCAATCCCCGCCCGGTGCCACCAAGCTGGGATTTTTCAGCTGCCGCTGAGTGGCTTAAAACTACCCACATGCTGTCCAGAAGCTCACCTATCAACCCGGACTCTAGATTCTAGGATCAAAGATGAGCTCTGGGAGGGCAGCATGAGCCAATGCAAGATGACGCCACTATAAACACTCGCCTGCGCCAGAACGGGCTGGGCCGACCATCAGGCCCCACTGGAAAGAAGCCTTGGAATGACCATCAGGATCCACCAGGAAGAAGCCTACCTGCGCAATAGGCCGCAATGTAAAAAAAAATAAATAAATAAATAAATAAATAAAAAAAGTCACGTCCTGACCGAAGCCCTGACCTGACTCTCCCTCAGGACCTGACCTGACTCTTCCTACTGACCCTCCCTCTCCACACCTTTCTCCTTTCTCTTTGTTTTCATCCTCTCTCTCTCTCTCGCCCTGTTTCATCCACTCCTTTTCCTTGTTCTCCCTTTTTATATCCTCTATCTGTATTTTTTTTATCACTCAGTCCTCCTTCCTTTCCCCTTCCGTATTTACCTAATTGTATTATAAAGGAAGTGAGCCATGCTCATATTGTCCTTTTTCTGAGTATTCTTCCGCCCCACTCAACAAACTAGTTCCTTTGCGAAGTTCGTATTTACGAAGCAAATGTCAGAAGTCGAGACAAAAATTAGAGCATCATTTATTGGAACCGCATCGTAGCGACGAAACGTCATAGGTCAAGACAGTCGTAACCCAAGGACCTCCTGTATAGGAAGTGTTTATAAGTGTGGGGGAAAGGTTTATATGAGTAAGGGGAGGGTTTACAAAGCCTTAAAATATATATAAATAATAAAATAAATATAAGGTAGCAGATTTTACTTGCCTAAGCAGGGGTTCTAGAACCTAATCCCGTGATAGTATATATATATATATATATATATATATATATATATATATATATATATATATATATATATATATATATATATATATATATATATATATATATATATATATATATATATATATATATATATATATATATATATATATATATATATATATATATATATATATATATATATATATATATATATATATATATATATATATATATATATATATATATATATATATATATATATATATATATATATATATATATATATATATATATATATATATATATATATATATATATATATATATATATATATATATATATATATATATATATATATATATATATATATATATATATATATATATATATATATATATATATATATATATATATATATATATATATATATATAACTCGATTCCTTGAGTATTGTGTCCTTGAAGAGGTCACGTAAATCAAAAACAATGTAAATCAAACAAGAGGTAGGTTTCTATCGAAAAATAAATATTCATTCAGTGGAGAGAGAGAGAGAGAGAGAGAGAGAGAGAGAGAGAGAGAGAGAGAGAGAGAGAGAGAGAATATCCATATCACCGAGATATCCACTCAGGCACTCAATCTCAGCCTCACTCGTATGAGGAAGAAATGAGGGACACCATGAGCGACTGGCTAGTATTGGTAACGGTACCAAGCAGTCTGGTACCGGTACTGTACCGTATAGCTGGTACCACTAATACTGGTACTGGTACCGGTACCTGCGCACCCCTATTGATGAGTAGCGTAGCAGCGTGGGTACTGTATTGTTCTTCAAGTGGCACGCAGGAAGAACTGAGCTCAGCTGTGTGGCCGTGGCGCCATGTGAGTCCAGTTGCGTGAGACATCTAGTGGCCACTCCATAAAATATCGCATATAAATGGAAAAAACATGTAAATTAAACATTTCTTTTGATTTTGGGCCCCGTGTTATTTCAAAAACGTGTAAACCAAACTCGCGTAAATCGAGTTACCTGTATATATACAGTCATCCCCCGCCGTTCGCGGGTATTTCGTTCCCGGACTTCGGCGCGATGCGCGAAACCGCGAACGGCGGGACTATAACCCTATGGGAAAATATGCATTTGGGGAAGTCACCTCTGACACGTCATATAAAACATGTTTTTTTCGTTCCCAAAAGTAGCCCAATTTGCGATAAGCAGCCCAATCTGGCAACAATGCAGTGTGGCGGCAGTGAATTTTTTTTTAGGATAATGTTGCTATGAGAAAATCTCGACCAATAGCAGTCGTCCCTGAGTGAGCTGCTGGCCAATAGGAAAGCATGACGTCACAGTCTAACCGTGACGTCACTCAGGAGCAACCTAAAGGCGGTGTCACACTAGCACTTTTTCCGTCAACTTTTTCCGTCGTTTTTCTGAAAATCGTCGATATCTTGGCTGCGGCCTGTCACACAAACGGTGTTTCGTCTGAAACTTTCCGTCGGCACAGACCATGGGAATGTAAACAAACATGGAGTCCACGCTGCGGCAAAGATACGCTGCTCTGAACCTAATACTGTGTATTGTGAGACTTAGACGAGCTAAACAAGCCAAAAAGCGTGCATGGATGCGCTCATGGTTGGCTCGTCGGGAAGAGAAAGTGTGTACCACAGGCTTGGTAAAGAGCTGAGTTTAGAGGATCATGAGACTCTGAAGAATTGGATCAGGTTGGACAAGAGCCAGTACCACAGACTTCTGGAGTTAGTGACACCTCTTATTGCCAGAAGTGACACCAGGATGAGGAAGGCTGTCACTGCAGGAGAGCGTTTGAGACAGGTTGAAGCCACGCGGAAAGTCTCGGTCTTGGTCTTGGAAATGTAAACAAAGGCGGAAATTTGCAGGCGGAAGCGATCCTGATCGCCTGACAAATTCATGCGATAAGTTCATGCGAACGATGAAAATCGATTTGAAATGGCATTAATCGACGGAAAAAGTGCTAGTGTGACACCGCCTTAACGTCCATTGCCCCGCCTCCCTCCTCTCTCCCTTCCCCCCTCCTCTCTGCCTCCCTCCCTCCCTCCTCTCTGCCTTCCTCCCTCCTCTCTCCCTTCCCCCCTCCTCTCTGCCTCCCTCCCTCCTCTCTGCCTTCCTATTTAGCGTCAATGCATCCGCATTATGCTGAAACTGGGGCAGCGTATAAGCGGGGGTCTAATTAGTTAATCATGAATACGCGAAACCGCGATAGGTGAGACCATGAGCAGGAGTGACTGTATATATATAGATATATATATATATATATATATATATATATATATATATATATATATATATATATATATATATATATATATATACACACAGTAGAGCCCCATTTAGCGCGAGAATTAGGTGGATGAACGCGGTCGCACTAACTGAATTTGCGCTAATTGAATAAAGTAACCAATATGAAAAAAAATATTTGGTGCACACATGGGCCTGACTTTTGGGTTTGATAATTACTCAAAACAATCACTCACATTAAAAAAAAAAAAAACTACAATTGGCTGAGTTCTGAAAACAGGTTTGTGATTCGCTGGGAGTCCGATGACGTCATCGCTGGCACTCACCTGGTCAGCAGCCTCGCTTCCTTAAGGCAGTCTCACACTTGGACAACCGGCAAATCCAACTTTTCCGGGTGTGCGTCACACACGGCCAAGGTCAGTTGCCCGTATCCACATCCACAACGTAAACAAAGCACTTGCCCTGTATCAACATGGCATCGTCTGCTAAAGTAAGGGTTCTCGCGGCTTGTGCCGCGCATCGTGGCGGCTTGTGTCGCGCATCATGGCGCGAATTGTATATTCATCTAGTATATATGTTGGAGTAATAAAACTTCTCTCCTAATAATAATAAAAAAGTTATGACAGCCGAAAATATTGCGCATTTTCTCGTGGCCGTGACGCGTCGCATGGAAGCACCCCACTCTCTCTTTCTCTCTCCCTACCTACTTGCCCCTCCCTCCTCTGTCAATGTCACTACCACAGCAGTCATCAAAGTCACCGTCACTTTAATTCGCCCGCACTCTACTTCCGCCCAGAGCAGAGGAACTGCTAGACATGTCACGAGACATGACAGATGTATTCCGAACAAAAGTGGAAAATGATCTGTGACCTTCGGTAGGCCGCGCTCTGGAGACAAATGAGTGTGTGTCCGGATACCAGATGCCTCCACCATTCTTCTGAGTCAAGAACTGGCGGTATATTTGAAATGTAGGGAGTGTAGAGTGTGATGATTATATATATGATCCCCGTATGGGTGGGGGGTGTGGTAGTCCACTTATATATACGATTGCCATAATCTAAGGGTTAATCAGTCCATCACCCACTCCACCCCAATTTCTAATTTTCCAGTCTTCTGTGCAGTACTTTGTCAAATGCCTTTAATAAATCCAGGAACACTCCATCCCCCCAGCCTTCTCTCTCTTGTAATAAATCTGGCACCCTTGAGTAGTAACATAACAAGTTGGTGACGCAAGATCTCCCTCTCCTGAATCCAAACAGGCAATCCGAGATAATTTTTTTCACTTTCTAAAAAATCCAACCACCTGTTTTTAATCAGCCTCTTACATATCTTCACAACCACACTAGTGAGTGATACCGGTCTGTAATTTAATGGGTCCTCTCTTCTTTCCTCCCTTAAAAATTGGTACTATGTTTGCTCTCTTCCAATCCTGTGGTACCCTTCCTTCACTCAGGGAGGCATTCATTATGGAGTGCAGTTTCTCTGAAAGTTGCTCACTACATTCCTTCAAGATCCACCCTGATACTCCATCCAGCCCCGTCACTTTTCTTACATCCAGCTTGTTCAAGCTTTCCTTGACCTCCTGCACCGTTAATTGTACTTCCTGCATAACCCTTCCTCTTTCCTGGCCTGGTGGTTGTATGAATTCGTCTTCTTTTGTGAAAACTCTATGAAAGCTATTGTTCATCACTTCTGCCATCTCTGCTGGGTCCTCATATGTAGTTCCATCCATTTTCAGTTTATCAATTGTTTCTTTATTCTTTAATTTGCCGTTCACATGTCTATAGAATAGTTTAGGTTGGTCTTTGCATTTGTCTATTATATCTTTTTCATATTTCCATTTTTCTTCTCTTCAAATTTTTGTATATTCGTTCCTTGCTTGTTTGAAATCGTTCCACGAGTTGTTTCTTCTTCGTCTCCTTCATCCCTTCCAAGCTTCCACCTTTCTCTTTCTAGCCGCCTCGCATCTTTTGTTAAACCATTCCTTTTTACCAACATCCTTTTTGGTTACCTTTGGGACATATCTGTCTTGGACCTTCCATGCATTGGTTCCTGGTGGCACATACCCTACTACATACTGCCTCCTTCTTCCTTCAGCACCCACAATTTTCACTTTCAGTACCTCTGCCGCCAAGCCTTCACCCTCAATCACTTCTTCCACCCTAATGCCTTTCCATACCATCAACATTACACCTCCTCCCTGTTTTCTCTTTCTGTCTCACCTCCATATATCGTATGCACCTTCTCCAATCCCCACCACCTCAATTGAGTCACACAACTTAGTTTCTGTCAGCCCCACAACATCAGGTTTTTTGTCTCTCAAATAGCCATTAAACTCTATCTGCAATGACACTATTCCATTAATATTCGTATAAGACGCTTTCCATCCTTCCTTCTTTTCTGTTAGATTTTTTCTCTCCTTCCTCTCGTCACCATGAACCACTTCCTCACTTTCATATCCATTACTCTCCAAAAAAACTCCTTCTTTTCTTCTTCCGATATCTTCTCATTTAAATCATGAACCTCACCTCTGAGTTCATTCAACTTGTCTCTCTTTTGTTCATTCAGATCTTTCCTCAGCCACATCATTTTGGTGCCTTCTTCTCCCGCTGTGAGTGTGTGTGTGTGTGTGTGTGTGTGTGTGTGTGTGTATTTACCTAGTTGTATTTACCTAGTTGTGATATACAGGAAAAGAGCCGTACTAGGCTCGTGCTGTCCCGTCTCCATAACGATTATTATCCAGTTTGGCTTTAAATTCATGAATCGTTTTTGCACACACAGTCTCCTTGTCAAGTCCGTTCCATGTTGTTATGCTTCTGTATGGAAAACTGTATTTCTTGATGTCTCTCCTACAGTCGCTTTTCTTCAATTTCTTACCATTGCCTCTTGTTACACTTCTGTCACGTTCCACAAGGTCTTCCCTGTCCAATTTCTCCAATCCCTCTTGTATCCTGTACAATGCTATTAGGTCCCCTCTCTCTCTTCTGCTCTCCAGTGTTGTTTGTCCCAATTTCTCCAGTCTTTCTTCATAAGTATGTTCTCTCAGAGTTTCCGGTAATTTAGTCGCTGCTCTTTGTATTCTTTCCAACTTTCTAATTTCTTTCTTCAATCTCAGTGACCACACTAATGCTGCATATTCCAGTCTTCAATGTATCATCGATGTTATTAGTTTCTTCACCATTTCTTCATCTAAATATGTAAATGCTGCTGTTATGTCTTTAAGAAGATTGTATGTTTTCCCAGTTATCCGGTCTATGTGTTTTCCAAAGGATAACTTGTCTGTTATGATCACTCCCAGATCTTTTTCTTCAGTTTTTTTCATGATTCTTTCATTACTCAGAGAGTAGTTCCCCGATATTCATCTACTGCTCTTACCAAACTCCATCACGCTACACTTCTCTGTATTGAATGTCATATCCCATTTGCGTGACCATTCGCTTATTCTATCAAGATCTTGGCTTAGGGCTACACAGTCATCTTCATTAGCCACCCTCCTCATTATTTTAGCATCATCAGCAAACATATTCATATAGCTTGTCACCCCTTCTGTCATGTCATTAATATAAGTTACAAACATAATTGGAGCCAGTACCAATCCTTGGGGGACTCCACTCGTCACTTTCATCTAGTTTGATTTATTATTCCTGATTACTGTTCTCATTTCTCTCTTCGTCAAAAAGTCCACAATCCAATCCAATATTGAACCACCCAGACCTCCAACATGATTAAGTTTCCATATTAATCGCTTGTGTGGTACTTTATCAAACGCCTTCTTTAAGTCCAGATACACACAATCTGCCCAACCGTCTCTTTCCTGTATTATATCAATTACTCTTGAATAGAAACTGATCAGACAAGTTATACAAGACCGTCCTCCTCTGAATCCGAATTAGCTATTTGTTAATTTACTGATTTCTTCTAAATACTCCACCCATCTGTTCTTTATAATTTTCTCACACATCTTTGCTACTACACTTGTTAATGACACTGGCATATAGTTCAACGGGTCTTCCTTCCTTCCTCCTTTAAGTATTGGGACGATGTTAGCCCTCCTTCAGTCTCTCGGTACCTTCCCTTGTGGTAGTGAGACATTAATCAAGTTGCTCAACTTTTCAGCTATTTGCTGGTTACACTCTTTTAGCACCCAATTTGATATACCATCCGGTCCTGCTGATTTCCTCGCATCCAATTCTTCCAATAATTTTCTAACTTCATCTGCTGATGTTTGTATTCTCTCCAGACCCACTCTATTCCTTGGCACTGCATCAACACCTTCAAACTCACTCTCCCTTGTGAACACTGTTTGGAAACATTTATTCATCACTTCTACTATTTCACTTATACTATCAAAAGTTTCACCATTAACTTCCTTTTGTACTCATTCCATAGAACCATCCTCCTATTTTTTCTCCTTTTCCTGCTTGGTGTCTACACACTTTCTATTGTACCACTCTTCTCTTGATTTCTAGCCTTCTTTCACCCTTGGTACCCACTTTTCCACTCCTTCGTTGTAAATCCATAGAAAGATAGCCCATTTTTCATCCATATTTTCAGCCTCAAAAAAAATATTCCATTGTGCTTCCTCAAAATGTTTCCCAAGTTGTTCAAAATTTGCCTTATTAAAGTTAAACCATTCTTTCCTGTAGTCCTCATTCCTGATTATTTTACTTCCTTCTCGTAATATGTAAAGATAACTCGATTTATGCGAGTATTGTGTCCTTAAAGAGGTCGCGTTAATCAAAAACAATCTAAATCAAAAACAATGTAAATCAAACAAGAGGTAGGTTTCTATCGAAAAATAAATATTCACCTCATTCAGTGGAGAGAGAGAGAGAGAATATCCATATCACCGAGATATCCACTCAGCCACTCAGTCTCAGCCTCACTCGTGGGAGGAAGAAATGAGGGACGCCATGAGCGACTGGCTAGTATTGGTACCGGTACCGAGCAGTCTGGTACCGTTACTGAGCAGTCTGGTACCGGTACCGTACCATATCGCTGGTACCATTAGTACCGGTATGTGCCCACCTCTATTGTTGAGTAGCGTGGCAGCGTGGGTACTGTATTGATGTTCAAGTGGCGCGCGGGAAGAACTGAGCTCAGCTGTGTGGCCGCGGCACCGTGTGAGTCCGGTTGCGTGAGACATCTGGTGGCCACTCCATAAAATATCGCGTATAAGTGAAAAAAAGTGTAAATTAAACATTTATTTGGATTTTGGACCCCACGTTATTTAAAAAATGCGTAAACCAAACTCGCGTAAATCGAGTTACCTGTACTCAATGAGTACGTGATCGCTCTTCCCTATAGGGCTCTTATAATTCATCTCCTCTATGATATCTGGCTCCCTGGTGATTATCAAGTCCAATCTAGATGGCTCGTCTTCTCCTCTGAATCTTGTATTTTCCTCTACCCACTGTGTGAGGACATTTTCTGTAACCAATTCCAAAACCTTGTTCCCCCATGAAGCTTCACTTCCTTCCGTTGACCAGTTTTTCCATGACACTTCCTTACAATTAAAATCTCCCATTATCAGAATCTTATCCTTCTCCTCCAGAGACGTTCTGTACCGTCTCCGCCAGTTCTTCTCCCCTGCACAGTTGCTGTCCATATACAGGGGCCTTGTCCGCCCTCGTATGGAGTATGCATCTCATGTGTGGGGGGGCTCCACTCACACAGCTCTTCTGGACAGAGTGGAGGCAAAGGCTCTTCGTCTCATCAGCTCTCCTCCTCATACTGATAGTCTTCTACCTCTTAAATTCCGCCGCAATGTTGCCTCTCTTTCTATCTTCTATCGATATTTCCACGCTGACTGCTCTTCTGAACTTGCTAACTGCATGCCTCCCCCTCTCCCGCGGCCCCGCTGCACTCGGCTTTCTACTCATGCTCATCCCTATACTGTCCAAACCCCTTATGCAAGAGTTAACCAGCATCTTCACTCTTTCATCCCTCACGCTGGTAAACTCTGGAACAATCTTCCTTCATCTGTATTTCCTCCTGCCTACGACTTGAACTCTTTCAAGAGGAGGGTATCAGGACACCTCTCCTCCCAAAACTGACTTATCTTTCGGCCACCTCTTTGGATTCTTTTTAGGAGCAGCGAGTAGCGGGCTTTTTTTTTATTAATGTTTACTTTTTTGTGCCCTTGAGCTGTCTCCTTTGCTGTAAAAAAAAAAAAAAAAAAAAAAAAAAAAAAAAAATCTCCTTAGGCATTCCAATGTGTCTTCCAGCTTCTTCTTGTACAATTCTTCTGTCCATGAATTGGTTTTTGGAGGGACATACACCACTACGATATTTCTGCATCCTCCCCTTTGCAGTCTTATTCCCACACTCAAGACCTCCGCTTCCCCTTTCGCCATAGGTGACACCCTCCACTGTCCATTCTTTTTTCAACAATAGTATCACTCCTCCTCCTTGTTTATTTTCTCTATTTCTCATCCATACATTATATTTACCATCCCCTAAGTTAAATGCATCTATACTACCAGTCAATTTGGTTTCTGTAATCCCCATAACATCTGTTTTTTCCTTACTCAGGTAATCTCCTATTTCTAACATTGACGATATTAACCCATTCACATTAGTGTATGCCACCTTCAAGCTGTCACCTCTTCCCTTCTGTACCACTTCCTTAGGTCCATGTCTATCACTCTCCAGAAAAACTTCCTTTTATCCTCTTCATTCTTTTCATTGGCTTGATTCTTCAATTCTCTTATCGTGTTCCCTCCCTCCACACTTCTGTCCTTTCTTACCCAGACTTTTTTGTAGGTCTCTGTTCTTGCTAATTTCCATGACTTTCCCACCCCTTGTTCTGCAGCCACTTGAGACCTAAATCTAATTTTAACTGGTCGTTGGGCTCCTTCTTCATACTTTCCAAGCCTGAATACTTCTTCAAACTCTCCTACCAGCTCATGATCTTCTTCCTGAATTGCTTCAATTACTTGCTCCACTGCCTTCCTTTCCTTCTTTTCCCTTGTATGTCTGACTGGCATGTGCTCTTCATTATTGCCCACCACTATTACAGACTTCTTTTTTTCAGCGGAGTCCCTCACTATTTCTGTTTATTCTTTTATCATCGTAATCACCTGTTCAGTTAATAAGGGGTGTGCGAGTGTGTGTGTGTGTGAGATAAAGATATGTCTGCGAAAGACTGCAAAACTTCTCACAGTAGAATTTCTTCGTTACCGTATAATTTTGTTACCCATATTGTTTTCTCTAAAACCATCCATGTCCCAGAAAACGTATCCCTGCTATGGCATACTAAAATTAAACAGGACTTATATACACGTCTCCCGTATGTGGCGCCTAGCAAGTAGGACGTATAGACACGTCCACTGGATGGGAGCAGTTGGCCAAAGTTGGCGAACAGGATGTGAATATACATCCCCCGGAGCGAAAGGGTTAAAGAACTTGGACTAATGGGATTTTCTGATTATCCGTTCTCAGATTAAAGTAGTTTTACTGTAACTGAAGGAGAGTTAAGATGGGCATAGTGCACATATGCAATTCATAAGAACTTAGAGAAGTTCACTTTCATAAATGATAAAAAATGTTTACAAGTAAATATAAGCTTACATGAATCTAACTAAAGAAACACCTTCAGGAATCAATTATTTCAGTTACCAATAGGTTACCAGTATAGGTATTTCTGAACCAAGCAGGCAAAATTCAATTAACAAGTGCTTAAGTTACTAACCAATAACTAGGAAAATACCTGAAAATCTGCAACTTGTTTTGATAAAGACTCCTTCTCTTTACTGAAAGCTTCAACAACATCTTCAAGCTGTTTCTCTGCCCCTGTGCTTGTACTTGCTCCATCAGGTTCCACCTTGTTGCACTCAGTCTTTTGGGAGGCACTTTCAGTTGTAGCACTCAGTAGACGACAGCTTCTGTACATGCATCTGTAATTTAAATCATTAAATTTATGACTTTAATCTTGTGCACATCATTCTTCACAGTCATGTAGGCATTACTTTACATACTCTCTGAAATTAACCTAATTTAAATAAGTATTCTTATGTACAGTTATACATAAAGGCCCATACTTACTTCAATTTGCCTTAAAATTGTTCACTTTCTTTCTTAATCTACAGTAAATGTCTAATAATCTGATTGGCAGCAAACCAACGGTCATTCAGATTATCAAATTGTTCAGATTATTGACAGGGACATGTGAAAACGTAAATTATATTCACACAATCAGTAAAAAAGACATGACATGTTTTATTACCCACTAGTAATATGTCAAAGTGCTAAACATCAGTTTTAGGAAGGTCAATCCATGTGAAAAGAGTAGATCAAGAAATAGTAAAGGCACAAAAAAGGAAAGCAAGTTCACAAAAATGCCAAGTAATAAGAAAGTCTGTTGGAATGGTAAACCCTTCCAATAAACATGGACTTGAGTCAAAGCTGCCTGAATACAGGCAGTCCTCAAGTTACGACAGAGTTTGGAACTGACAGGCTAGTTGTAAGTTGAACTGGTCTTAAGTTAAAAATTACAGCAATGTTGTTTCTAATCCGCTGATCGATTGCCCATTTTGGTAACCCCCCCCCCCCCCACCACCACCACCACCACCACCACCAGCAAGGAGTTGTGGAGGATAACAGCTAAACCAAACACAGCCAAGACTTGTAAGCAATGGAGATAACTGAAGAGACTCACTCCACCCTTGCTCGGCTCGTGTGTTTGCCAATTGGTGTCTGCTAGATCTAGCAGTATGAATGTATAGCAGACTGTAGGCCTATAAACTCGTACATTAGTGTCTAGCGACTCCAGCATGCGTAGTATTTACAGCTCAAGTTACAAGGACAATTGAGGGGTAAGCGTGGGTGGGCCAACCCTTTCCCTCTTCTGCCAGTACATAAGGACTGAGGACAGCAGCAGGGTGGGGGTAGGAGGGGAGGCACAGAAGCTCTGAGTAAACAAACAGCTGCTCTGCCCATGGCAGGATACAGGTAGTCCGCAAGTTATGACAGTGATTGGGATCAATAGGATGGTCAAAGGTCGAATTGGTCACATGTTGAAAATTACATTAATTTTTTATCAAATGCGGTAAACATTTCCTTTATTACTGCTTCCTATCCTTTGGCATTTTTTTCTGCCATTTAATGGTTTTAAAGTTAATTGTAAGTTCATTTGAATGTTTGAGGCCTCATTTGTTATACAAATGAATATTAACCACAATAAGACCAGGACAATTGGGTAAATATTGGTATTTTTCAAGCACCAATAACTCGTTTCTTAATTACCAAAATGCTCTTCTATGCCTGACTTATTAGTCTTTTCACTCGTTGCCTGGCTTCATGATAAAGCCTAGCATTTTCAGGTGTACTTTGAACTTTCTTTAGCCTGTAAAACAATTTTTTCTCCTGAACTGAATATTTGATCTCACTGTTATACCACAGTTGACTTTTGTTAGTGTTATATCGCTTCTCGCAAAACAGGACATATCATATTTCCTGCCATATGACACACTTTTTTTCGAAAAAGAAGATTAAAAAAATCACCCTGCATCTTATACGCTGATGGCTAGGTTCTGGTAGGCCTATGGGTTATTGTTACTGGTACGAAACCAATAATCAAAACACCTCCGTTTGACACAATACAGTACCCTCTCGAGTTTCGCGCTTGCTTCATTCAGAAGGTATAGCGCTAAACTCGAGGATCGCGAAACTCGAGGTATTGAAATACATGAAAAAGCGCTTATTGGTTCTGACCCGTGGAAAAAAATACTTTTTTTTCCAACTTGACTCCCTTGTTATCACATTTTTTTTCGACTTTACTCTCTTGTTATCTCAAAAATACGTACCTTGGTAATAGGCAGAAAATGGGAAGTGAGAAGAGGTCGTTCTGAAGCCGCAGTTGAAGGCGGCTGCCTTACAATTGGCTGGCAGTTCTGAATACACGCTTATGATCCATGTGGTGTCATCTGCTAATGTAAGGGTGGTTGCTCGCGGTCACCCGTGGGACAGTTGGACAAACCTATAGCTTCTGGTAGTTTTCTGTGTGTTATGGTATAATCTGCTAACTCTTTCTGTTATATATCATCAAATCACTAACATCATGATTGACTTTTCAATGCCTATTGAATGTAAACTGCCGCCGCAATCGCAAAATGGCTCGCAGAGAGGTTCAACTTGCTTACTGCTTCCATATTTCCCTCACCGCTCACAATGACCACAAGCGGACAAAAAAGAACAAATCCAGGTAAATCAACACTTTTAATGCTGTGTATTCCCACAGCGCGCATGCGTGGTGGACAGCAGAATGACTAATTTCAGCGGGAAGATATTTTTTGCAACACCGGCCAGTGTATAGTGGACCTTCTTCTTTTGACCTGTAATGCTTTGTATCGCTTCTTAGTTCCTCCTTCTCCACATTTTTATACTTCACAACATGCACTTAGGGCTGCTTTCACAGTCATTTTGTTTGTATTGATCGTTACCAATGGCAGCGATCACCGCTCTAGTATTTCCACGTGAAACTAGCCGATGGGTAGTGATGTGATGTGATGGTGTCGGAGGTATTGCCTTTACAACGGTACCTCATGGCGGCTGCGGGGTTAGCTTCGCCCCGCACCTTACCACACACTCAACACCTGTTGCTTTCTCTGCAGCCACCACTACCCCATAGGCCTTTTCTTTCCCTGATTTTGGTTTTCTATGCCCTTTTGCTATTTTCCACTTACTTTTCACCGTCACTACCATGCATTACAGGTCAAAAGAAGAAGTAGAGAAGGAAAACATCACTGGGGGATCTACGATTTTCATAGACTCAAGAAAAATGTTTTTTGGACTGTGGTTCCACAGCACGGGGTGTTCTCTTATCTTGTTAATCAAGTAGTAAGCAAAGCAGCTCTGCCAGTCCATTTCAAGAGTCTCTTGGCGGGCCACTGCCGTCATCTGTTTGTTTACATACAGCCGTTCGGTACCCACGTACTACCTATGCCATAAACTCAACATAATCATCATGTATTATATATGAAAAAATGCAGAATTAAATAGTGCACATAAAGAAATATAAATTAATTGGTAATTTTGAGATGTAAGCATAAATATAGAGATAAAATAACTCGTATATTGGCTAAAGAGAGCCAGGACGCAGTATGCGCATCCTCGGATATGGTTCGGGGCACGCAAGGATGCAGTATACGTGTCCTCGTGTTGAAGTGGTTAAGATCACATTTTCAAGTATCTTAGATAGAAACATCAAGTTGGATACTGGTCTAAAGGAACTTACACTGTGGGTTCAGTTTACCTTTGACGACAGGTTTCACGATCGCCGCTTTCTCACTCTCAGGAAAAGTCTTGTTTTCAATACTAGTGTTAACCATCACAGTCATCATATTTAAGAAATCACTAAAGTTTTCACTCTTAACCCTCTCGCGCATGGTGACGCTTTTCGCGTCATCAAGGGGCTTTTATGACGCAAAACGCGTCATAAGTTTAAAAAAAAAAAATATAAAAAATTAAGTTTTGGGTGAAAGTGCGTCAAATTTGGGAGCGTCATTTGTTGGGATAAATTTCTTAATGGTAACATATGGCAACCTTTCTACGGAGCGTAAATGAGCAGCATGGAGCGATTTTTAGTTGTTAGCCTACTCTGAAAGGGAGAGGAAAAAAATACAGTTTTACGAGTGTAACTCAGGAACTAATAGGTGTATGAGGATTTTGAGGATGCCATAATAATCCTCACTAAATTCTGATTCGAAACATATATTAGGCTAAAAAAGTTGGCCCACAAAATTTTGAGCTAGTGAGTGAAGAGCTGATACTTAGGATTTATTGTCTACAATACAGTGAAGACTCAATACTCGAATGTCTTGGAAGTCAAATTTTTCGATACTCGAACGCAAAAGTTCGACTTGGTACTCAAAAAAATATCTGGTACTCGAACGTCTGCACACGTGGTTGTAAACAAGGGCTCCTGGCCTCTCCCTCCCCTCCGCCGCCAGTTGTCCCGCCGCGGTCGTGAGAACAACAACATTCTCCTGCATTCTGTCTGTGGTTTTTCATTTAGAAACTTACAATGGCACCAAAGAGGCCTATTAGTGGTGAAAATAAGCCTAAAAGGAAGAATGTAGTGACGACCATTGAACGGAAAAAGGAGATTATTGATAAATACGAGAAAGGAGCAAGAATCACCGATCTTGCACCTGAGTATTGTATGGCGAAATCTACAGCAGCCACCATACTGAAGAACAAGGCCATTAAGGGAGCTGATGTGGCGATGGGTGTGAAAAAACAACTTAAGCAACCTGCGGCAGTGGAAGAAATGGAAAAATTGTTGATGGTGTGGATAAACGAAAGGCAGATGGCTGGTGATTCTATGTCAGAGGGCATAATTTGTGCGAAGGCTAGGCGGCTCCATGGTGATCTTATTTGTGATACTACCTCTGACTCCAGTGAAGATTTTAAAGCTAGTAAGGAGTGGTTTGGGAATTTCAAGAAGAGAACTGGAATTCATTCTGTTGTGAGGCACGGCAAGGCCGCAAGTGCTGACAAAGTTGCCGCCGAGAAGTTTGTGCCTGAATTTAAGAAATTTGTGGATAAGGAGCGCTTAAGCCCACAACAGGTCTTTAATTGTGATGAGACAGGCCTGTTTTGGAAAAAACTACCAAACAGGACCTATATAACAAAGGAAGAGAAGTGTTTGCCAGGACACAAACCCATGAAAGACAGGCTAACCCTGCTTCTCTGTGCCAATGCAAAATTAAACCGCTGCTGGTGTACCATTCGGAAAACCCCAGGCCATCCAAGAAGAACGATGTGCAAAAGAGCAAACTCAGTGTGATGTGGAGGGCAAACAAGAAAGCCTGGACAACCAGGCAGTTCTTCACGGAGTGGTTTGTGGAGGTGTTTGCACCTGCAGTGAAGACATACCTAATAGAGAAGAATCAACCACTCACGGCCCTCCTGTTGATGGACAATGCCCCTGCACACCTTCCAGGCGTGGAAGAAGAATTGGGTAAGGGGTATAAATTCATCGAAGTGATGTTCCTCCCCCCCAACACCACGCCACTGATCCAGCCCATGGACCAGAATGTCATCGCCAGCTTTAAGAAGCTGTACACAAAAGCACTTTTTGAGAGGTGCTTTGAGGTGACTTCTGAAACAGAGCTCACTCTGAGGGAGTTTTGGAAGAGTCACTTCATTATCCTCCACTGCCTAAGGCTTATAGATAAAGCCTGGGGTCAAGTTTCTGTGAGGTCCTTGCAGTCTGCCTGGAAAAATTTGTGGCCGACCTGTGTGACAGCCATGGATTTTGAGGGATTCGAGCCTTCAGTCCAGGAGTCTGCTGTGGTGGAGGACATTGTGTCTCTGGGGAGGGCCATAGGCATTGAGGTGGACAGTGATGATGTGGAGGAGCTGGTGCAAGCACACTCTGAAGACCTCACCACTGACGAGCTGCGTCAACTTCACCAGGAACAGCTGCGGGAGGTAACTGAGGAGCTGTCTTCAGGGGAGGAGAAGGGGAACAGCAAGGAAAGAGTCTCCACTGCAGAGATCAAGAAACATTTGCAGCAGTGGACAGAGTGGGGGAACTTTTTGGAGAGGTGCCACCCTGATATTGCTGCCGTACACAGAAACATAAACCAGTTTGTAAACTTAAGGTTTTGGTAAGGTTAGAACGAATTACCTGATTTACAGGTATCGGTAGTCGAACTTTTTGATACTTGAACAGCCATTTGGAACGAATTAAGTTCGAGTATTGAGTCTCCACTGTACTCTATATGGAGACTTGTAATGAGTTTGTATTGTTTTTATATATATATATATATATATATATATATATATATATATATATATATATATATATATATATATATATATATATATATATATATATATATATATATATATATATATATATATATATATATATATATATATATATATATATATATATATATTTTACTCTATTTTCATTTGCGCATGTTCTAGTACAAGTCTTTATGAAGCCATTGATACCAAATTTATTGGGGTACGATATATCTGTGAGGGTAAAATACGTCCGGGAATGTAGAGTATCGCAGCGGCAAAAAAAGGGCTGGTTAGGCCTGAGAAATGCATGATGAGTGGAACAGAAACTTATTGGAAACTTACTGTGCACAAGAGGGTTAATGATGTTACTTATCGGCAAGGGATCATTATCACAGTACATTAGTTTCACCTTGTGTACGATAGTTTTTACCACAGCCACATCCACTTGTTGAAAGCCCGTCAACTTTAATTCTTTATTTCAGGGACTGGAGTTTCCACTGCGGATCCATGGTAACCGTCGCCTCCAAAGTTCATGATAACTCTCTCATTTTCTTGTCAAAAAAGTCTAAAAACTTATTTGCCAGCACCTCATCCAAGAAACAATCTGGAAGCTTGTTAACCTTTCTGTTTCCAGTCAAACTGTCAAGCACCTTATATAATTTACTGATGTTAGGCCCTGCTTTCACAACCTTATTCTGATAGTAGTCTCTTTTCCGTTTTATCACAAGCCGATTTTCTTTGTTTCTTGCCTCCTGGTATGCTCTTCTTGCCTCATCTGTTTTAAGCCTACGCCACAGTCTTTCTTTTTTCTTCTTCTCTCTTTTTGCCCACAGTATTTCCGCATTAAACCAAGGTGCATGATCGTTCAACACTATCTCCTTTTCAATCAAAGGATAGAGGATGTTATACTCATCTCTAGCTAAATCATTATATAGCTTAACCAGGCACGTACCACTGAGCCATGTTCACAGATTTCACAACATTTGATAGTAATTTCCTGTATCAACCTTTACATTATGGCGATCGTATATATAAGTGCGCTACCACACACCCCACCCGTACAGAGATCATATATATAATCATCACACTCTACGCTCCCTACGTTTCAAATATACTGCCAGTTTTTGACTTAGAAGAATGGTGGAGGCATCTGGCATCCGTACACACTCTCATTCATCTCAGCGCGCGCCATACCGAAGGCCACAGATCATTTTCCACTTTAGTTCGGAATACATGTCATGTCTCGTAACGCATCAAGCAGTTCCTCTGCTCCGGGCGGAAGTACAGCACGAGCGAATCAAAGTGACAGTGACTGATGACTGCTATGGTAGTAACACTGACAGAGGAGAGAGAGAGAGAGAGAGAGAGAGAAAGAGAGTGGGGTGCTACCATGCGACGCGTCACAGCCACGAGAAAATGCGCAATGTTTTCAGATGTCATAACTTTTTTATTATTATTGGGAGAGAAGTTTTATTACACCACCATATAAACTAGATGAATAAACAATTATTGCAAAGAAAAAAGACACCATTTCCACCTCTTTTAAATGTCTAAATTTTCCCCGTGCACAGCATCTAGAGAAATATATCTCCACCCGTACTCTAAGGGTTAAAGAGTTAATCAATATTTCTGGTTGAAAATTTATTTGCAGTCTGAACGTAATCTTTTTCCTCTGCACTGCTTCCCTCACGTATGAAATTTCAAAGGTTAGCAATCTAAGCACCAGTGATGTACAACATATTTCATTGACACACACCCCTTGCACTAGATCACCATCTATATCACTGAAAACCAAGTCTATAGTCTGTTCAGAGCATGAAGTCGGTTCATGGTGGAGCTGGTATCGTCGTTTACCTCTAGCCATGCTGCAAAATCAACCTTTGTACATGAATCTCTCTCTCTTATTTCCCATCCATGTGCTGTCTGAAAGTGATATTTTATATATTCTGTATATAGTAAAGGAAGCTACATAGTACAATGAGTGTCGATGTTTAGGATTATAAGAACGATTTGTATTAATTCTATATGTGGCAGCGATTTTTTCCCATGTTGCCACGTTTTGGTGGTGGTGGTGGTTGTGGTCAGCGTGTCCCCTCAGGTCCCTCCCCCGGGTCGAGAGGAAGAGAGAGATAAACAGGTGGGTTGTGGGTGGGTAGGTAGGGAGGGTGTGCTAATCTGATAATTGGCGGTCAAAGTGGCAGCGCCGAACTCATGGAAATACCAGAATCTGCCACACCTTGAACCAACTTCATGCTCTGAACAGACTATAGCACATGTCCTCCTAATGAGGTCATCTCGTTCACTTTATTAATCAGGTTGAAACTGTCCATCATCTCAATGAAGGCCATGGCAGAAGAATTTTCAGGATCATTGATCCATAGATTAAAGTCACCACAGATGAACACATTTGCACTCACCATATTCAGACTCCAAAAATGTGTGAAATTCATCGATAAAGACCTCTGCTCTTGTATCTGGAGGTCAGTACACCACAATAAAGGTACTTTTCCTTTTATCAATTTCACAGATGACTTGCACTAATTCAAAAGTATCCCACCTCGCTGATGCTTTTCTCCGAATCTTCTTAAAAGAATTAGAAAGAAAGATCCCAGCACCACCACCCCTTCTTGTCTCCGTCAGAACATGTAGAAAGGTATGAGTTACTGCCGTCATCTCACGAATCTTGGCGACATCGTAGTAATTTAGCCATGTTTCAGTTACCGCTAAAATGTCAAGATCCTTTTCTTTAATGAGATCACGGATATCTAGAGTTTTATTTCCCACAGACTGAGCATTCAGCAGACCACATTTTATCCTTATATTCGAGGAATTAGTAGCCATGATCGGTTATGTTACGAATTCTCGCAATTTCAGCCTGAGAAACTACACAACACTGGTTATTCGCCAAGTGATTAACTTCAGGCTTCTTGTAATTCACACAGTTTAGCTATATATTTCCTTTCAGTCCCGGGGCAGTCTTTCGCTTCATGTTCTCCAGCACATTTATAACATATCAACTGGGTTCTCACCATTGGCCTTGGCAGTGCATTTGGACTCAATATGACCATATCTCTGACAATAATAACATATTGCATGGTATCTGTCTCACAGTATACTTCCCCCATTCAAGTTTTATTTTGTCATGGTGCTTGTAAATTAGCTCTCTAACAGTTGGATCACATTTCAGGATGTAATGCGCTGTGCCACCGGCTGCAGGCTTACTAAAAATCTTCTCAATTTTCTCCTCAATTTGTGGAATCGAGTGTAGGAACTCATTTATGTTTAGCAGTGTCTCAATTATCTTATGCCCAGTCTCCTCTTGTGCACATTACAAATCATGATCTTTAGCCTCAGTTTTCCCTCACTTTTAGTACTGACTTTCTCCACAGATTCCAATTATTGGGCTGCCTCATTCCTCATATTCTCATCATCAAAGCTCATTATAATATTACCTCCATTAGTGAATCTTGAATCAGTAATCTGAATGCCATGTAATGCTTGGGAAACTTCACTTTTCATCTCTGTAGCCTTTTTATTTTGTTCAGAGGCTTTGACAACAAGTAAATTCTTCTTAACTTTCCTCTTGCGCTTGGTGACCTCAGACCAAATTGCACCTGCTGACTCTGCATGCTCGACCCGCTGCAACGCGTCAGCCACCTCACCCAGCTCCTCCTTCACGCTCACTGCTCGTGACTCAACTTCTTGTTTTACTTCTGATATGTCCTTAGATAATTCTTGCTTGAATTCATCCATTTTTTCCACAATCTTGGTAGCCAGAGATGCTTTATGAAGGCATGGGTTGCAATTTATTTTAGGAATATTCTCCAACTTAATTCCAGACAGATGAGCACACTTCCAATGACACCATTTAGGGCACAGACAGCATCCTATCCATTTATCGCCTGTGGGATCTGCACAAACGTAACAGAAATCCCCCAAGCTCTTGGCTCAGCCAGCCATGTCGACGCAGCACTTTCGTGAGCAAGGCGCAACACATCCGATCAGTTCAGTTACAGTAGTTTAAATACGCTCCCCCGTTAGCTGTTAGGTTATAAAGTTCGGTTGAAATAGTTTAAATATATTCGACAAGCGGTGTGGGGCGTTGAAAATTACGCAGGTATGCAATGCGGGACGGAGTGGGGTGGCGGCGGCCATTACGCTGGGTATCTAATGACACGCCCGAAACTCATCAACAGACAGGCAGCTGCTAGGTTATATTGGAATAGATTACAAGAGTATGCGTTGGGGACTTTCTTTACTTTCGAGACTAGGGAATTTTCCCTAATTTATGGATTTTTCTAGGGAAATTTTGAAAGCCAATTTTTTCAGTGATTTTGCCTCCCCCAGCCCAAAACCACGATTCCTCACAGGTTCCCAGGCTTGTCTTGGGGGTAGGGAGGGCTGGGGTGGTGGAGGGGGTGGGGCAGCAATTCTTAAGATTTACACAAAGTTCTGCTTTCACCTTGAGGGGCAAGTATTCAATTTTTAAATCATAAGAGAGGTCAAGTATCTTTCTGGAGGCACAGAGTGATTCTACACAATTAAAGAGTTTTTCTTCTTCACTGTTTTAGGAGGTTGGTTAGGCCATGGGACCATGGCCTCTATAGCCCCAGCAGTGCAGATTGCTGGTGGCTGTTGTTGTTATGATGATATGTCCCTAGAGTAGGGGCTAGATCCTCTTGAGTTGACCAAACTACAGTAAATCTGTTAGTTTGACACAGCAGCATGGTGGCCGGTAAAGATTCGTTTTAGTACCGTGCCAGTATTTCATTACCTACCTTATGAAACATCACTAGCTCTCCATATATCTTTTTCTACAAACATTCAACAATCATGGAAATGCTTTCAAAATCCAATTCAAGGACTATTTATTGTTGAAAACAGGGGATAACAATCATGAAAGCGTAGCCTCCTTTGGCGGCGGCCGTGGCGACAGCGCCACCGCCGCAAAATAGCTCGCAGAGGGTTTAGGGTGGGGGATCATATTTAAACTACTCCAACCAAACTTTACGACCTGTTAACAGGGGGGGCTTCACCCCCCTGGAACCCCCCTTCTAACCAGGGGAGGCACAGCCCCCCCTGGACCCCCCCCCCCACATGTATATGCGACTTATTTCTGTTAGGAGGTATTTCTCGCAACACCAGCTGCACCGCCGCCGCAGCCGCCACCAGAGGAGGCTGCGATTTCGTGAATATTATCCCCTATTTTCAATGATAAATAGTCCTTGAATTGGATTTTGAAAGTATTTCCATGATTGTTGAATGTTTGTAGAAAAGATATATGAAGAGCTAGTGATGTTTCATAAGGAAGGTAATGGTACTAAAACGAATCTTAACCTGGTGGCCTACTCCAGCCTCTGGGGTATGTCATTTTTGCACCCAAAAGGTGAGTTGGGATAATAATCATGCATTTGTAGCAGAAATGAATGCCACATTCTGGCAAAACATTATAAACTATCGGTGAAAATTTGAAGCATGTTTAATGACACTCTGGGCTTGCTTTGCCTGCTATCATGATTAAAATTCTAGTAATTTTCACGGATCACACGAGATGTAGTGAGTAATTTGGGTATTATTCTAGTGTTTGCCCATACTCACCCCTCGCAACCAAAATTGGCTAGAGGGCCATTGAGACAGCAGGGAATGCAGTGGTAAACATGAAATGCGTCGCAAATGCATAGTTTTTGAGTTATGGGGGGTTGAATAATACCCTAGATGTAGGGAAATTCCTTACAATTACTAAGATGTAGGGAATCAGGAATTTTTTTAACAACGTACGGAAACCAAGCAATTTCACTCACTCTCCATACCAAAGAGGGATTCGAGGGGGGCGAAGCCCCCCTGTTAGAGTATTAAGGTCATAATAAAGCATTTATACGGTAAGTAATTTACGTCATAAGAATCTTGCAACCATCATATACGAATTGCTGGAGTAGGTAGGAAGACACCTACCGAACGGGCGCAAGCCACTCCCGGTGAGGTATATATGGGAGGTGAGAAGGGAGCTGAAGCAAGGCCTTCTAAAAGGAGAAGGCCTGTGCACAGGGGGCGTGGCGTCAGCCTACGTCACGGGGGTTGGGCCATGGATAGCGGCCTGCTTGTATGGCAACTCGGGAGCTATCTGGAGAATCTGGCAGCGAGCGGGTCGCGACCGGGTCCCCAGTCGAGGATTGCTCGTGACCCGTGAGGAGAGCCTGATTTACTGCGGCATATTTTACACCATATTGCCGAGACTTTAGGATAAATCTGTGATAATAGAGACAACACAATGCCGGGGAAGTGCTCCGTGCCTCTCTGCAGAGGAAATTATAATAGTGATTCTCGTGTTAGTGTTTTCTCCTTCCCGAAGAATCCAGAGCAGCTGATCACATGGGTCCGGGCCATTCACCGCGAGGATTCTTTTATCCCCACAAACCATACCAAAGTAAGTATATCAAATGATTCGTATATGTTATATGTATCTTTCTTTGCCCGGCTACACTGTGGATTTAATCAAGCTACTTCTGTTGTAACTCACAAGACATTAGAGAAGTATTGGAATCCAATTGTTATTATCAATGTGGCGGGAAGCTGATGAAAACAATGGCTCTCCAGTATTTTTTTTATACTGGGAAGGAGGATGGCTATTTTTTTAATGGCATTACTGTTATGAATATTGTTACTAAGGTCCTGATAAAATTCAAGCATCAGCTTTCTAACAAAAAATATAAAAAACTAGCTATAAATAAAAGAACCACATTTTAATTTAGTTACCCAGCCATATGTCCCGTATACTCAATTTTCTTTAGTCATTTTTAATAGCCTTATTTAATTGTTCTATATATATATATATATATATATATATATATATATATATATATATATATATATATATATATATATATATATATATATATATATATATATATATATATATATATATATATATATATATATATATATATATATATATATATATATATATATATATATATATATATATATATATATATATATATATATATATATATATATATATATATATATATATATATATATATATATATATATATATATATATATATATATATATATATATATATATATATATATATATATATATATATATATATATATATATATATATATATATATATATATATATATATATATATATATATATATATATATATATATATATATATATATATATATATATATATATATATATACATTTTCTTACAGGTGTGTGAACTTGAGGAATCGAGACTTCATTTTTGATGGCAGAACACTTACAAAAACTGTCAATGCCAAGGCAGCTGTTATTATTATTATTGTTGTTGTTACTGTTATTATTATCTTTACTGATGTTATTATTGTTATTATTATTATTGTTATTATTATTATTATTATTATTATTATTATTATTATTATTATTATTATTACTATTATTATTATTAGTTGTAGTAGTAGTAGTAGTAGTGGTGTTATTAGTTATTTTTATAATTGTTATTCTCATTATTTTTATTGTTATTTATATCATTAGTAGTATATAGTACTATTATTATTATTAATAGCCGCACCCCTTATCTTATTATCATTAAAATTATCTGATATAGTCATGATTTTTGTTTTTATTTTATTATTGTTATTATTATTATTATTATTATTATTATTATTATTATTATTATTGATTTAATGATTATTATTATTAACATTAATAGTAATAAAATATTGGGATGCATTTTGGTCTGTTTAAATTACTGTCACTGTCATTGCCACCTTCCTTCTACCTCGTATTATCTATAATAAAAGCAGTATCACAACTCTAATATGTTTTACTATCAATGCTAATATTTTTACAATGAAGGAGGTAATCTAAGGTTAAATTAACACTGCTGGTGCTGCTCCTGGAAATAATATTCGAGAATAAGCTACAGTGGACGTGTAGCAGAACTGGATGGAGAGACCTTATTTTTTATTATTTTATGTGTGTGTGTGTGTATGTGTGTGTGTGAGAGAGAGAGAGAGAGAGAGAGAGAGAGACGGTGTGTGTGTGGAGTTGCTTGAGAGCATGTAGGGAGCCCGCCCTCCTTGCTGACGTCACGACCTTTGCGCACAGGCCTTCTCCTTTTAGAAGGCCTTGGCTGAAGCCCTCCAAAGACCCTTCCCATGTCCTCACTAACCGTTTCCCTATTGTCTCACCAACACCGGAGAGTAGTTCAGCATGCTCTCTAAAGACAGATCCTCTCTTTATCCACACCACACTACATTCACATAACATATACACCTTTTTCCAAAATTCAAAATTCAAAATGGCTCAATTAAGCAATGCCTCGGAGTCCCCGCCTGGGGGGGGGACCACAAATTCCCCCAGGGAGGACTCCCCTTCTGGCTGCCGACCCGAGAGGTGTCTTGATAACTCCTCGAACCTCTTTCTTCTCAATTTCTGCAACATTCGCGGTCTTCGCTCTAATTTTCATTCTGTGGAACATCATCTCTCCTCCTCTAAACCTCACCTTCTCTTCCTTACCGAAACACAGGTTTCTGAGGCTACTGACAGCAATCTCTACTCTGTTCCTTCCTACTATCTCTATCCTAAATTTCAATCCAAAGCTGGATGTTGCGCCTACGTGCGCAACGACATCACTTGCTCTCGTGCCCACGACCTTGACTCTTCTTAATTTTCCACCATCTGGTTAAGACTTCACTGTCATTCTATTACTAAATACATCTGTGCTGTTTATCTCTCACCTAACTCTACCAACTATGTAAAATTCTTTGACTATTTGAATTCTAAAGTGGAGCACATCTTGACCCACTCTCCCTTCGCTGAAATCTCCATCCTAGGAGATTTCAATGTTACCCCCCAGCTTTGGCTTTCATCCTCTTTCACTGACCATCCTGGTGAACAAGCCTACAACTTTGCTATCCTCAACGACCTAGAGCAGTTGGTCCAGCACCCTACACGTATTCCTGACCGTCTTGGAGATCGGCCCAACATTCTAGACCTCTTCCTTACCTCAAACCCTTCTGCTTATTCTGTCAAACTGTTCTCTCCGTTGGGCTCCTCCGATCACAATCTTATTTCTGCATCCTGTCCTATCGCTCCTGTACATCCTCTGGACCCACCGAAGGCGATGCTTCTGGCATTTGCTTCAGCTCGGTGGGACGACCTGAGGATGTACTTTCCATTCCCGTGGAATGATTATTGCTTCCAGGATAGAGACCCTCTGTGTGTGCTCAGCGCATCACAGAGGTGATTGTCTCTGGAATGGAGGCATACATTCCTCGTTCTTTCTCTACTCCTCACGCTAAAAAGCCTTGGTTTAATCACGCTTGTTCTCGTGCTGTCAATGATAGAGAGGTAGCTCACAAAAGATACCAGAGCCTTCAAACTAATGCTAATTATGAACTTTACATTTCTGCCCGAAATCGTGCCAAATCTATTCTCCGACTAACCAAAAATACTTACATTAATAGAAAATGTCAAAACCTTGATGTCTCTAACTCTTCCCGAGACTTCTGGCATCTAGCCAAAAACATCTCCTCCAACTTCACTTCTTCATCTTTCCCTCCACTCCTCAGTCCTGACGGCAACACTGCCGTCTCATCTATCTCTAAGGCTGAACTCTTCTCTCAAACTTTTTCTAAAAACTCCACTCTGGACGATTCTGGGCATATTCCTCCTACTCATCCCCCCTCTGACTCCTTTATGCCTGTTATAAAGATTCTTCAAAATGATGTTTTCTATGCCCTCTCTGGCCTCAATCCTCAGAAGGCTTATGGACCTGATGGAGTGCCTCCTATTGTCCTTAAAACTGTGCCTCCGTGCTGTCACCCTGCCTGGTCAAACTCTTTCGCCTCTGCCTGTCAACATCTACCTTTCCTTCTTGCTGGAAGTATGCCTTCACACAGCCTGTACCTAAGAAGGGTGACCGCTCCAATCCCTCAAACTACCGTCCTATTGCTTTACTTTCTTGTCTATCTAAAGCTTTTGAATCAATCCTTAACCGTAAGATTCAAAAGCACCTTTCCACTTCTGACCTTCTATCTGATCGCCAGTATGGGTTCCGCAAGGGACGTTCTACTGGTGATCTCTAACCTTCTTAACTGACTCTTGGTCATCCTCTCTTAGCCGTTTCGGTGAAACTTTTGCTATTGCGCTGGACATATCAAAAGCTTTTGATAGGGTCTGGCACAAATCTTGCTTTCTAAACTACCCTCCTACGGTTTCTATCCTTCTCTCTGTACCTTTATCTCCAGTTTCCTTTCTGACCGTTCTATTTCTGCCGTGGTAGACGGTCACTGTTCTTCCCTAAATCTATTAACAGTGGTGTCCCACAGGGTTCTGTCCTATCTCCCACTCTTTTCTGTTGTTCATTGATGATCTTCTTTCCAAAACGAACTGTCCTATCCATTCCTCGCCGATGATTCCACTCTGCATTATTCAACTGCTTTTAATAGAAGACCCACCCTTCAGGAACTTAACGACTCATGGCTGGAGGCTGCAGAACGCTTAGCCTCAGACCTTACTATTATTTCCGATTGGGGCAAGAAGAACCTGGTGTCCTTCAACGCCTCAAAAACACAGTTTCTCCACCTATCCACTCGACACAATCTTCCAAACAACTATCCCCTATTCTTTGACAACACCCAGCTATCACCTTCCTCAACACTAAACATCCTCGGTCTATCCTTAACTCAAAATCTCAACTGGAAACTTCATATCTCATCTCTTACTAAATCAGCTTCCTCGAGGCTGGGCGTTCTGTACTGTCTCCGCCAGTTCTTCTCCCCTGCACAGTTGCTGTCCATATACAGGGGCCTTGTCCGCCAACGTATGGATAATGCATCTCATGTGTGGGGGCTCCCTCACACAGCTCTTCTGGACAGAGTGGAGGCAAAGGCTCTTCGTCTCATCAGCTCTCCTCCTCATACTGATAGTCTTCTACCTCTTAAATTCCGCCGCAATGTTGCCTCTCTTTCTATCTTCTATCGATATTTCCACGCTGACTGCTCTTCTGAACTTGCTAACTGCATGCCTCCCCCCCTCCCGCGGCCCCGCTGCACTCGACTTTCTACTCATGCTCATCCCTATACTGTCCAAACCCCTTATGCAAGAGTTAACCAGCATCTTCACTCTTTCATCCCTCACGCTGGTAAACTCTGGAACAATCTTCCTTCATCTGTATTTCCTGCCTACGACTTGACCTCTTTCAAGAGGAGGGTATCAGGACACCTCTCCTCCACTGACTTATCTTTCGGCCACCTCTTTGGATTCTTTTTAGGAGCAGCGAGTAGCGGGCTTTTTTTTTATTAATGTTTACTTTTTTGTGCCCTTGAGCTGTCTCCTTTGCTGTAAAAAAAAAAAAAAAAAAAAAAAAATGTATTCACTTACTGGTAGCACGTACGAGCGCGTGAAGCAGGTTAGTGACGAAGCTTCTTCAGAGGAGGACGGGTCTGGTGAAGCCGCTGAACCATCTTGGCGTCGTCAGTAATGTAATAGCTAATGTTGAAGAAGGGGACGTAAGCACCTCTTTCAATGTCCCTCAGTTAACTGTTAGGTCGTAAAGTTCGGTTGGGGTACTTTAAGATGGGGGGTGGTCCAGGTGGGGGCGCAGCCCCCCCTTGGTTAGCAGAGGGGTCGAGGGGGTCAAAGCCCAGGTCGTAAAGTTCGGTTGGAGTAGTTTAAATATGCTCCCCCACCCAAATACCCCGACTTCACGCGGGTCCCCCAAGCACACTGCGCCCAAACACAGTTTTCTACAGACAATACCTACTTGGCTGCGCAGCCAAGTATAGTCCGTAGAAAACTAGGTAAATCTTAGGAATAGAGGCTCCTAGCGGGTGTGCGTTTAGGGCAGAGTGTGGTGGTAATTACAACATTTCTAGTACGTACGACGGGGTTTTGACAAGCGGACAGACATGCTTATGTCACAAGGGGTGTATTTTTTCGCACGGGCTCTTCCCTTTCTTCACCCCGGAGTTCACAGTCTCATTGCCCATCGACTTGGAAGAAATCGTGAGGCCAGCATGGAAAAATACACCCCTTGTGACATAAACACGCCTGTCCGCTTGTCAAAACCCCATCGTACATGCTAGAAATGTTGTAATTACCACCACACCGTGCCCTAAACGCGCACCCGCTAGGAGCCGCTATTCCTAAGATTTACCGAAAACAATAGTGTTTCCACTTAATGTTGCCAGTAACCACAGGAGTCACAATTAATAGCTTGGTGGTGGTTTGCCACAACTTTTTCACAAAATATTCACCTTGTTTTTTCACTCATACTGGAGGTGGAAGTGCACATTTTGGTCACTGGGCCGGAGAACGAGAAGCAATTGAACATTTATGCAAAAGTGGGTCTATTTATATATGCATTTGAACCAATGATTCAAAAGTCCGAATGAGCCGACATGATGGTCCGAACCAGCCACGGCAAAAGAGCCGAATCTGATCCGAATCAGCAGGAGCCGAATGAGCTAAGGTCCAAATGAGCTGCGATTCGACACTAAATTCGTCGCAAACCCTAATTTTAGTGGCGGAGGGAGGAAAAATCCCTAAATATAAGGAATTTCCCTAGATCTAGGGAATTTCTGTCCCCCCCACAAAAAAATACGCGACTGCGACGGATTTCGTGTCCCCCACCCGAAACCCCGCATTCCCACAGGTCCCTAAGCTTGTTTTGGGGGTGAGGTGGGGAGTATGGGCAAACACTAGAATTTTACCGTAATTTGTAACCTACAGATTAAGGTCAAAAGATTAATAGAATTGAGATCGACTGGTTACCAAGTCAAAATCGAATTTGCCTATATATCTCAGCAAATAATATAAGAATTCCCGCATGGACACAACAGAAGTTACATAACTACACTACCGTAGGCGGTAGTAGACATAACATCGTCTGCAGCCACATGTAAACATCAATAAACCATAACTGGAACAAGTAGTAAGATGTAGATCTATATGATATTGTACTCAGAGAATCATTAACCACAAACCTTGGTAACAACGTCTGTCTTATTAGTGTGGAGTGAGATAACAGCACTTGCCGGAATGCCTGCGTCATGTTTACCACCACCACGCGAGAAGTGAGAACTGTGGCGGGGACTAGCGGCTCGGCAACTCTTGGCTCTTGCGTCACCAGGAAACACTCGGCCTGAAAGGAAAACTAATCTTTAGGACACACACACACTATATATATATATATATATATATATATATATATATATATATATATATATATATATATATATATATATATATATATATATATATATATATATATATATATATATATATATATATATATATATATATATATATATATATATATATATATATATATATATATATATATATATATATATATATATATATATATATATATATATATATATATATATATATATATATATATATATATATATATATATATATATATATATATATATATCTATATATATGGTTACAGTGACGCTTGGATACTAGCCAAGAAGCAGTGTACAGTAAGATCAATCCATTAGCTCTTTTTATGCCTTTTTCTGCATGAAAACTTGATCTACTAGCACTGAACAGAGGTCTGGCAGGGTTGCTCAGAGGGTATAAGAGTCAAATCATTATTCCAGAATGAGCTTAATTGGCGTTTCTCGTATACCATTTGGAATAGCGATGGTGGGATGGGCTGAGAGTTAGCAGTAATTCATTTCACAGAATAGTAGGTAAATGTTCGTCAGAAGCTACTCAAAGACCAATTAAGCCCCTCTCGACATGATCGATCAACTTCCACTATATATTTAGCTACACATGAGTCCCTTTTTGTTCCACAAGGAGCGTTTTACTGGTAATCTTATCTTTATAAATGACTCCTGGTCATACCTTCTCTTAGCCATTTCGGTGAAATTTTCCCAGCAAACATTGAATGTACGGACCATTGTTGGCCAGTATCGGCATTCCGATTTTTACTATATCGGACCGACTACGTAAAGTCTGACAGCCGGTACAGGCCCGATCTAGGTCCGTTATCCGTTTGCATCGCGGTCGCCGGTCAGTATCGGCCCAATAATGGTCCAGCGCCGGGGCGAAGCCGGCAGCCATAATCATCCCGTTATACCCGGCGCTGCCGATATCGGACCACTGCCGTCCCAGAATATATTTTGCTTCGTTTGCCGATATCGGGCCAATACCGAATCTTATTTGTTTGCCAGCATATATTTTGCCTCGTTTTCCGATATCGGGCCAATACCGAATCTTATTTTCTTGCCCGCATTGCTCCTGTATATCTGCAGTAATATACATAGTTGGGCACGATAACAGAAAATCTTATTCCCGATAACCGATAGCTGATAATAAAAAACCTTATCGGTGATAACCGATATTTGTTAACTGGAGACACAAATGTAGGGGATAACCGATAACCGATACCGATATAAATCTACAATTCCGATACTAGCTAGCGATAAGTCCGATAGGCGAAAACGATGCTATATTGATATTTAAAAAAAAAAACATAGATGAATTAAAATTTCTATTATTCTTATTTTGCAAAACTTACGAAACCTGAAAACCACACGTTGACACGTAGCTATGAACGGTAATACTAGAAACGCTTAAGCCGGTACGTGGTGTGTTATTTAGCGTCCCCACCGTCAAAAGCTGGGGCTTTTGTTTACAAACACTAGTCTCTCGTGAACTGTGCATGCTCAGACCAGCAGGCGTAGACCTGTACAGTCTCACAAAGACTTTTAACCGTAATTAATAATTACTGGAAGGCTGAATCAGACATACAGTACCACTACCACCATCCCCGCTGTTTCTAGACCGACACTCTGTACGAGTTCTATTTATATGTACAGAGTGTCGTTCTAGAAACAGCGAGGATGGTGGTACTGTATACCTGATTCAGCCTTCCAGCAACTTTTAATGTGTTAAAAAGCTTTGTGAGACTGTACAGGGCTACGCTTACTGGTCTGAACATGCGCAGTTCACGAGAGACCAGTGTTTATAAACAAAAGCGCCAGCTGTTGAAGATGGGACACCAAATAACACAACACCGGGTGCCATCAATACCATGGCATGCTCACAAACGAATATGGAATATCAGATTTGAGGCAGTGAATAATCATTTTGGGGGCAAAGTTAAATGATTTTTCTTTTTGATATATTGATTTTTGAGTCTAACATAAAAAAATAACCTAGTGTTTTAATGTTAATGATCTGAGTATGAAATCTCTTCACCGAAGATATTTCATACCCCGAAGATTTTTCATACAACACCGGGCGCCCGGGCCACGCATGCGCAGTAGGGAGACAACGTTTTTTTTCTTTTTCTGAGAAGCAGAAAAAAGTAGCGATTATCGCTAGTTTGGTTACAAAAGTAATGAAGATACCGATATATATTTAAATAAGTAGCGGATTACCAGCAAGTACAAAAAAAATTTTTACGTGAGATCTGAATTTCACCTCCATGTATGAGTGTAACATGACTAAGGTAAGACTCACCCTAAAGCAGAGGTGGGCGCGGTACTAAAAAAAATGTAGTACGGTTGCGGTAGTGCGGTACTTTTTTCCGAAGTAGTGCGGTTGCATTTGTGTGGTCCCATTTTTTTTTTCCCAGTGCGGTACGCGGTGTACGGTACTGTGGTAGCGGTAGTCAAAATAAAAATACCTTAGTGCCTATCCTGGCTATCCAAACAAAGGAAACATGCTTAGAATAGTACAGATGCCCAAATTTACAATAGATTTTCCCAAAATAAAAGCAATAATAACTCAAACAGCTACAAATGCAGTTTTGGAATCAATTCATTTAATATTTATCATATTTTATATACAATAGAAAAATATTCTCCAGTTTCCTCAGACCTCAGCACTCCTCTTCCTCCTTCTTGACCCCCTCCTGCCAGTCCATGGCATACTCCTTGTATCGAGAAGCTTCATGTTTCCACGCAGGAACACAAGCCGCCGATGTATGGCACATGTTCTCTGGAAATTAACTAACTAATAACTTGTGACACACAAAAAAATAAGGGACTGGGGGAGGGAAAGAGGGAGATAAGGGAAGAGGAAGGGGGGGACAGGAGAGCGGGAAGGGAAGGAGGGGGAGGGAAGGGAATGGGGAGGAGGGGTTGGGGCAGAAAAGGACGGGGAGGGAAAGATATTTGTGTGGGACATATATTTTTTTTCTTTTGTGGTCGATACTGCAACTTTCCGAAGGAGGAGGGAGGAGACAGGGGAGGGGGAAGATGAGAGATCAGCGTCATGTAAGAGAGGAGGAAGGGGGGGGGGTGGAGGGAAGGAAGGAAGGAAGGGTGGTGCGATCTTGAATAACAGCTGCAGTAGCCAGGGAGAAAAGGTAGGGAGGATATGGGCGTTTGAGCGAAAACGAAAGATTATTAATATAGGAAAGTCATGACGGGAACAGTGTAAAACATCATTCAAACTGTCAAACATATTAAGACAAAACAGAGAGAGAGAGAGAGAGATTTACATAGATTTACATAGAAAATCAGACCACACAGACCCCATGGTCCAGACTAGGTGGTCTGTCCTTAAACCTAAGTGATTTTACATTAATCAGATGGCTCCAAAACGTTGCTTTTCTACTCTAGTTAATATTAAGTTGAAGGAAGTGACGGTCGAGCTTGTTTTTAGAGGAGTCAATCGTGTTACACTGGACCACTGATGGTGGGAGCTTATTCCATTCTCGCACTACAACGTTGGTGAAGAAAAATTTGGTGCAGTCTGAATTTACTTGTCTACATTTGAGTTTTGTGCCATTGTTCCTCGTGCGCAAAGTGTCATCGATTATAAACAATTTTGTTCTGTCTACATTCGTGAAACCATTAAGTATTTTAAAACATTCGATCAGTTTTCCTCGGAGGCGGCGTTTCTCAAGAGAGAACATGTTAAGGGTGGAAAGCCTTTCTTCGTAGGATTTGTTGCGCAAGGAAGGGATCATTTTTGTTGCTCGACGCTGAACACCTTCTAGTTTAGCAATGTCCTTTGCATGGTGGGGAGACCAAAACTGTACCGCATATTCCAAGTGGGGTCTGACTAAGCTATTGTAGAGCGGAAGTATTACATCTTTATTCTTGAATAAAAAAGTTTCTTTTAATGAAGCCCAACATTCTGTTCGCTTTATTTGCTGCATCGATGCATTGATGTGAGAAGTTGAGGTTTGACGCGATTTTAATCCCCAGGTCCTTAACGCATTGAACGCTTGTGAGTTTAACGCCGAGTATTTCGTAATCGAACTTCTTATTTTTTGTTCAAACTTGAAGGACCTGGCACTTGTCTACGTTAAAGGGCATCTCCCATTTATCCGACCAAGCTGAAATTTTGTGCAAATCCTCTTGGATGCTTTGCCTGTCTTCGTCAGTGAGAACCGAGTTACCAATCTTTGTGTCGTCTGCAAATTTACTAATGCGATTATTGAGTCCAAACATCCACATCGTTGATGTAAATAATGAAGAGCACTGGGCCAAGAACCGAGCCCTGAGGGACGCCACTAGTGACCGGCGCCCACTCTGAGTTAAATCCGTCAATCACAACTCTTTGTTGTCTGTTGCTCAACCAATTCGCGATCCATTGGTTTACTTGACCGTCAATGCCTATTTGCTTTAATTTATTAAGTAATTTATGATGTGGGATTTTATCAAACGCTTTCTGGAAATCAAGATAGACTACGTCCACTGATTTGGTTACGTCATAAATTGAGAAGAGATCGTTATAAAAGGTCAGTAGGTTTGACAGGCAGGATCTTTTGTTACGGAAGCCATGTTGTGAATCTTCAATTAATGAGTGGCTTTTGAGGTAACTCACAATTTTGTCTCTAATTATGCTCTCGAGTAGCTTACCTACAATTGAAGTTAGACTAATGGGTCGGTAGTTATCTGGTATTTTTTTGTCTCCTTTCTTAAAAATCAGTGTCACGTTAGCCTTTTTCCAATCCGAAGGGACGATGCCTTGTCGCAAGGATATATTGAATACGATAGTGAGGGAGGAGAGTATTTCGCTCTTTGTTTCTTAAGCAGTATAGGATATACTTTGTCGGGTCCGGGACTTTTATTTGTTTTAAGTGAATGGAGAGCTTTAAGGACTTCATCGGTTGTTATTTCAAAATTAGGCAATGCATGCTCGAGATTTACAATAGTACTGGTGTTGGTGGTAGCGAGAGGAAGACTGTTAGTATTAAACACCGAGGAAAAGTAATTGTTTAAGAGGTTTGCAATGTGTTGGCTGTCAGTCACTAGTGCACCGTCGCTGTTTGTTAAAGGTCCAATACCACTTTTGATCGCCTTTCTGTTGTTTATGTAACTGAAGAAAGATTTCGGATTATTTTTACAGTTGGCTGCAATATTTTCTTCATATCTACGCTTTGCCTGACCTACTAATTTTTTTACTCGTCGCCTGGCATCATTATAAAGTCTAATGTTTTCGGGCGTGCTTTGTTCTTTCTTTAACCTGTAAAACAATTTTCTTTCATTGACTGATTGTTTAATTTCGCTATTAAACCACGGTGGGCTTTTATTAGTGTTAATTCGCTTCTCGCACAATGGGACGAATGTGTTCTGCTGAGTAAGTGATTTTTAAAGCTTAGCCAGGCTTCATCTACGTTGCCGTCATCTGATAGTTGTATTTCTGTTAGTTTTTGTCGGATTTCTACGAAGTTAGCTCTTTTGAAATTGGGCACCTTTACTTTATTTTCAGTCACTGATGATTGAGCTCTAATGTCGACGCGCACTAATTTATGATCGCAAGAACCGAGGTGTTCACCTACCGTGACACTACTGACTAGGTTATCTTGGGTCGTTATAACAAGGTCGAGTATATTATTTTGTCGAGTTGGCTCAGAAACCATTTGGCTTAGATAATTTTCTTCTAGAAATTCGATCATTCTATGTGACTCGCCTTCTGTACCTGACAGTGTCGCCCAGTCGATATGGGAGGTTGAAGTCTCCTAATATCAGTGAGTCGTTGTTATTAAGTGACTGCCTTAAGACGCTGTACATTTCAAGGTCGTCATCGAGTGATTGCCCGGGAGGTCTGTAGGTGACAGATATATTCAAATTGACTTTTGCAATGTTTACTCGCACGCACAAATGTTCAACGTTACTGTTTCCCGGTGTTTTGTCAGTGGGTTGCAAATAGCTTTTGACATAAAGGGCGACGCCACCACCTCTACGGTTTACACGATCTTTGTTGAAGAGTCTGTAGCCATCTATGTTGTATTCGGAACTTAAATCAATATTTGTGGTGTCGATAAATGTTTCGGTTATAGCAATTATGTCAAAATTTTCTGTTAGAGCAAGACATCTCAGTTCATCAAATTTGTTTCTTAGGCTACGCGCATTGAAACTAAGGATTTTTAAGTTATCTAGAGGCTTGGTAATAGAGGTGGTGGTACTTGCGGGATCACGGTTACGGGTTTGTTGCGATGCACGGCGTCTATTTACACGGGCGGGGTGGAGGGACGTGGCCGTGACTCGTTTTTTGCTCGGATGACACGTACTGCGTCGTTGAGGAGCCTTCCGAGTCTGGCTGCCCCGATGGGAGAAAGGTGCAATCCGTCCCTGTGGAAGAGCTCACTTTGTCCATAGAAACTGTCCCATGCGTTCAAGAACTCCACGTCAAGCTCCCTACAAAGAGTCTGTAAGCGGTTGTTTAGGCTGAAGGCCTTACTGAAAAAGTCGCTCTCCGCCCAAGTCCGTGGTAGAACTCCTGAAATCAAAATGTTAGGGGATTTAGACTTATACTGCTGGATGAGCCTACGGTACTTCTCCAGGAGTTCCTCAGACCGGGTCGTGGTGACGTCGTTCGTACCTGTGTGAATAACAAACAGTGAATCATTAGTAGTCTGGGGGGAGATCTCCTCAAGAGCAGCAGTTATATCGTCGATCCCAGCACCAGGATAGCAATAGTTCCGTCTTCGACGAGGAACTCTGCCGCAGAACTCAACGACCTGCTGGCGAATCATGGAGTCACCCACCAGGAAGGAGCTCTCCTGCTCGTCCTCCTCCTCCAGAATGGCAAACCTGTTGAAGCAATGAACAGGATAAATCGCTTGTCTGGCTGGTTTGGCTCCTCCATTCACGACGGTGAAGCCATCATGGGCGGTGCCACTAGCATCCTCCCGTTGCGTGGTGTTGTCCGCTGGTGTCGACGGTACCGCTGAGGGCAAGGGGGCGGTTGGAGAAGGGTTTGGCACCACAGCAACGTTAGCCTGGATGAATTCCTGCAAGGAGGCAACAGTGCGAGAAAGCTCTATTATTTTATTCTGACCTGCTTCCATCTTCTCTTCTTGCTCCTGCAGTCTTGTCTCGAGATGCTGCCTGGTGAGAGAAAGCTCTATTATTTTATTCTGGCCTTCTTCCACCTTCTCTTCCTGCTCCTGCAGTCTTGTCTCGAGATGCTGCCTGGAGAGACACAGTCGACAGGCAGCAAAACGCCCTGTAAAAAAGTGAGCTGAGAAGCTACCGTTACAAGTACTGCACTTCTTAGGCGTCATCTTAGATGAAATGAAAGAGATAAAAACACAGAGTGAAGGGGATCAGGAAAGGGGGTGAGGTGTGTGAGAGGTAGTTTAGTAATGGAGGAAAAGTGAGAAAGAGGAGGAGTAGGAAGGGATGTGAGGTGAGTAAAGAGGGGGAAAGGGAGGCGGTGAGTGAGGTGTGTGAGATCAAGGAGGGTTAGGAAATAGGTGAGGTGAGTGAGAGGGAGTTTGGGAAAGGAGGTAATATAAGTGGGAGAGAGGAGGAGTAGGAAGGGATGCGAGGTGAGTGAGGTGTGTGAGAACAAGAAGGGTCAAGAAAGAGGCGAGGTAAGGTGGGTGAAGGGATGGGTAAATAGGATGTGAGGTAAGGTGAGTGAGGGGGGGAGGTCTTAGAAATATGTGGAGGTGAGGGAGGAGTAGGAAGGGCTAATCCTCTAGGGGATGAGGAGGAGCAAAAGGGATGTGAGGTGAGCGAGGGTGGGGGGGCTTGGGTGAGGTGAGGGAAAGGGGTGTAGGAAGTGTTAATCCTCTAGGGGATTTAAAGAGGGTGTAGTGAGGAGGAGCAGATTGAATCCTCAGGGAATTCAAAGGGTGGGTTGTCGACACACCCAAATCACGCGTGAGACACTCGGGAACACAAAGTCACACTCGGAACACACAAAACACTCAGAAACCCAAGCACAAGCACTACTAAACACCCTCAAGTCACTCGCAAAAACACCGGAAATACAACAGCACACTCAAAACACTCTGAAACCCACGCAGAGCACTATAAACAGCCAAATCACACGCAAAAGCACTGGAAACACAACACACTCGAAACGCAGAACACTCGAAAACAGCCAAATCACACGCAAAAACACCGGAAACAAAACAGCACACTCAAAACACTCTGAAACCCACGCAGTACACTTAGAAGCAGCCAAATCACACGCAAAAACACCGGAAACACAACACACTTGAATCACTCTGAAACCCACGCAGAACACCCGGAAACAGCCAGATCGCTCGCAAAAACACCGGAAACACAAATCACAGAGGCAACCACAGGCAGAAACCACAAGCGAACACACACCAAACACGTGTCGGGAAATCACAGGCAACACACAAGGTCCACAAGCGAGAACACACAAACGCACGTGAAAGCAAACGCAATCCCAAGAGCACGACGAAAACACAGGGCAAGCGAGGTTGTGGGGCGCAGCGGGGTGAGGTCACATCCTTCTCTCAGCAGAGGTCGGGTGTGAATGAGAGAGAGAGAGAGAGAGAGAGAGAGAGAGAGAAGTTACAATGAAGTTAAAAAACAGATATAGTATGTTAAGCATCAAAGAAAACTTTGTACGGGACATGAGCAGCGATCATGTTAGTGCTTGTTCAGTCATCGTCAGAGGCAGTCATGGTGCGCCGCCTTGGGTTGAGTGGCGAACATATTTACATGAGTTATTCGCGTTTGCTATTGAGGATATGTTATCAACTTATTAGACATGGAAACATGGACTAGCAGGCAGCAGAAAGCCTGTTGACTCATTACTAAGCTGCCTGCTTTCAGTGATTTAATCAATCCGTTTGCCATAGGAGTGGTTTGCAGGGAAGGATTAAAGCACTTGCGCACCTACTCTTGGGTACGTTCAGTTCACTCCTGATGCAGCAAAGTGGCGATCAATGCGTTTCTTGAATGAGTTGATGCTCTCTGCGCTAACCATTTCTGCAGGGAGGCTGTTCCAGTGGCGAACCACTCTATTCGAGAAATAACTCCTGCCGATGTCAGTGTTGCATTGCTTTGCTTGAATTGTTTTTCCGTTGTTTCTTGTTCTCAGGTTAGTTTGCAGCGTGAAGAGCATGGAGTGATCAACGTTGCTGAGCTTGTTCAGGTACTTAAAGACTTGTATCATGTCTCCCCGCAGTTGTCTCTTTTCCAACGTGAAGAGGTTGAGTCGCTCGAGTCGCTCTTCATAGGGCTTCGTCCTCAGTGACGGTATCATCTTCGCGGCGCGGCGCTGTACTCTCTCAAGTAATTCAATGTCTTTCCTGTAATTTGGAGACCAGAATTGCACGGCGTATTCCAGGTGGGGCCTTACCAGCGAATTATACAAGGATAACATAACTCTCGGCATCTTGTATTCGAAGTTCCTCGATATGAACCCAAACATTGTATTGGCTTTCTTACAGGCGGACTTGCAGTGTTTTGTTTGTTTCAAGTCACTGCTGATGGTAACCCCGAGGTCTCTTTCCTCTTGCACAACATGTAGTGGTTCGCCACCCATGTGGTATGTGTGATTGCTGTTTCTGGATCCGATATGCATTACTTTACATTTGGTAGTGTTGAAGGACATCTGCCATTTTTCCGACCACCGAGTGATCAGGTCCAGGTCTCTCTGGATAATTTCGCAGTCTGCCGTCGTGAGGGCCTTCCCACCCACCTTTGTGTCGTCGGCAAATTTTGAAAGATTGGATCTTAATTCTAGTTCTAGGTCGTTGATATATATGATGAATAGTATGGGTCCCAGCACTGACCCCTGTGGCACTCCACTTGTAACCGGGAGCCACTCGGAGGCCTGTCCGTTGAGTACAACTCATAATTCTTCCAGTGAGCCAGTCTTTGATCCACGCTGTCAGATTGTCGCCTAACCCCGCCGACTTGAGTTTCTTGAGGAGTCTTTCGTGTGGCACTTTGTCAAAGGCTTTTTGAAAGTCTAGATATATAACATCACTGGGGATATGATTATCCCAGTTGTCATAGATACCTTGGAAGAAGTCCAGTAAATTGGTTAAGCATGGGCGCTTATTCCTGAAACCGTGCTGAGCATCGGAAATGATGTTGTTGTCTTCAAGGAACCTAACGAGTTTGTCTCTGATGATCTTCTCGAGGATTTTTCCCGCCACTGAGGTCAAGCTGATTGGTCTGTAGTTTAGGGCCACGCTTTTGTCTCCCTTTTAGTAGATCGGTGTTACGTTCGCTTGTTTCCGGTCTTTCGGGACTTTGTTTTGTTGTAGGGACAGATTGTAGATGGCGGTGAGTGGCTTGAGGATTTGCTGCTTGAGTTCCTTGAGCAGCCTGGGTGACAAGTCGTCGGGTCCGGTGGACTTGTTTGTCTCGAGTTTGTCTAGGTAGTTTTTCACATCCCGTTCGTCGATTGTGCCAATTTCTAGGAGAGTAATTCCCATCGGTGGGGTAGGGCTCTCGGGTACGGACTGGGTGTTCTCGACCGTGAACACAGACGCGAAGTTTCTGTTTAGGATTTCGACCATTTGTCTGCTGTCCTGTGTTAGTACGTCACTTTCATCTTTTAGGGGACCGATATTGCTTTTTGTCTTCTTTTTGGTTCTTATATACGTGAAGAACTTTTTCGGGTTGGACTTGGCTTCGCGCGCAATCTGCTTTTCATAGTCGCGTTTACGCTGGCGAATGAGTTCTGCAAGCTCTGAGGCTTTGATGGTACTGTTCGCGAGCCTCGTCAGTGCTGTTTTCCTTTAGCAAGTTGTATTTTCTCTTCTTTAAATTAATCGCCTGTCGAACTTGGGTAGTCATCCATGGTGGGCTTGTTGCATTATTAGTTCTCCTAGTCTTCATGGGAACAGTTGTTCTCTCTACCGCTTGGAGTTTGTTCTTGAAACCGTTCCACGCGCCGTCCACAGAAGTGAGGTTCATGGGTTCCCAAGTTGTCTGGGTTAGCAGCTCACGAGCGAGATTAAAATTGGCTCTTTTATAGCCTGGAATCCTGGACGTGTTTTCGGTGAGTTCATGGTCTGTTCTGATCTTTAGGCGAATTAGGTGATGGTCGCAACCACATAGTTTTTCGCCGACCTAACATTCACGTGCGAGATCTGAATCACTCACGAGTACTAGGTCTAGTAAGTTATTTTCCCTTGTCTGTTGAGTAACAATCTGAGTTAGAAAAGTGTCCTCTAACATTTCGAGCAATCTGTTACCCTCCCGATCTCCAATCATCGTGGTCCAGTCAATGTTGGAACAGTTAAAGTCCCCGATAATGACTGACTGTTTGTTTTGTGTTATGGTGTGAATTTCCTCGTATAGCGCTTCGTCGTCCGCTGCTTGTTGCTTTGGAGGTCTGTAAACGGTTCCAATCGTTATTTTGTTGTGCTTGCTAGTTTCTAGTTCAACATATACAGTGTCATATTTCTCTCAGTCCTCTTTGGATAGTTTCACGGCCGGGTATTTGTTCTTGACGTAACATATAACACCTCCTCCTTTCTTGTGGAGTCTGATTTTGTAGAAGCTCTCGTATCCCGGAATTGAGAATTCGGTCTTTAGGTGGTCAGAGGTGGCCCACGTTTCGGTGATGGCAATCACGTCCGGTCTTTCTACGTCAACATAGGCAATTAACTCATCCCGTTTGGGTATTAAGCTCCGCGCGTTGGTGTATAGGACAGAAATGTCCTTCTTGACTTCAACGTCTGATGATGATTCAGTAACTAATAAAAACTATGTAAAACCAAGTGAGAGTGCCGTCATTTAATATGCACCAACGAGAGGCAACATCAACATATAAGGTGGGTTTTAAAAAAATCACTTTGCTAAACCACTTTTTGCATGTTTTTCCATTATCTTACAATTGCTTATATATATATATATATATATATATATATATATATATATATATATATATATATATATATATATATATATATATATATATATATATATATATATATATATATATATATATATATATATATATATATATATATATATATATATATATATATATATATATATATATATATATATGTATATGATTTTTTAAGCTCATAAAAAAAAAAAAAAAAAAATCGGCCGGCACCACGGACGGGTCCGGGGTTGAAATGGCCGGCACCGCGCGGGTTAAAGAAGACTCACAGTGTAGTAGTTTAGTCTGTCTATTTAGTATTTAATTTTGAACAATAACTGAAAAGTCAGAATGAATGAATCACTGATTCTGATGACTGATACCGATTGACTGATTGAGTCCGATTCACCGTAAAAAAAAAAAAAAACATTTCTGTGAGCATGCCGCGCTGCAAATGTCTTCTTCGATAGTTTTCAAAGTACCACAAAAAAAAGTACCACAGGATTTTTTAGTGCGGTCCGCGGTAGTGCGTTTTTTTCAGAAAATTTGCGGTAGTGCGGTACTTTTTTTGTGATGCGATACTACCACACTACCGCACTACCACACTAAGTACCGTACTTGCCCACCTCTCATACTTACATACGTATACTTAGCATCTACCTGGTGGTCATCGTACGTACATTCCGTTCTAAACCTAACCTAACCCTCTTGGCAATACATCTCTCTCTCTCTCTCTCTCTCTCTCTCTCTCTCTCTCTCTCTCTCTCTCTAACCGATGAAGTCCTTAAAGCTCTCCATTCACTTAAAACAAATAAAAGTCCCGAACCCGACAAAGTATATCCTATACTGCTTAAAGAAACAAAGAGCGAAATACTCTCCTCCCTCACTACCGTATTCAATATGTCCTTGCGACAAGACATCGTCCCTTCGGATTGGAAAAAGGCTAACGTGGCACCGATTTTTAAGAAAGGAGACAAAAAAATACCAGGTAACTACCGACCCAATAGTCTAACTTCAATTGTAGATAAGCTACACGAGATCATAATTAGAGACAAAATTGTGAGTTACTTCGAAAGCCGCTCATTAATTGGGGATTCATAACATGGCTTCCGTAACAAAAGATCCTGCCTGTCAAACCTACTGATCTTTTATAACGATCTCTTCTCAGTTTATGACATAACCAAATCATTGGACGTAGTCAATCTTGATTTCCAGAAAGCGTTTGATAAAGTCCCACATCATAAATTACTTAATAAATTAAAGCAAATAGGCATTGACGGTCAAGTAAACCAATGGATCACGAATTGGTTGAGCAACAGACAACAAAGAGTTGTGATTGACGGATTTAACTCAGAGTGGGCGCCGGTCACTAGTGGCGTCCCTCAGGGCTCGGTTCTTGGCCCAGTGCTCTTCATTATTTACATCAACGATGTGGATGTTGGACTCAATAATCGCATTAGTAAATTTGCAGACGACACAAAGATTGGTAACTCGGTTCTCACTGACGAAGACAGGCAAAGCATCCAAGAGGATTTGCACAAAATTTCAGCTTGGTCGGATAAATGGGAGATGCCCTTTAACGTAGACAAGTGCCAGGTCCTTCAAGTTGGAACAAAAAATAAGAAGTTCGATTACGAAATGCGCGGCGTTAAACTCACAAGCGTTCAATGCGTTAAGGACCTGGGGTCAAAATCGCGTCAAACCTCAAATTCACACATCAATGCATCGATGCAGCAAATAAAGCGAACAGAATGTTGGGCTTCATCAAAAGAAACTTTTTATTCAAGAATAAAGATGTAATACTTCCGCTTTACAATAGTTTAGTCAGACCCCACTTGGAATATGCGGTACAGTTTTGGTCTCCCCACCATGCAAAGGACATTGCTAAACTAGAAGGTGTTCAGCGTCGAGCAACAAAAATGATCCTTTCCTTGCGCAACAAATCCTACGAAGAAAGGCTTTCCACCCTTAACATGTTCTCTCTTGAGAAACGTCGCCTCCGAGGAAAACTGATCGAATGTTTTAAAATACTTAATGGTTTCACGAATGTAGACAGAACAAAATTGTTTATGATCGATGACACTTTGCGAACGAGGAACAATGGCATAAAACTCAAATGTAGACAAGTAAATTCAGACTGCACCAAATTTTTCTTCACCAACGTTGTAGTGCGAGAATGGAATAAGCTCCCACCATCAATGGTCCAGTGTAACACGATTGACTCCTTTAAAAACAAGCTCGACCGTCACTTCCTTGAACTTAATATTAACTAGAGTAGAAAAGCAACGTTTTGGAGCCATCTGATTAATGTAAAATCACTTAGGTTTAAGGACAGACCACCTAGTCTGGACCATGGGGTCTGTGTGGTCTGATTTTATATGTAATTCTCTCTCTCTCTCTCTCTCTCTCTCTCTCTCTCTCTCTCTCTCTCTCTCTCTCTCTCTCTCTCTCTCTCTCTCTCTCTCTCTCTCTCTCTCTCTCTCTCTCTCTCTCTCTCTCTCTCTCTCTCTCTCTCTCTCTCTCTCTCTCTCTCTCTCTCTCTCTGTGTGTGTGTCTCTGTCTTTCCGTGTCTCTGTCTCTATCTCTGTCGCTCTGTGTCTCTGTCTTTCTCTCTCTGTGTCTCTGTCTCTCTGTGTCTCTGTCTCTCTCTGTGTCTCTGTCTCTCTCTGTGTCTCTGTCTCTCTCTGTGTCTCTGTGCATGTCTCTGTGTGTGTCTCTCTCTGTGTGTCTGTCTCTTTCTGTCTCGCTGTCTCTCTAAGTGTGTCTCTGTCTCTTTCTCTGTGTCTCTGTTTTTCCTTGTCTCTGTCTCTCTGTCTTTGTTCCTCATTCCCCCCACACACACACTCTCTCCCCAACTCTGGCTTCATCAGTTCAGAGGAGGATGACCAAGATGATTCAGGGGCTGAGGAACCTCCCATATCAAAATAGGCTGAAACATCTAAACTTACATTCACTAGAGAGACGAAGAGTGCGGGGAGATCTGATAGAAGTATTCAAATGGGTCAAGGGTTACAACAAAGGCGATATAAGTAAAGTACTGAGAATTAGCCAACAGGATAGAACTCGCAGTAATAGATTTAAATTAGAAAAGTATAGATTTAGGAGAGATATAGGCAAGCATTGGTTTAGTAATAGGGTGGTGGGGGAATGGAATAGACTCAGCAATCACATAGTTAGTGCAGGGACGATAGCTTGTTTTAAGAGTAGACTGGATAGCTACATGGACGAGGACGACAGGTGGCAGTGAGGTGTGGGTGCAGTAAGGTGACGGGGTACTGGATGCGTGCCTAGTACCGCCGGTATAACGAGGATCAAGCCTCAACCTGTAACCCCTGTAACTACACCTCACCCACCGTGAGTAGTGGGGGGGATTCTGGAGCTGCCCTGTGTAGGCCACCCGGCCTCTTGCAGTTTCCCAATGTTCTTATGTTCTTATGTTCTTATACTACGCCAACACCACTCCCTCACAGGTGTGGGGAGTGACCTGCCTTGACCTGACATGAATATTCCCCTGAGACACACTAATTCTCTTAATTACCCCCTCACCCGCGTCTCTCGTTCCTCGCGTTTCGCTCCTCCTACCCTGCCCTCGCCCCTCCTCCCTTGTTCCCTCTCTCTCTCTCTCTCTCTCTCTCTCTCTCTCTCTCTCTCTCTCTCTCTCTCTCTCTCTCTCTCTCTCGTACCCACTTCCCCTCCCCCACTCTTTTCTTTCCATCCTTCCCTCTCTCCCTCTCCCTCCCTCCTTTCTCCTTCCAGCCCTCCCCCCCCCCCCCGCGCCTCAAATTCTTCCTCCTCCCTCCCACGCCTTCTTCCTCCTATCATCCTCTCTCTCTCTCTCTCTCTCTCTCTCTCTCTCTCTCTCTCTCTCTCTCTCTCTCTCTCTCTCTCTCTCTCTCTCTCTCTCTCTCTCACACACACACACACACACTTAATAACGCGCGCGACTCTCTGCCCTACGAAAAAAGAAAAAGAAAAAAAAAGATAAATAAACACTACTCACTTGCTCTCTCCTCCTTACCAAGATGGCGCTAAAGAAATGCTCGACTTGCACAGGAAGCTTCTCAGGCCGTTTCTTCACAGGACGATTGACCGTCTGCAAGATCTGCCTGTTGACACAGCAGATGGAAACGAGACTCCTTCAACAGGATGAAAGGCTGACAGCTGGCGAGGAGATCACCGAACTAACACATACTGTTGAAACCTTGCAGGAGTTTATCCAGACCAACATCGTCGCCCCTGCTGCAAGTGACGCCTCATCACCCGTCGCACTTACTCTCCATGCCCAGCCACCTACCGATGAAGACACGTCACAGGGGAACGATAGATCTGCACCTGACGCTGAAGGCTTCACCCCCGTGAGAGGAGCCTGACCTGCCCCTAGAGACTAGAGTCATTTATCCTACTCATTGCTACAACAGATTTGCCATACTGGAGGAGGAGAACAAGGAGTAGAGCACCTTCTTGGTCGGTGACTCTATGATTCGCCATCAGGTGGCTGAATTCTGTGGAAGAGTCCCTCGTCGTAGGCGTGACTACTGTTATCCCGGAGCTGGAGTTGACGACATCACGACTGCCCTGGACGAGGTCTCCGAAGAGGCTTCTAATGACACACTCTTTGTTCTCCATACAGGTACGAACGACGTCACCACGACCCGGTCTGAAGAACTGCTGGACAAGTACCGTAGGCTCATCCAGCAGTATAAGTCTAAATCCCCTAATATTTTTATTTCAGGAATTCTACCACGGACGTGGGATGAGAGCGACTTCTTCAGCAAGGCCTTCAGCCTCAACACCCGCTAACAGACTCTTTGCAGAGAGCTTGACGTTGAGTTCTTTAACGCCTCGAACAATTTCTACGGCCAGAGTAAACTCTTCCACAGGGACGGAATACACCTGTCCCCCATCGGGGCAGCCAGATTCGGAAGGCTCCTCAACGACGCAGTACGTGACACCCGATCAAAAAACGACTCTCAGCCACGTCCCTCCACCCCGCCCGTGTAAATGGACGCCATGTATCGCAACAAACTCGTAACCTTGAACCCGCAAGTACCACCACCTCTGTTACCAAGCCTCAAGATAACCTAAGAGTCCTTAGTTTCAATGCGCGTAGCCTAAGAAACAAGTTTGATGAACTGAGATGTCTTGCTCTGACAGAAAATTTTGACGTGATTGCTATAACCGAAACATTTATCGACACCACAAATATTGACTTAAGTACAGAATACAACATAGATGGCTACAGACTCTTCAACAAAGATCGTGTAAACCGTAGAGGGGGTGGTGTCGCTCTTTTTGTCAAAAGCTATTTGCAACCCACTGACAGAACACCAGGAGACAGTAACGTTGAACATTTGTGCGTGCGAGTAAGCATTGCAAAGGTCAATTTAAATATATCTGTCACCTACAGGCCTCCGGGGCAATCACTCGAGTCACTTAATAACAGCGACTCACTGATATTAGGAGACTTTAACCTCCCCCATATCGACTGGGCGACACTGTCAGGTACAGAAGGCGAGTCACATAGAATGATCGAATTTTTAGAAGAAAATTATCTAAGCCAAATGGTTTCTAAACCAACTCGACAAAATAACATACTAGACCTTGTTATAACGACCCAAGATAACCTAGTCAGTAATGTCACGGTAGGAGGACACCTCGGTTCTTGCGATCATAAATTAGTGCGCGTCGACATTAGAGCTCAAACATCAGTGACTGAAAATAAAGTAAAGGTGCCTAATTTCAAAAGAGCTAACTTCGTAGAAATCTGACTATAACTATTAGAAATGCAACTATCAGATGACGGTAATGTAGAGGACGCCTGGCTAAGCTTTAAAAATCATTCACTCACTCAGCAGAACACATTCGTCCCTTTGTGTGAGAAGCGAAGGAACACTAATAAAAGCCCACCTTGGTTTAATAGCAAAATTAAACACTCAGTCAAGGAGATAAAATTGTTTTACAGGCTAAAGAAAGAGCAAAGCACGCCCGAAAACATTAGAATTTACCATGATGCCAGGCGACGAGTAAAAAAATTAGTATGTCAGGCAAAGCGTAGATATGAAGAAAATATTGCGGCCAACTGTAAAAAATAATCCGAAATCCTTCTTCAGTTACATAAACAACAGAAAGGCGATCAGAAGTGGAATTGGACCCTTAACAAACAGCGATGGTGCACTAGTGACTGACAGCCGACACGTTGCAAACCTATTAAACAATTACTTTTCCTCGGTGTTTAATACTAACAGTCCTCCCACCACTACCACCAACTCCAGTACTAATGTAAATCCCGAGCATTCATTGCCTAACTTTGAAATAACAACCGATGAAGTCCTTAAAGCCCTCCACTCACTTACAACAAATAAAAGTCCTGGACCTGACAAAGTATATCCTACACTGCTCAAAGAAACAAAGAGCGAAATACTCTCCTCCCTTACAACCGTATTCAATATGTCCTTGCGACAAGGAATCGTCCCTTCGGATTGGAAAAAGGCTAACGTGACACCGATTTTTAAGAAAAGAGACAAAAAATTACCAGATAATTACAGGCCCATTAGTCTAACTTCGGTTGTAGGTAAGCTACTTGAGAGCATAATTAGAGACAAGATTGTGAGTCACCTTGAAAGCCACTCATTAATTGGGGACTCACAACATGGCTTCCGTAACAAAAGATCCTGCCTATCAAACCTATTGACCTTTTATAACGACCTCTTCACAGTTTATGACGTAACCAAATCACTGGACGTAGGCTATCTTGATTTCCAGAAAGCGTTTGATAAAGTCACACATCACAAATTACTTTATTAATTAAAGCAAATGGGTATTGACGGTCAAGTACACCAATGGATCGCGAATTGGTTGAGCAACAGACAACAAAGAGTGGTGATTGACGGATTTAACACAGAGTGGGCGCCGGTCACTAGTGGCGTCCCTCAGGGCTCGGTTCTTGGCCCAGTACTCTTCATTATTTACATCAACGATGTGGATGTTGGACTCGATAATCGCATTAGTAAATTTGCAGACGACACAAAGATTGGTAACTCGGTTTTCACTGACGAAGACAGGCAAAGCCTCCAAAAGGATTTGCATAAAATTTCATCTTGGTCGGATAGATGGAAGATGCCCTTTAACGTAGACACGTGCCAGGTCCTTCAAGTTGGAACAAGAAATAAGAAGTTCGATTACGAAATGGGCGGTGTTAAACTCACAAGCGTTCAATGCGTTAAGGACCTGGGGGTTAAAATCGCGTCAAACCTCAGATTCTCACATCAATGTTTCGATGCAGCAAATAAAGCGAACAGAATGTTGGGCTTCATTAAAAGAAACTTTTTATTCAAGAATAAAGATGTAATACTTCCGCTCTACAGTAGTTAGTCAGACCCCACTTGGAATATGCGGTACAGTTTTGGTCTCCCCACCATGCAAAGGACATTGCTAAATTAGAAGGTGTTCAGCGTCGGGCAACAAAAATGATCCCTTCCTTGCGCAACAAATCTTACGAAGAGAGGCTTTCCACCCTTAACATGTTCTCTCTTGAGAAACGCCGCCTCCGAGGAAAACTGATCGAATGGTTTAAAATACTTAATGGTTTCATGAATGTAGACAGAACAAAATTGTTTATGATCGATGACACTTTGCGAATGAGGAACAATGGCATAAAACTCAGATGTAGACAAGTAAATTCATACTGCGCCAAATTTTTCTTCACCAACGTTGTAGTGCGAGAATGGAATAAGCTAGCACCTTCAGTGGTACAGTGTAACACGATTGACTCCTTTAAAAACAAGCTCGACCGATACTTCATTGAACTTAATATTAACTAGAGTAGAAATGCAACGTTTTGGAGCCATCTGATTAATGTAGAATAACTTAGATTTAAGGACAGACTACCTAGTCTGGACCATGGGGTCTGTGTGGTCTGATTTTCTTTGTAAATCTTTGTAAATTTCTCTCTTTCTCTCTTTAACATAATGTAATTTCGAGCAGACGCAACATCTTGTGAAGACCATGGACCAAGGTGGGGTGCGAATGATCGGACTGCAGGAATGTGGGCGACCTCAAACGGCCCAACGGCTCGGAGACGTTCCTGCTGATCCCGAAGGCATGGTGGGCGTAAAACTGGTCGGACGGAGAAACTTTGCTCCTCTTGAAAAGGTGAATTATTGTGACATTCATAGTTTTTATGAAAAATATGGAATTTTTTTTAAGCATGTCTTTAACCAAATTTAATCATTCTTTTATAATCTCTTTTCTTTTTTAACAGAGAAGCACATTTCAATAGTTTTTAGATGTGTAAGTAACTAATTTTCCCCCATTATCATGCCTGTTATTATTTTATCTCATGAGGATGAAGACTTTGTGACTGGCTGACCGGATCATGGCACTTCGCTTTCTTGTGGAACGATGACATGAGTTTCGACAAAGGCTACTCACTGCAACCTCAGTTCATTTGCTTATTGTAACTGTTTTCTCATCTTATTGACATCGGCTGCATTAGATACTTAAGTCTGTCCTCATATAGCAAATTTCTCACCCCCTGTATTTTTTTATGCCTACATGGTCTAGTGGTTAGCGTGCCTTGGTACGAACCCGCGGCCCTGAGTTCGAATCCCGACCTAGGCAGTCAGTTTTGAAGGGCGCTTTAGCTGTGGGGACCGACCATCCCCAAACTCCCCTTTTGCTGAATTCAAAATGGCGAAAAATTGTCGGTTTTCGCAAAAAATGTTGGTTGAAACTCTGAATTGATGCCGCAGATCAACCCGCCGTCCAATTGTGTGCCCGGGTACGAAAATTCAAGGCAAAACATGACCGTATGCAGTCAGAAAGGCCCAAAATGCCCGAAAACAGCCGAAAATGACCATTCGTCGCGGAAACGTCCGGTTGAAACTCTGATTTGGTGCCGTAGACCGATCCGCCGCCTAATTTTGTGCCCGGGTACAAAATTGTAAGCTGAAATATTAGCGTATGTGTCGGAATGGCGGAAAATGGCCGAAAAAAGCCGAAGATGGCCATTTTACGGCAAAGTGTCCCGTTGTAACTCTGATTTGATGCCGTAGATTATTGATCCACCTTCCAATTTTGTGTGATTTTCAGGTCGAAATTATAAAGTATATGGTCAGCATCCAAAAAAAAAGGGCGACTTTCCCGCCAGCGTGTGTGAACTCTCCTAGCCACCAACGTGTGTGGACTCTACAGTAAATATATCCATCACCAAACGCACTCAGCTTCGCGAGCGAAGCTGAGTGCGTTTGGGGATGTTATCAATGTCTACTAACTTTGTCAAAGTATTTATAGTGAAGTATTATGTATGAATGCAAATTAGAAAGGTTGGATGATGTTATGTATACGTTGGAATTTACTAATGACGAAGAACATTTGAGATACAACCATTTCCTTTTTTTTTCGGCGACTTTTTAGAGCGGCGACTATATATGAGTTGACGGTAAGTAATATATATATATATATATATATATATATATATATATATATATATATATATATATATATATATATATATATATATATATATATATATATATATATATATATATATATATATATATATATATATATATATATATATATATATATATATATATATAGCTTATTTTACCATGTCTTACAGTACTGTACTGCATACACCACCATGTTTTATAGTACGATATAGCCTACACCATCATGGCTTAAGCTACTATATAGATAATCTAATCCATAATGTCCTACAGTAGTGGTAACAGGAATGGACCGTATTGGCTATACAGGCAGCGCCACGCGTGTCCACTCGGTGAACTGTCAAAGCAGTACTTTCCATAGAATTCAAGTTATGTACTAGAGTGCATCTGAGGCTGCCTCCAGGATACAAGGCCTTGGCAGAGTCACCGCTCTGAGCCAACGACCGCTCACATATTACCTCTACTCGATTTCCTGACACTACTATTTGACCTGGAGAAAAACTGAAATCGGGTAGGAGTGAAGTGTGTGCAATCATCGGCTTAGAGCGATGGCGGCACCATGGCCGTGTATCTCGGAGACAGCTTCAGACACACACTATTCTATAACTTGAAATCTATGGAAAGTACAGCTTGGAGTTTAGTGGCCACATGTGGCGCTGCCTGTATAGCCAATACGGTACTCCATTAGATTGTCTGTATCATGAAATATGCCAACAATATAGCAAAATTATCTTCACTTTCACTACATTTTTTTTTACGGGGCTTGAAGGTTTGCGTGCATGCTTGTCTCAAGCAAAGGAAAATGATGGATTGGCGCCGATTCTCTGGTAGGTATCCAATTTTGGCGCCCCCCAAACCGCGCGCCCGGGGCCTGGGTCCCCCCCCCCGCCCCCCTTATACGTCCGCCACTGGATCGATAAAACTTTGCGAACGAGGAACAATGGCATAAAACTCAAATGTAGACAAGTAAATTCAGACTGCACCAAATTTTTCTTCACCAATGTTGTAGTGCGAGAATGGAATAAGCTCCCACCTTCAGTGGTCCAGTGTAACACGACTGACTCCTTTAAAAACAAGCTCGACCGTCACTTCCTTGAACTTAATATTAACTAGAGTTGAAATGCAATGTTTTGGAGCCATCTAATTAACGTAGAATCAATTAGGTTTAAGGACAGACCACCTAGTCTGGACCATGGGGTCTGTGTGGTCTGATTTTCTATGTAAATCTATGCAAATCTCTCTCTCTCTCTCTCTCTCTCTCTCTCTCTCTCTCTCTCTCTCTCTCTCTCTCTCTCTCTCTCTCTCTCTCTCTCTCTCTCTCTCTCTCTCTCTCTATATATATATATATATATATATATATATATATATATATATATATATATATATATATATATATATATATATATATATATATATATATACACACACACATACACACAATGGATACCCTCACAGGCCATCGACACACTAAAAACACTGAACCTATTTCGTAGCCGTGGACGCCGGGCAGGGTGCTGTGTTCAGCGAGCCATCAGTACTATTACGAGTGTACGCCCAGTGACTAATACAGTGAAGCATAGCGAGTACAAACACTTTGAAGTGCCGCGCGTGTGGTACAACCTCCCCTCAGTGCTGATGTCGAACGTCACCTCCCTGAACAACAAGCTCGACGAGGTTAATACCACAGTGAGAACCATCAACCCGGACATAGTGGCAATAACGGAACCCTGGCAAGTGACCCCAGAGCTGTGCCAAGTGGACGGGTACAGTGTGTTTTCCCGCCTCAGAGAGGGCAGGAGGGGCGGTGGAGTACTAATGTGGTGCCGAAACACTTTCAACCCCTCAGTGCTCGATGTGGACGATCCCGATGAGGTGGAGGCAATGTGGATCAAAGCCACCCCCTCCCGCCACCCCCGCCAGGTTGACAACATTATTCTATGTACAGTGTACCATCCACCCCGCTCTCCCTCCGGCCCTGCGTTAGTGAACCATCTCATCAATACAGTGGACGATACACGTGTTAGGTACCCCGGCGCTAAGTTCGTGTTGTGTGGGGACTTCAATGAACTAGACATTGCTGACGTTACCAACCACCTGTGCCTCACACAACTTGTTAATTTTCCCACGCACGAAAGGAACACGCTGGACCTTATCCTCACTGACCTGACGGACTGGTACTCCCCCCCTCAGCCCCTCCCCCCCATGGACCGAAGCAATCACACCTCAGTCCTGTGGACGCCCTCCCCTACCATCTCACGGAGGTGCGAAACGGCCAAGAGGACCACCCGCCCGACACCTGACTCCAATATTAGGCAGTTTGGGCAGTGGTTGGTGGGCTATCCTTGGGTCGAGGTCCTTACCGTTCGTGACGTCACGGAGAAGTGGAACAACTACCTCGCCACCATCACTCAGGCGTATCACCACTTCTTCCCCACCAAGACACAACACACACACCCAGCCGACCTGCCTTGGATGACCTCCAGGATTAAGGCCTTAATGCAGCAAAGGAACCGCGCCTTCCACACGGACCGAGCAAGATACAGGGCCCTTCGCAACACAGTCATCAGGGAAATCGCAGTGGGGAAGAAGGAGTACTACCCCCAAGAACTACAACACCTGGAGGGCAATAACACCAGCAATTTGTTCTCCAAGATACGCCATTTGTGTGGCCTGGGAAACCCGTCGTCGGCTTTCCCTTTTCTCCCCTCCTCCTCCTCCCCCCTTGAGATAGCTGAACTAATTAACTCTCACTTTTCCTCCATCTGTCAAAGCCTTCCCCCCCTAGACCTTGCCTCAATTCCCCGCCTACCTACCCTCCCTGTCTAATCCTCCTTCCGTGGAAGAGTTTCAAGTTGCCGAAAAGCTCAGATCTCTCAAACTCAAAAGGTCTACCACACCTCTAGATTTACCCATAAAGCTTTATCAGGAGTTTTCCTATGAACTTGCTACCCCCCTTACCTCCATCATAAATGCCTCCCTCACTCAGAGCAAATGCCCCACAGATTGGAAAACCTCATTCGTCACTCCCATCCCCAAAGTCACCAACCCCACCTCACTTAATGAACTAAGACTCACTCATCACTCCAATCCCGAGCCTGCTTTGTGAAGACTTTGTGTTTAGCTGGGCATATAATACTATTCATTACAAAATTGATCAGAGGCAGTTCGGCAACACTAGAGCCTCTTCCACAACACATTGCCTCATTAGTTTCCTTGATTTCATTCTTAGAAACCTGGAAACCAGAAAAAAACTTCCTCTGCCCTCGCCTTTATTGACTTTCGGAAAGCCTTCGACCTGGTTGACCACACCACTGTCATCACCAAGGCAATAAACATCGGCCTGCCCTCCCACCTGACATCCTGGCTGGCGGACTTCCTGACGCACTGGCACCAAGCTATGCGTCATCAGGGCTGCACCTCCACCCTCCAGCCCCTATCTGCTGGGGTGCCACAAGGGACGCGCATGGGTCCTCTTTGGTTCCTTATTCTGATCAACTATGCACTGTTAGACGCCCCTCATCGCTGGAAGTACGTGGATGATTCGAATCTACAGTGGGCATCTCCATCAACAACACAGCCCCTGACAACACGCCCCTAAAACACATTCTGGACCGACTGCAGAGCTGGACGCAAGACAACCACGTCACCATCAACACCAAGTGATGCATTTTCACACCTCCACCACTGCCATCCCACCGCCAGCCCTGGAGGGTGGCCCTCACCAGCTGCAGGTGGTTGAATCCACCAAACTACTTGGAGTCACCCTAGACAGCAAGCTGAGCTGGGGCAAGCAGGTCACCACCATCATCAGAGCGGCTTCCTACAAACTTTTCATGTTGAGGCGCATGAAAGCACTGGGAGCCCCCCAAAGGTCGCTCAAGGACCTGTACACCACCTTCATCCTTCCTAGACTCCTCTACGCCTCTCCTGCTTGGGCTTCCTCCATCAACAAGACCCAGCAACGCCAATTAGAGAGAGTGCAAAGGCGTGCATGCAGACAGATTCTGGGCAGTTCTTACACTAACTACGAGCATGCACTCACCCAGCTGAATATGCCCACCCTACAGGACCGATACCAGACAAACCTAACCAAATTCGGCAAGTCCCTCCTCCACAACCCCCGTCATAGAGACCTACTCCCACCCGCCCTCCCTCCCCCCACTAGACCCACAAGACACCACAATATTCTCGTCCCGGTCAAAACTCGCACGGACAGATATCGGCTTAGTGCGATACCGACACTTGTGAGGGTCATTAACACCTCCATGATCACATGACCCCTCCACTCCAACACACACACACATCACCCTTCCCCACTTCCCCCATTACTCACCACATGAAACTCATTGTATGGTATTTTTGTGTATTTTCAGCCTTATGGCTGCCTACAAATGAATAAACCATTTATTATATATATATATATATATATATATATATATATATATATATATATATATATATATATATATATATATATATATATATATATATATATATATATATATATATATATATATATATATATATATATATATATAGAGAGAGAGAGAGAGAGATTTACATAGATTTACATAGAAAATCAGACCACACAGACCCCAAGGTCCAGACTAGGTGGTCTGTCCTTAAACCTAAGTGATTTTACATTAATCAGAAGGCTCCTAAACGTTGCATTTCTACTCTAGTTGATATTAAGTTGAAGGAAGTGACGGTCGAGCTTATTTTTGAAGGAGTCAATCGTGTTACACTGATGGTGGAAGCTTATTCCATTCTCGCACTACAACGTTGGTGAAGAAAAATTTGGTGCAGTATGAATTTACTTGTCTACATTTGAGTTTTACGCCATTGTTCCTCGTGCGCAAAGTGTCATCGATCATAAACAATGTTGATCTGTCTACATTCGTGAAACCATAAAGTATTTTGAAACATTCGATCAGTTTTCCTCGGAGGCGACGTTTCTCAAGAGAGAACATGTTAAGGGTAGAAAGCCTTTCTTCGTAGGATTTGTTGCGCAAGGAAGGGATCATTTTCGTTGCCCGACGCTGAACACCTTCTAATTTAGCAATATCCTTTGCATGGTGGGGAGACCAAAACTGTACCGCATATTCCAAGTGGGGTCTGACAAAACTATTGTAGAGCGGGAGTATTACATCTTTATTCTTGAATAAAAAGTTTCTTTTAATGAAGCCCAACATTCTGTTCGCTTTATTTGCTGCATCGATGCATTGCTGTGAGAATTTGAGGTTTGACGCGATTTTGATCCCCAAGTCCTTGACGCATTGAACGCTTTTGAGTTTGACGCCGTGCATTTCGTAATCGAACTTCTTATTCCTCGTTCCAACTTGAAGGACCTGGCACTTGCTTACGTTAAAGGGCATCTCCCATCTATCCGACCAAGCTGAAATTTTGTGCAAATCCTCTTGGAGGCTTTGCCTGTCTTCGTCAGTGAGAACCGAGTTACCAATCTTTGTGTCGTCTGCAAATTTACTAATGCGATTATTGAGTCCAACATCCACGTCGTTGATGTAAATAATGAAGAGTACTGGGCCAAGAACCGAGCCCTGAGGGACGCCACTAGTGACCGGCGCCCACTCTGAGTTAAATCCGTCAATCACTACTCTTTGTTGTCTGTTGCTCAATCAATTCGCGATCCATTGGTGTACTTGACCGTCAATACCTATTTGCTTTAATTTGTAAAGTAATTTATGATGTGGGACTTTATCAAACGCTTTCTGGAAATCAAGATAGACTGCGTCCAGTGATTTGGTTACGTCATAAACAGTGAAGAGGTCGTTATAAAAGGTTAATAGGTTTGATAGGCAGGATCTTTTGTTTCGGAAGCCATGTTGTGAGTCCCAATTAATGAGTGGCTTTCAAGGTAACTCACAATTTTGTCTCTAATTGTGCCCTCAAGTAGCTTACCTACAACCGAAGTCAGACTAATGGGCCTGTAATTATCTGGTACTTTTTTGTCTCCTTTCTTAAAAATCGGTGTCACGTTAGCCTTTTTCCAATCTGAAGGGACGATGCCTTGTCGCAAGGACATATTGTATACGGTTGTGAGGGAGGAGAATATTTCGCTCTTTGTTTCTTTCAGCAGAGTTGGATATACTTTGTCAGGTCTAGGACTTTTATTTGTTTTAAGTGATTTGAGGGCTTTAAGGACTTCATCGGGCTTTATTTCAAAGTTAGGCAATGCATGCTCGGGATTTACATTAGTACTGGTGTTTGTGGTAGTGGTGGGAGGACTGTTATTATTAAACACCGAGGAAAAGTAATTGTTTAATAGGTTTGCAACGTGTTGGCTGTCAGTCACTAGTGCACCGTCGCTGTTTGTTAAGGGTCCAATTCCACTTCTGATTGCCTTTCTGTTGTTTATGTAACTGAAGAAGGATTTCGGATTATTTTTACAGTTGGCTGCAATATTTTCTTCACATCTACGCTTTGCCTGACGCACTAATCTGTTTACTCGTCGCCTGGCATCATTGTAGAGTCTAATGTTTTCGGGCGTGCTTTGTTCTTTCTTTAACCTGTAAAACAATTTTCTCTCCTTGACTGAGTGTTTAATTTCGCTATTAAACCAAGGTGGGCTTTTATTAGTGTTAATTCGCTTCTCGCACAAGGGGACAAATGTGTCCTGCTGAGTGAGTAAGTGATTTTTAAAGCTTAGCCAGGCGTCCTCTACATTGCCATCATCTGATAGTGGCATATCTATTAGTTTTCGTCGGATTTCTACGAAGTTTACACTTTTGAAATTGGGCACCTTTACTTTATTTTCAGTCACCGATGTTTGAGCTCTAATGTCAACGCGCACTAGTTTATGATCACAGGAACCTAGGTGTTCTCCTACCGTGACATTACTGACTAGGTTATCTTGGGTCGCTATAACAAGGTCAAGTATGTTATTTTGTCGAGTTGGTTCAGAAACCATTTGGCTTAGATAATTTTCCTCTAAAAATTCGATCATTCTATGGGACTCACCTTCTGTACCCGACAGTGTCGCCCAGTCGATATGGGGGAGGTTAAAGTCTCCTAGTATCAGTTAGTCGCTGTTATTAAGTGCCTGCCTTAAGACGCTGTACATTTCAAGATCGGCATCGAGTGATTGCCCCGGAGGCCTGTAAGTGACAGATATATTTAAATTGACTTTTGCAGTGTTTACTCGCACGCACAAATGTTCAACGTTACTGTTTCTTGGTGTTTTGTCAGTGGGTTGTAAATAGCTTTTGACAAAAAGGGCGATATATATATATATATATATATATATATATATATATATATATATATATATATATATATATATATATATATATATATATATTTATATATATATATATATATATATATGCCTGCTATTAAGATTCTTAAGAATGATGCTTTCTATGCCCTCTCTGGCCTCAATCTTCAGAAGGATTATGGACCTGATGGAGTGCCTCCTATTGTCCTTAAAAACTGTGCTTCCGTGCTGTCACCCTGCCATGCCAAACTCTTTCGCCTCTGCCTGTCAACATCTACCTTTCCTTCCTGCTGGAAGTATGCCTTCATACAGCCTGTGCCTAAGAAGGATGACCGTTCGAATCCCTCAAATTACCGACCTATAGCTTTACTTTCTTGTCTATCTAAAGCTTTTGAATCAATCCTTAACCGGAAGATTCAAAAGCACCTTTCCACTTCTGACCTTCTATCTGATTGCCAGTATGGGTTCCGCAAGGGGCGTTCTACTGGTGATCTTCTTGCCTTCCTAACTGACTCTTGGTCATCCTCTCTTAGCCGTTTCGGTGAAACCTTTGCTATTGCGCTGGACATATCAAAAGCCTTTGATAGGGTATGGCATAAATCTTTGCTTTCCAAAATATCCTCCTACGATTTCTATCCTTCTCTGTGTACCTTTTTCTCCAGTTTCCTTTCTGACCGTTCTATTTCTGCTGTGGTAGACGGTCACTGTTCTTCCCCTAAACCTATTAACGGTGGTGTCCCGCAGGGTTCTGTCCAATCTCCCAATCTCTTTCTATTATTCATTGATGATCTTCTTTCCAAAACGAACTGTCCTATCCATTTTTACGCCGATGACTCTACTCTGCACTACTCAACTTCTTTTAATAGAAGACCCACCCAACAGGAACTAAACGATTCCAGGCTGGAGGCAGCAGAACGCTTTGCCTCAGACCTTGCTATCATTTCCGATTGAGGCAAGAAGAACCTTTTGTCCTTCAACGCCTCAAAAATACCGTTTCTCCTCCTATCCACTCGAGACAATCTTCCGAACAACTATCCTCTATTCTCTGACAACACTCAGCTATCGCCTTCTTCAACACTAAACATCATCGGTCTATCCTTAACTCAAAATCTCAACTGGAAACTTCATACCTCTTCTCCTAGATCAGCTTCCTCGAAGCTGGGCGTTTTGTGCCGTCTCCGCCAGTTCTTCTCCCCCGCACAGTTGCTATGCATTTACAGGGGCCTTAGCCGCCCTCGTATGGAGTATGCATCTCATGTGTGGGGGGGGCTCCACTCACACAGCTCTCCTGGACAGAGTGGAGTCTAAGGCTCTTCGTCTAATCAGCTCTCTTCCTCAAACTGAAAGTTTTCTACCTTTTAAAGTCCGCCACCATGTTGGCTCTCTTTCTATCTTTTATCGATATTTTCACGCTGACTGCTCTTCTGAACTTGCTAACTGCATGCATTCCCTCCTCCTGCGGCCCCGCTGCACACGACTTTCTACTCATGCTCATCCCTATACTCTCCAAACCCCTTATGCAAGAGTTAACAAGCATATTCATTATTTCATCCCTTACACTAGTAAACTCTGGAACAGCCTTCCTTCGTCTATATTTCCTCCTGTCTTTGACTTGAATTCTTTCAAAAGGAGTGTATCAAGACACCTCTCCTCCCGAAATTGACCTCTTTTTTTTGGCCGCTCATAACTTTTGTCTCTGTAGGAACAGCGATTAGCGGGCTTTTTTTTTTTTTACACCTTTCTTTTGTTGCCCTTGAGCTGTTTCTTTAGCTGTAACATATATATATATATATATATATATATATATATATAAATATATATATATATATATATATATATATATATATATATCAGTGACCCTACACTATGGACAGGAAAATTGCCTCAGCCCTGTCATTAAGCCGCGAATTTTGGAAAATCAACCGCTTTGGTGCGAATCGCCTTAACTCCCTTATTTCTGGGGCTACATAAATGTTTTTGGTATCAAGTATCAAGTATGGTATCAAGCGACCGGGCTCAAAAACCGACTCGAAAGGGTAAAAAATCAACTAAATTCGCAAAAAAGCGACTAAAAAAAACTATTTTTGAGTTCCCAACCTTGAAACGATCTCATTTTTTGAGAATTTCAAAAAAAATTATTTAACAAATAATTTAGCCCTACCAATGTGCTTTCCAATATGATGCATAACATTTCCCTACTTCCAGCAGTTTCGTCGCTGGAGCAAAAACGTAAACCCTAATCAGAGCGATTTTGACGAACTCCAGACACTTTGACGTTATTGTCGAGTAGGACATTGCTATTTTTTATATTGCGTTTTGAGCTCTAGCGACGAAACTACTGGAAGTAAAGAAATGTTATGCATCATATTGGAAAGCATATTGGTAGGGCTAAAGTATTTGTTAAATACGTTTTTTGAAATTCTCAAAAAATGAGTGGGTTTCAATGTTTTTTCAGTCTGTTTTTCGAGTCGGTTTTTGAGCCCTGTCGCTTAGGGAAGAAATATACCCCTTTCATTGTACCGTCGATTGATACCTAAAACATTTCTGTAGCTCCAGAAATAAGGGAGTTATGGCGATTCGCAAAAAAGCGGTTGATTTTCCAAAACTCGCGGCTTAATGACAAGGGCTCAGGAAAAACAAAAGAGTCCTCCGTCCATTACTTGAGATAACACTGTATATACATATATATATATATATATATATATATATATATATATATATATATATATATATATATATATATATATATACACACATACACACACACACACACACACACACACACACACACACACACACAAACACACACACACACACGGCCCCAGCTCCTCTCTCGCTAAATAAGCTTCCTCGAGGTTGGGCGTTCTGTACCGTCTCCGCCAGTTCTTCTCCCCCGCGCAGTTGCTATCCACATACAGGGGCCTTGTCCGCCCTCGTATGGAGTATGCATCTCACGTGTGGGGAGGCTCCACTCACACAGCTCTTCTGGACAGAGTGGAGGCTAAGGCTCTTCGTCTTATCAGCTCTCCTACTCCTACTGATAGTCTTCTTCCTCTTAAATTCCGCCGCGATGTTGCCTCTCTTTCTATCTTCTATCGATATTTCCACGCTGACTGCTCTTCTGAACTTGCTAACTGCATGCCTCCCCCACTCCCGCGGCCCCGCTGCACACGACTTTCTACTCATGCTCATCCCTATACTGTCCAGACCCCTTATGGAAGAGTTAACCAGCATCTTCACTCTTTCATCCCTCACGCTGGTAAAATCTGGAAAAATCTTCCTTCATCTGTATTTCCTCCTGCCTACGACTTGAACTCTTTCATCAGGAGGGTTTCAGGACACCTCTCCTCCCGAATTTGACCTTGCTTTTGGCCACCTCTTCTGATTCTTCTATGGGAGCAGCGATTAGCGGGCTTTTTTTTATTATTGTTTTTTTTTTGTGCCCTTGAGCTGCCTCCTTTGTTGTAAAAAAAAAAAAATATATATATATATATATATATATATATATATATATATATATATATATATATATATATATATATATATATATATATATATATTAGTAAGATTCTTCCAAATGATGTTTTCTATGCCCTCTCTTGCCTCAACTCTCAGAAGGCTTATGGACCTGATGGAGTGCCTCCTATTGTCCTTAAAAACTGTGCTTCTGTGCTGACACCCTGCCTTGCCAAACTCTTTCGTCTCTGCCTATCAACATCTATCTTTCCTTCCTGCTGGAAAAATGCCTTTGTACAGCCTGTGTCTAAGAAGGGTGACCGTTCGAATCCCTCAAACTACCGACCTATAGCTTTACTTTCCTGTCTATCTAAAGCTTTTGAATCAATCCTTAACCGGAAGATTCAAAAGCACCTCTCCACTTCTAACCTTCTATCTGATCGCCAGTATGGATTCAGCAAGGGGCGTTCTACTGGCGATCTTCTTGCTCTCTTAACTGACTCTTGGTCATCCTCTTTTAGCCGTTTCGGTGAAATTTTCTCTGTTGCGCTAGACATATCGAAAGCCTTCGATAGAGTCTGGCACCAGTCTTTGCTTTCTAAACTGCCCTCTTTCGGATTCTATCCCTCTCTCTGTTCCTTTATCTCCAGTTTCCTTTCCGGCCGTTCTATCTCTGCGGTGGTAGACGGTCACTGCTCTTCCCCTAAAGGCCTAAACCTATCAACAGTGGCGTTCCACAGGGCTCTGTCCTATCACCCACTCTCTTCCTATTATTCATCAATGATCTTCTTTCCATAACAAATTGTCCTGTCCACTCATCCGCCGACAACTCCACTCTGCATTATTCAACTTCTTTCAATAGAAGACCATCACAACAGGAAGTACACGACTCCAGACTGGAGGCTGCAGAACGCTTAACCTCAGACCTTGCTATCATTTTCGGTTGGGGCAGAAGGAACCTTGTGTCCTTCAATGCCTCAAAAACTGAATTTCTCCACCTATCAACTCGACACAATCCTCCAAACACCTATCCCCTATTCTTCGACAAAACTCAGCTGTCACTTTCTTCAACACAAACAGCCTCGGTCTATCCTTAACTCAGACTCTCAACTGGAAACTTCATATCTCCTCTCTTGCTAAATCATCTTCCTCGAGGTTGGGCGTTCTGTATCGTCTCCGCCAGTTCTTCTCCCCCGCGCATTTGCTATCCATAAACAGGGGCCTTGTCCGCCCTCGTATGGAAAATGCATCTCACGTGTGGGGGGGGGGGCTCCACTCACACAGCTCTTCTGGACCGAGTGGAGTCTAAGGCTCATCGTCTCATCAGATTTCCTCCTCCTACTGATAGCCTTCTACCTCTTAAATTCCGCCGCGATGTTGCCTCTCTTACTATCTTCTATCGATATTTCCACGCTGACTGCTCTTCTGAACTTCCTAACTGCATTCCTCCCCCCTCCCGCGGCCCCGCTGCACACGACTTTCTACTCATGCTCATCCCTACACTGTCCAAACCCCTTATGCAAGAGTTAACCAGCATCTTCACTCTTTCATCCCTCACGCTGGTAAACTCCGGAACAATCTTCCTTCATCTGTATTTCCTCCTGCTTACGACTTGTACTCTTTCAAGAGGAGGGTATCAGGACACCTCTCCTCCCGAAATTGATCTTTCTTTCGGCCACCTCTTTCAATTCTTTTTTGGGTGCAGCGAGTAGCGGGCTTTCTTTTATTATTGTTTTCTTTTTTTGTGTGCCCTTGAGCTGCCTCCTTTGTTGTAAAAAAAAAAAATTATATATATATATATATATATATATATATATATATATATATATATATATATATATATATATATATATATATATATATGTGTGTGTGTGTGTGTGTGTGTGTGTGTGTGTGAAAAATTCGCGGCCGTTCGCCGAATGTGCACGGATGCTGAATGGACGCCGAATTGTTGCCGAAATGTCGCCGACATGTCCCAGACAATTCGCCGTCCAATTTGCGGTGTTCGGTGAATTGTCGCCGAATTTTGACCGTTGAAATTTTAATTTTGTTGGCGAATTTGTCGCCGACGTGTCGCTGACTATTCGGGGACATGTCTCCGACATGTCGCCGAATGGCCAAGACTATTCGGGGACATGTCCCCGAATATTCGGCGAACATTCGGCGAATTGATCACGACACGGCAATCGGGTCGCGGTGGGAGGTGTACACGGGGGTCTCTCTCTCTCTCTCTCTCTCTCTCTCTCTCTCTCTCTCTCTCTCTCTCTCTCTCTCTCTCTCTCTCTCTCTCTCTCTCGAAGAAAGGCTCTCTACCCTTAACATGTTCTCTCTTGAGAAACGTCGCCTCCGAGGAAAACTGATCGAATGTTTTAAAATACTTAATGGTTTCACGAATGTAGACAGATCAACATTGTTTATGATCGATGACACTTTGCGCACGAGAAACAATGGCGTAAAACTCAGATGTAGACAAGTAAATTCAGACTGCACCAAATTTTTCTTCACCAACGTTGTAGTGCGAGAATGGAATAAGCTTCCACCATCAGTGGTCCAGTGTAACACGATTGACTCCTTCAAAAATAAGCTCGACCGTCACTTCCTTCAACTTAATATCAACTAGAGTAGAAATGCAACGTTTTGGAGTCTTCTGATTAATGTAAAATCACTTAGGTTTAAGGACAGATCACCAAGTCTGGACCATGGGGTCTGTGTGGTCTGATTTTCTATGTAAATCTATGTAAATCTCTCTCTCTCTCTCTCTCTCTCTCTCTCTCTCTCTCTCTCTCTCTCTCTCTCTCTATATATATATATATATATAAATCTCTGTATATATATATAAATGTAATTATATATATCTATATATATATATATATATATATATATATATATATATATATATATATATATATATATATATATATATATATATATATATATATATATATATATATATATATATATATATATATATATATATATATATATATATATGGAATCAAGTAATATAATAATAAATAGTAAATAAGAAAATATGAAAAACAAGAAGAATCGTGAATTTATAAAATAGATACGCAACTAACATTTTCATTTATTTCATAATTTATTTACTATTTATTACTCTATTTATTTCTTAATATCATTATTCTGCCATTATTTAACTTTTGTTTCATTTTTTTAGTTATTTAAATTTATTTCTTCTTTCAGTTACTGGTTTGATTATTAATATTACGTAAACATTCATTCATTCTAAACTATTTGTAGGAAGGCAAAACAAAAACAAGTCACATTTATACATTTTATTACACATACTATCATACATATTGCCACATATTATCACACACGATATTCACTCGCCCGCAACAAGTTGCGAGAGACGAGGTGGGCTCTTCAGCTGCCGGCGAAGAAGTGTGCTGCACCCCGGATTCCCGTGCTTTTATATGTCACATGGGCATCAGATGATCAGCTGTCAGAAATCTTGGCACTGTCGGAGAATTGTCCCCGACATGTCGCCGACACTTCGGGAACATACGAAGACAATTTGGAAACTTGTTGCCAACTATTCCGCGACAAATAAAACGTTAAAATTTCAGATTCTGAACTCGGCGGCATGGACGCCGAATACTCGGCGACATGTCTCCGAATTGTCCCCGAATTGTCTTGATCATTCGCCGACATGTCACCGAATGGTCACGAACTGTAAGAATCTTGGTCATGTCGGCTAACCGGTCGCCGAATTTTTTCACGAACTAATTCGGCGACAAGTTTGTGGTCAAAATTCGGCAGTGTATTTGGGGCTTTAGAGTCCACTCTTTCCAGAAGAGCTGTGTGAGTGGAGCCCCCCCACACGTGAGATGCATACTCCATACGAGGGCGGACAAGGCCCCTGTATATGGACAGCAACTGTGCAGGGGAGAAGAACTGGTGGAGACGATACAGAACGCCCAACCTTGAGAAAGCTGATTTAGTGAGAGAGGAGATGCGAAGTTTTCAGATGAGGTTTGGAGCTAAGGATACACTGAGGATATTTAGTGTTGAAGAGGGAGACAGCTGGGTGTTGTCGAAGAATAAGGGATATATATATATATATATATATATATGTATACATATATATATATATATATATATATATATATATATATATATATATATATATATATATATAAATATATATATATATATATATATATATATATATATATATATATATATATGTATATATATATATATATATATATATATATATATATATATATATATATATATATATATATATATATATTTTTTTTTACAGCTAAGGAGACAGCTCAATGGCGCAAAGAAAAAAAAAAGTAAAGTAGATAAAAAGGCCCGCTACTCTCTGATCCAGACCAGAGGTGTAAGGAGTGTCCAAACTCAGAGGTTAATTTCGGGAGGAGGTGTCCTGATACCCTACACTAGAAAGAGTTAAAGTCGTCGGCAGGAGGACATAAAGATGAATGAAGATGTTACTAGAGGTTACCAGAGTGAGTGATGAAAGAGTGAATAGTCTGGTTAACTCTTGCATAATGGTGTTCGACATTATATGGATGAGCATGAGTAAAAGTCGAGTGCAGCGGGGCCGCGGAGGGGGAGGCATGCAGTTAGCAAGTTCATAAGAGCAGTCAGCGTGGAAATATCGATAGAAGATAGAAAGAGGCAACATTGCGGCGGAATTTAAGAGGTAGAAGACTATCAGTATGAGGAGGAGAGCTGATGAGACGAAGAGCCTTAGCCTCCACTCTGTCCAGAAGAGCTGTGTGAGTGGAGCCCCCCCTCACATGAGATGCATACTCCATACGAGGGCGGACAAGGCCCCTGTATATGGACAGGAACTGTGCAGGGGAGAAGAACTGGCGGAGACGGTACAGAACGCCCAGCCTCGAGGAAGCTGATTTAGTAAGAGATGAGATATGAAGTTTCCAGTTGAGATTTTGAGTTAAGGATAGACCGAGGATGTTTAGTGTTGAGGAAGGTGATAGCTGGGTGTTGTCAAAGAATAGGGGATAGTTGTTTGGAAGATTGTGTCGAGTGGATAGGTGGAGAAACTGTGTTTTTGAGGCGTTGAAGGACACCAGGTTCTTCTTGCCCCAATCGGAAATAAGAGTAAGGTCTGAGGCTAAGCGTTCTGCAGCCTCCAGCCTTGAGTCGTTAAGTTCCTGAAAGGTGGGTCTTCTATTAAAAGAATAATGCAGAGTGGAATCATCGGCGTAGGAATGGATAGGACAGTTCGTTTTGGAAAGAAGATCATCAATGAACAACAGAAAAAGAGTGGGAGATAGGACAGAACCCTGTGGGACACCACTGTTAATAGATTTAGGGGAAGAACAGTGACCGTCTACCACGGCAGAAATAGAACGGTCAGAAAGGAAACTGGAGATAAAGGTACAGAGAGAAGGATAGAAACCGTAGGAGGGTAGTTTAGAAAGCAAAGATTTGTGCCAGACCCTATCAAAAGCTTTTCATATGTCCAGCGCAATAGCAAAAGTTTCACCGAAACGGCTAAGAGAGGATGACCAAGAGTCAGTTAAGAAGGCTAGAAGATCACCAGTAGAACGCCCCTTGCGGAACCCATACTGGCGATCAGATAGAAGGTCAGAAGTGGAAAGGTGCTTTTGAATCTTCCGGTTAAGGATTGATTCAAAAGCTTTAGATAGACAAGAAAGTAAAGCAATAGGACGGTAGTTTGAGGGATTGGAGCGGTCACCCTTCTTAGGTACAGGCTGTATGAAGGCATACTTCCAGCAAGAAGGAAAGGTAGATGTTGACAGGCACAGGCGAAAGAGTTTGACCAGGAAGGGTGACAGCACGGAGGCACAGTTTTTAAGGACAATAGGAGGCACTCCATCAGGTCCATCAGCCTTCTGAGGATTGAGGCCAGAGAGGGCATAGAAAACATCATTTTGAAGAATCTTTATAACAGGCATAAAGGAGTCAGAGGGGGGATGAGTAGGAGGAATATGCCCAGAATCGTCCAGAGTGGAGTTTTTAGAAAAAGTTTGAGAGAAGAGTTCAGCCTTAGAGATAGATGAGACGGCAGTGTTGCCGTCAGGACTGAGGAGTGGAGGGAAAGATGAAGAAGTGAAGTTGGAGGAGATGTTTTTGGCTAGATGCCAGAAGTCACTGGAAGAGTTAAAGAAAGCAAGGTTTTGACATTTTCTATTAATGAAAGAATTTTTGGTTAGTCGGAGAATAGATTTGGCACGATTTCGGGCAGAAATGTAAAGTTCATAATTAGCATTAGTTTGAAGGCTCTGGTACCTTTTGTGAGCTACCTCTCTATCATTGACAGCACGAGAACAAGCATGATTAAACCAAGGCTTTTTAGCGTGAGGAGTAGAGAAAGAACGAGGAATGTATGCCTCCATTCCAGAGACAATCACCTCTGTGATGCGCTGAGCACACACAGAGTGGTCTCTATCCTGGAAGCAATAATCATTCCACGGGAAATCGGAAAAGTACATCCTCAGGTCGTCCCACCGAGCTGAAGCAAAATGCCAGAAGCATCGCCTCTTCGGTGGGTCCAGAGGGTGTACAGGAGCGATAGGACAGGATGCAGAAATAAGATTGTGATCGGAGGAGCCCAACGGAGAGAACAGTTTGACAGAATAAGCAGAAGGGTTTGAGGTAAGGAAGAGGTCTAGAATGTTGGGCCAATCTCCAAGACGGTCGGGAATACGTGTAGGGTGCTGGACCAACTGCTCTAGGTCGTTGAGGATAGCAAAGTTGTAGGCTTGTTCACCAGGATGGTCAGTGAAAGAGGATGAAAGCCAAAGCTGGTGGTGAACATTGAAATCTCCTAGGATGGAGATTTCAGCGAAGGGAGAGTGGGTCAAGATGTGCTCCACTTTAGAATTCAAATAGTCAAAGAATTTTACATAGTTGGTAGAGTTAGGTGAGAGATAAACAGCACAGATGTATTTAGTAATAGATTGACAGTGAAGTCTTAACCAGATGGTGGAAAATTCAGAAGAGTCAAGGTCGTGGGCACGAGAGCAAGTGATGTCGTTGCGCACGTAGGCGCAACATCCAGCTTTGGATTGAAATTTAGGATAGAGATAGTAGGAGGGAACAGAGTAGAGATTGCTGTCAGCAGCCTCAGAAACCTGTGTTTCGGTAAGGAAGAGAAGGTGAGGTTTAGAGGAGGAGAGATGATGTTCCACAGAATGAAAATTAGAGCGAAGACCGCGAATGTTGCAGAAATTGAGAAGAAAGAGGTTCGAGGAGTTATCAAGACACCTCTCGGGTCGGCAGCCAGAAGGGGAGTCCTCCCTGGGGGAATCTGTGGTCCCCCCCCCAGTCGGGGACTCCGAGGCTTGGTGTATGTTCGCCATTTTGAAATTTTAATTTTGGGAAAAGGTGTATATGTTGTGTGAATGCAGTGTGGTGTGGATAGAGAGAGGATCTGTCTTTAGAGAGCATGCTGAACTACTCTCTGGTGTTGGTGAGACAATAGGGAAACGGTTAGTGAGGACATGGGAAAGGTCTTTGGAGGGCTTCAGTTCCCTTCTCACCTCCCATATATACCTCACCGGGAGTGGCTTGCGCCCGCTCGGTAGGTGTCTTCCTACCTACTCCAGCCATATATATATATATATATATATATATATATATATATATATATATATATATATATATATATATATATATATATATATATATATATATATATATATATATATATATATATATATATATATACGAATAACAGGACGAGCGTAACAGCGAAAATATTTGTTATTTGCGACGTTTCGATTCATCCTGAATCATTGTCAGGCCTATTAAAGAACTAAATCACAAAGTGTTAACGCCAACAGTTTCTAAAAGAATTAAAACAAACTAAAACTTTAACTCATGACAAGTAATAAAAAGTGGAAAATTATGAAATATGAAATTGTAAAAAGAAATATGAATATAATCTAGTTAAAAGAAAATACTCATGGGAATAGAACGATTATAAAAGTGAAAATACAGAAGTAAAACTGATTGATCAAAATGTTCGTAATAAAAGAAAACGGTTTGTAAAAGCGCAAATCAATGTATCACCTTTATTAATAGTGTATTTGTGTAGAGGAGTCCTGTGCACAGAGTATGGGCTGCTAATGCCTGCACGCCTGAGGTACTCCATAGTGGGGCGAGACATGTCGTCATTTGAAGTAAACATAATTTTGAAGTCATTTATAAAGGGTGGTCTTAAGATTTTCTATGGATTCGGATGGGTGAATGTGGTAGTTTTAAATGCATTTTGTTTATTTGATAAGAAAACCCTTTGTGCTCCGAGATTCTGGTTCGAAGTTGGCGCTTTGTTTGGCCAATATAGGTAGCACTACTCCTACTGCACTTAAAAAGGTATACAGCAGAGGATCTCACAGCATAGGGCAACTTATCTTTGATTCTAAAATGATGAGACTAGGAGATCATTTTAGAACCAAAGATAAGTTGCCCTGTGTGTGTGTGTGTGTGTGTGTGTGTGTGTGTGTGTGTACCAAGTTGTATTTACCTAGTTGTGACATACGGGAAAAGAGCTACGCTCGAGCTGTTCCGTCTCCATATCCACTCTTATCCAATTTTTCCTTAAAATCATGAATGTTTCTCGCACAAACCACCTCTTCCTCCCGTCTATTCCATAGCGCAGTGCTTCTGTTTGGGAAGCTAAACTTTTTCACATCTCTCCTACACGTGGTCGCCCTCAACTTCTTTCCATGTCCTCTCGTTTCTCCCTCGTTTCACACACACAGGTCCTCTCTGTCCAAATTCCCCACTCCGCCCGCGACCCTGTACATCGCTATCAGGTCTCCTCTTTCTCTTCTTCTCTCTAGGGTTGTGAGCCCCATGCTATTGAGTCTCTCCTCATAAGTCCGATCTCTGAGTTCCGGTACCATCTTAGTTGCCACTCTCTGCACTCTTTCCAGCTTCCTTATGTTCTTTTCGTGATGAGACCGGACCACTGCTGCATACTCCAACCTTGGCCTTATCATTGTAACTATTATTTTCTTCATCATCTCCTCATCCAAGTATACACAAATGACGTCCTTATGTTCCTCAGCAAATTCAGAGTTTGTCCCGTTATCCTGTTGATGTGTTTGTCCGGTGACATCTTCTCTGAGACAGTCACTCCCAAATCTTTTTCCTCCACTTCTCTGCATATTATCTCACTTCCCATCTAATAATCATATTCGCATCTTCTACCACTCCCACCAAACTCCATTTTTTTTTATATATTTCCCAAGGTTGAACTCCATCTGCCATGTACGACTCCACTCCCATATTCTATCCAGGTTCCTCTGCAATGCCTCACAGTCCTTCACATTATTCACTCATCTCAACAGCTTTACATCATCTGCAAACAAACTCACATAGCTGGACACTCCGTCCACCATATCATTTATATAAACAGCAAACATTATTGGTGCCAACACCGAACCTTGCGGGACTCCACTCATCACAGGGCACCAGTTGGAAACTCTGTCCCTGATTATCGTCCTCATTTCTCTGTTAGTTAGGAAGTCCTCCAGCCACTTAATCAGTCCATCACCCACTCCACCCTTATTTTTAATTTTCAAAATTAGTCTTCTGTGCGGTACTTTGTCGAATGCCTTTTTCAAATCCAGGTACACTCCATCCGCCCAGCCTTCTCTCTCTTGAGTAATAACACAACAAGTTGGTGACGCAAGATCTCCCTCTCCTGAATCCAAACTGGCAATCCGAGATAATTTTCTCACTTTCTAAGAAATCCGACCACCTGTTTTTAACCAGCCTCTCGCATATCTTCGCAACCACACTAGTGAGTGATACCGGTCTGTAATTTAATGGGTCCTCTCTCTTGCCTCCCTTAAAAATTGGTACTATGTTTGCTCTCTTCCAATCTTGTGGTAAGCTACCTTTCCTTCACTCAGGAAGGCACTCATTATGGAGTGCAGTTTCTCTGCAAGTTGGTCATTACATTATTTCAAGATCCACCCTGATACTCCATCCGGCCCCGTCGCCTTTCTTACATCCAGCTTGTTCAAACTTTCCCTGACCTCCTGCACCGTTAACTGTATCTCCTGCATAACCTTCCTCTTTCCTGGCCCGGTGGTTGTACAAATTCTTCTTTTGTGAAAATTCTATGGAAGCTGTTATTCATCACCTCTGCCATCTCTGCTGGGTCCTCATATGTAGTTTCATCCATTTTCAGTTTATCGATTGTTTTTTCTATTCATTAATTTGCCGTTCACATGTATATATAATAGTTTGGGTTGGTCTTTGAGCTTGTCGATTATATCTTTTTCATATTTCCGTTTTCCTTCTCTTCTAATCTTTGTATATTCATTCCTTGCTTGTTTGAAATCGCTCCACGAGTTGATTCTTCTTCGTCTCCTCCATCCCTTCCAAGCTTCCACCTTTCCCTTTCTAGCTGCCTCGCATCTTTTGTTATCCCACTCCTTTTACCAGCATCCCTTTTGATTACCTTGGGGACATATCTATTTTCGGCTTCCTTGAATAGCTTTAAAAACTCGTCCCACTTATGCTGTGTACTCTTGGCTTTGTACAGCCCACTCCAATTTGCATTTTCAAAAAAAGTTCTCATGCTAACAAAGTCTGCTTCTCCCAATTTTGTGATCCTCTTTTCGGTCAATCGTTCTCTTTTCTGTTACTTCAAATTCCACAACCGCATGGTCACTCTTTGCTATTGGACAATCTACTTTAAGATTTTCTTTTACTTCCGGCTCCTTGCTAAATACCAGGTCTAGTCTTGATGCCTCGCCTTCTTTCCCGAATCTGGTATGTTCCTTGATCCACTGAGTCAGTACATGTTCCATTGCCATTGTAGGAGTTTTCCTCCCGACGACTCTTCTGCTCCCTGCGTCTGCCAATCCTCCCATTCTACCTCCTTGCAATTGAAATCACCCATTATAATTATTCTCTCACACTCTCACAATATTCCATCCAGGCAACTCACCGTGTCTTGTATCATTTGTTCATATTCTCGGACCTTCCATGCACTTGTTCTTGGTGGCACATACCCTACTACATACTGCTTCCTTCTTCCTTCAGCACCCACAATTTTCACTTTCAATACCTCTGCCAAGCCTTCACCCTCAATCACCTCCTCCACCCTAATGCCTTTCTTTACCATCAACATCACACCTCCTCCCTGTTTTATCTTTCTGTCTCTCCTCCATATGTTGTATGCACTTTCTCCAATCTCCACCACCTCAATTTGGTCACACAACTTAGTTTCCGTCAGCCCCACAAATCAGGTTCTTTGTCTCTCAAATAGTCGTTAAACTCTATCCACGATTAAACTATTCCATTAATATTCGTATATGTGTATGTGTGTGTGTGTGTGTGTGTGTGTGTGTGTGTGTGTGTGTGTGTGTGTGTGTGTGTGTGTGTATTGTTAATGAATTAGTGTTGAGGGTGAGAGAGTGGGTGAGTGAGTGTGAGAGTGTGTGAGTAAATGAGTGAGTGAGTGTGTGTGAGTGAGTGTGAGAGTGTGCGTGAGTAAGAGTGCGTGAGTGAGAGTGAACGACTGAGTGTGAGTGAGTGAGTGAGTGTGAGTGTGAGTGAGTGAGAGTGAGTGAGTGAGTGAGAGTGAGAGGATGGAGTGACTTCATAGAATGCTGATTATAATTTTCTTTCTTTTGCAGGTTGTAGTGGTGGGGAGGGACAGTATTCGCCAACTGAGATGTCGTAGTGCTTTATCATGTCCCCCAGCTGTTGTAATCACTTCAGCCCACTTGGCGGCCATTAAAGCTGCTGCCCAACAGGTAAATTAAGGATATGATATGAAAGAGTCGGATACATTGAAGGAATAGGGAAGCGGAACAAGTTATGGTTATGTACACTAACATAGATGGGATGATATGTTATACGATGTGATAGAAGTGTTTGAAAGGATTACCTTGAGGGGTAACATCTTGGTATTAGTTGGGGGTTTAAATGACAAGAAGATGGACTGGAACGCAATGGACATTGGGCAAAGTGAGAGATCATGGAGAATATCTTTATTCATTGGGTTCGAGAAGCCACAAGAATTAGAGGAGAGGATGAATCATCCCGAGTGGACTTGATTTCCACAAAGGATCCTGATGATGTAAGCGATGTGAGATACCCTTATCCCTTAGGCCACAAGGGATAAGGTGGTCACTTTTTCCCTAAGCCTCAGGGAAAACTGACCATTTTTTGATTGAGGTGAAGACTGCAGAGACAGGAAGGGATATGGAATTAGGCTTACAAGAAAGAGATACAACTATAAAAAAATATATATTTCTGCCTTGAGAGATTATTTGAGTAAAGTTAACCTTTTTTATTACGTTTCTGCCTATGGTGCTGGTGGGCATTCTTAAGGGGCCCAATGATCGGCCCCAGTCCGTTATGACGCAGGCAATAGGCGCACCTAACAATACCATAGCCGATCCAGGATTCAGGACGTTTCCTAAGTAATAGAAGGTAATGTTATAATTGTATTTCGTAAAGAATCCTTTTAACCAAAAACTAACTAAAATTATGAGTATTCTTTTTCCTGAACACAACATTCAATAAACAACAGAACAATAATATGAAAATACGAATAGCCACCGTTGCCAGATTGTCGTACTCAGAACATAGTATTTACCGGTTTCTGACGCCTAACTATTGCCAAGAAACATCAGGATCTTACTCTTTCAACGATAACTATAAATTAGTTTCGTTTTTGGAGCCCAGAAGACAGTTTGGGGCAGGAAGCCGGGAAATATAAGCGGCTGAGTATGACAATCTGGCAATAATCTGTGGCCGAGGCAGCAGCAGCCTGCCATATTGCGGGTATCAGATACCTAAAATATCATACTTTTACTGCCCAAAGCAGGTGATGTCACTTATTGTGACTTTGTGAGCTGTCATATTTATCTATTTGTGTATATTTCATGGTGGCAAAATTTAAATTACTAGTTTCATTTTTACTAGTGACACGAATTTGTGACTGTTTATCACAATAGAATTTCACTCTAATAAGTGAATCAGACTCCACAGAAATATTACCAGTGTGTGTATGAATGAATACAAAGTTAAGCACATACTTTGATTTAACTCTAGGATGTCTCGTGGATCATTAATAAATAAAAACAAAGTATCCGGCTAAGCTACTCTTTAGCCCATTACATTTAATGGCGCCAAAAAAACAGTCCCTCCGCCAAGTTTGTACCCCACATTTGGTGATGTTAGGTGCACCTATTGTTTATAGTGGCGCCATCTTGTTTGGCTCATTCTGTCCCCTGGAGTTCATCTTTGATCTACTCTTTTGATAGAGAATCTAGAGTCCGGGTTGACAGGTGATCTTCAGAACGGCATGTGGGTAATCTTAGGCCACTTGGCGGTGACTGAAAAATCCCAGCTTTTGGTGGCGGAACTCAATTCCGCGTCCTCCTGGATGGGGCGCCCGTACGTTAACCAGTCAGGCACCACCTCCCCAATATTCACTGGAAAATTAGCAGGCTTTATATATATAAAACAGCTATTTGAGACATAAATAACATTTTTAAGTCAAAATCGGCTATAATTGACGGTATCTGTTATTGCTGCCAGCATATTATTGACACAGACGACTGTTTACTAAGCGTATAAAGGTGCTATCACACGGAGATTTTCTGGCGTCTTTTATTGGCATCTAGCCGCCGGTACCGGTAGCAAGGAGCGCTCTTGCTTTCACACGCACAACAGATGTTTTCGGCCTCAGCACAGATCAAAACAAGCTTGATGCTAAATATATATATATATATATATATATATATATATATATATATATATATATATATATATATATATATATATATATATATATATATATAAAGGAT
>NC_066510.1:6690232-6870232 GCF_024679095.1 Eriocheir sinensis | reverse complement strand
ACGTTTTGGTGGTGGTGGTGGTGGTGGTGGTAGTGGTGGTGGTGGTCGGCGTGTCCCCTTATGTCCCTCCCCCGGGTAGAGAGGGAGAGAGAGGGAGAGAGAGAGAGATAAACAGGTGGGTTGTGGGTGGGGAGGTAGGGAGACGATGCTAATCTGATAATTGGCGGTCGAACTGGCAGGCCGCACCCATGGGAATTCAGGAATCTGCCACACCTTGGACCGACTTCATGCTCTGAACAGACTATAGCACTCGTCAGACCACCATGGCACAGGATGACGTAGTGTATTTCCCGTTGACTGTGGGATTGTAAGTTCTCCCGCCCGGTGAATATGTGCCGTAAAAAAGGTAACTGCATCCTCGGTTGTCTCAATCCTCTGATATTTCCCACCTGAAGTCCAGATAAACATCGGGGGAACTGAATGAGAGGTCAATAACTGACTGAGTGTGAGTTTGCTTATGGTAGTGTGTTAGATGGCCGGTATGCAGTATGCAGAGGTTTAGGTATTCGATTATAGATGCGACAGTGGCTCCTCTTGGGTTGTTGATGTAATCCTCCCTGCCGGCTGTTTAAATCCCCAACTACTAAGAAGGGTGAGGGCAACTGGCGTACCAGTGTCAGGAGGTCTTGCTGATTGACTGGTGTGCTGGGTGGGAGACACGAAGAACACAGAATGTAGGTGCGTGTGGTATGGATTTGGGCAGCAGCATCCTGCAGTGGAGAACGGAGAATGTGCCACGTTACTGGAAATGAAGATGGGTGCCTCCTGAAGGAGCTTGTGTGGGGTCTGATGACGAGTATATGGCACTGTAATTGCGTGGGGGAGGATGAGCGTATGCTCTTAACAGTGTCTCTTGGAGACATAGGCCGCCTTCACACGAGAGGATTATTCCCGCGCGGTAGTATGGCCGCGCGGGTGGGTGTCTAAGAGGCATGTCTTGACAGGAGCGTTTTTTTTTCCCGCGCGGTTCGTCTGCAGCAGTGTATAGAATACTTGTCAGTTTGTCGGTTGCTCGAGATGGAGGACGTAAAGGAAAGAGTGATTTATGTGTATATAATAAACACAGTGTTAAAAAAGAAGAGACTACGTAAATGGTGGACCCACCCAATAAACGGCTATAGGCTCCTTCAAGGAGCATTCTACACATTATAATTTCTGACCTGAAAGCTTATGAAGAAAAGTTTTTCAATTATTTCCGCATGTTTTCTTCTATATTTGAAGAACGTGTGAGCAAATTGAACCTCTGCTGCAGATTAACCACGATTGCCGTTCGGGGAAAAACCTCCCTTCTGAAGGGCTCCATAACTTCTAGAGTATTCTAAACCGCCTGGCGCCACGCGGGTTGGCAGGGCACGCGGCCGGTAAATCATTACCGCACGGGAATAAGCTGCGCGTGAAGGGCTTCATTGAACTTCATTGATTTCTAAACCGCGCGGGAAAAAAACGCTCGTGTGAAGCGGGCCATAGGCACTGCGGCTGGGAGTCTTTTAATAGTACATGGAGTTCTTCCCAGCTTTCTCGCAACCCGCGGCAGTTCCACTGTATGATCTTGAATATTTTATTTTTGTTTATTCAGGGCGCCCCGGGAGAGGGACGTCCCTGTCTTCACGATGGTCCGTCACTGGAGGGTTGACCCCATCGCTATTATTTTCCTTTTCGGCCCAATAGCCGATGCGTCCGGCCTGGGAAGGTCTTGTTTTCCCCGGCCTACTGCTCCTGCCGGTGGCTTTCTCACCCCCCCCCCAAAAAAAAAAACCTTCCGACACCCCGACGAAGCGGCAGGGGAGGGGGACACGGGTGGAGTCTCCGGCACAGACTGTGCTGAGGCGGGGGACAAAGGCGCCGGCAGGGCCGCACCGTGACCTTGGGCAGCAGCGGTCACCGGCTGAGGATCATCCGGGGCCACTGGTGCAGAGGTGGTGGCCGCAGCCGGCACCCGGGATTCTCCAAGCGACCCAGCAGCGGGCGTTGGAGAAGGCACTTTTGCAGGAAGACCGTCCTCAAGGGACTCCTCACTGCGCGTGCGCTTCTGCTGTTGGGGCACACTGCAGCCATCAGGAGGCGTCTGGGGGGATAAGGCAGCCTTTTCAGGCGAAACTGAGGTTGTAGGAGAAACAGACTTTGTGATGTTAGAACGGCGATTGGCATAGCCATTAAAGGCAGCGGCATATCATTCCGAGGCTGGACATTTTGGTGAGGGCAAGTTGTTTCGCCTCACCAAAGGACACCCTCTCCTGGTTGTGTATATGAAGTACTTATTTTTTTCAAACCGGAAGCGCTCACATTTTTTTTTATGAAGCTGGGTGAGGCTCACCCCAGTGGTAACACCGTACAGGGCCAGGGCAGTCGTCACCGTGGTTATCCAAGCCACAAGACACACATACTATCGCAAGTCCATTTATCAAGCGACGACAGGTCTGGGTGACGTGACCATGTGCTTGACAGTGGAAGCATCTTCTTGGGTTGGGGACATAAGGCTTCACGTTCAGATTAAGCCACGCCAGCTTGACAGTCTTGGGCAGTACTAAACGGTTGAAGGTAATGAACAGGGTTGGTGTAGGTGTGAGTATTCCGTCTACTCTTCGTTGCACTCGTCGCACTGAGGTCACATCGTAGTTTATGAGTTCGTTTACCAACCTTTCTTCTGAGTAGCGGAGAAGGTCCAGTGAAAAGATAACACCCCGAGATTTGTTCATGGTGACATGTGGAGAGCGGGACACTGACGCACCCGGAACAGAAGTAAGGGCGCGGAGGTTTGAGCTCTCTTCAGGTGACGATACTTCAACCAGCAAGCTCCCGTGCCTTTAAATTGTGGCATGATCTTGGGCTCACGGCCGCAAGCCTTGACCAGAGAACGGTGTACTTTAAAAAGGTCGAGGTCGTTTATCAAGCAGCTATTCACAGACTTGACTACTATATATTGATCAAATGAAACAGGCTCAAATATACCAGGCATAACTTCTATTTGGGAGACTGGGGAGTTCCCAGGTTTACGTGGACATTCTTGTCGCACGGACTTGTCTTGGGCAGACCCTCTAGGGCAGCGGTTCCCAAAGTGTGGTGCGCGCACCCCTGGGGGTGCGTGAGCTGATCACTAGGGGTGCATAAGGAGAAAATATAATGTAATGGCGGATTATGTGTCTCATTAAAATTTCAAACACATCATTAACTGCCATTGTTTTAAAACTAATGTATGCTGTACGCTTCAGCGGAGTTGTCTGTTCTTTGTTGAAACTTACCCAGACTCTGAGCACATTTATCCACCCCCCAGGTACATTTTCGTTCAGTTTTGATACCCATCGCTCAGAGCCTCATACTTAGCGAGCACAAAATTCGTAAAAAGTAGACGGGGATATGAAGTTAAAAGAACGATCTAAACGTGTAATATGAGATGTAGCTGCCGATATCCAACTGGACTACTGTACTCAAAAAATGGTAAAATGAAGAAAAGAAACTGTATAAAACAATATTAACATTATTAACCCTTTAAGAGCGAATTAATTCATGAAATAATTCATGGTGTTTAATTTATGAAAAAAATCATCAGTGGAGTCCTTTTTTTATATATGTAGACGAAAAAATTAATATGTGCCGCTAAATGTTTGTCATTACATCATAAATATTCATTATTATTATAACCTAACTCCCAACTAAATTTTCAATTAGAGAAAACGGATGTATCTAGTAATAGAATGACAATGAAGTCTTAGCCAGAAGGTAGAAAATTCAGAAGAGTCAAGGTTGTGGGCACGAGAGAAAGTGATGTCGTTGCGCACGTAGGCGCAACATCCAGCTTTGGATTGAAATTTAGGATAGAGATAGTAGGAGGGAACAGAGTAGAGATTGCTGTCAGTAGCCTCAGAAACCTGTGTTTCGGTAAGGAAGAGAAGGTGAGGTTTAGAGAAGGAGAGATGATGTTCCACAGAATGAAAATTAGAACGAAGACCGCGAATGTTGCAGAAATTGATATATATATATATATATATATATATATATATATATATATATATATATATATATATATATATATATATATATATATATATATATGTGTGTGTGTGTGTGTGTGTGTGTGTTATGGTTGCCACCTCCATCTCAGAAAAATACGGGACGCAGTAGCTGAAGTTGGAGCAGTGATTCACAGTTTGCTTTAAAAGTGTCATCAGTACTGCTGAGCCATGAAGTCAGTTTCCCATTTATGTCGATATATGATCTGGAGTCGCTTCTGCTTCTTCACCTTTGGAGGGGGGGTGGAGAGAGAACCTGAAGAGGAAGCCATTGCTCAGTACCGCCTGGCAGAGCTGAAACCCGGCACAGCAGCAAAGTTCTCCGCCCCTCTCCTTTCTAGGCTGACAGCCGTTGGTGGAGGCGGAAGGAGAGAGAGAGAGACGATACGACACGTAATGTTCACGTATCTCACGACAACGCCTAACAAACTCGTATTTTTGTGAACTGGTTATATATTTGACTCAATATTTGGTCACGATGATTTTGAATTAATGATTTCATTTGCTTGACTATTCATACAGCCAAATACGGAACAAATGGAGTTCCGTATTGGTTCAAAACGGAACGCAACATTTCACTCTTCAATACGGAGCGATTCCGTATTTTAAGGGACAGGTGGTCACCCTAGGCCACTGTGTGTGTGTGTGTGTGTGTGTGTCAAGGAGACTATAATATATAGCCTCCTTGCTGTTTGTGGGTGAGTGGTATCTTTACTGAGTCACTATATAATTAAAATTTTCATATATATATATATATATATATATATATATATATATATATATATATATATATATATATATATATATATATATATATATATATATATATATATATATATATATATATATATATATATATATATATATATATATATAATGTTCTTTTCAGGATTCATCTAGAAGAAATGGAGAAAGTTCGGAGATTAAACCTTTTCAGCGTGAAAATCTATAATCCGAAGAGGAGGTAAAAGCAATGCGAAAACTAGTTCTGGCTGCAAAATGTCACGCCATACGGGAAGCGCAGATTTTAGAGAAGAGGCATATCAGGCAAGTGCACTAATTATCATTTATGAATTTTGAGAATTTTATCTGCTCAGATGTTTCTTTCAATATATATATATATATATATATATATATATATATATATATATATATATATATATATATATATATATATATATATTTTTTTTTTCATTTGTACAGACAACTTGAGAGAGAGGAGGATGAACGGCAGGTGCAGATAATGGAAGCAGCACGAATGAGTGGTTTGAAGAAAGAAGAAGAAAGGGAGAGGATGAAGCGTGAGGCCAACCTCTTGGCAGGTCAAGCTCTCAATAAGCAAATTGAAGAGCAGCACATTTTTCGAAAACTTAAGTTCAACGAAAAAAGAAAGGTCAGTTAAAACATAAGAAAACAGCGGGCTCGGCGCGCGCCCGAGAGAGAGAGAGAGAGAGAGAGAGAGAGAGAGAGAGAGAGATTTAATTAGTTAATTTATTGACAGGAGAACGTAGCTCACATAAACAGAAAATAACTTTATGTAATAAATTTATTTTTGCAATAAAAATGATTTTTCTACCTTGGACAGTAATAGGCGCACCTAACAATACCATAGCCGATCCAGGATTCAGGACGTTTCCTAAGCTAAAGAAGGTAATGTTATACTTGTATTTCGTAAAGAATCCTTTTAACCAAAAACTAACTAAAATTATGAGTATTCTTTTTCTTGAACACAACATTCAATAAACAACAGAACAATAATATGAAAATACGTATAGCTACTGTTGCCAGATTGTCGTACTCAGAGCATAGTATTTACCGGTTTTTGACGCCTAACCATTGCCAAGAAACATCAGGATCTTACTTTTTAACGATAACTATAAACGAGTTTCGTTTATGGAGCCCAGAAGACAGTTCTGAGGCAGGAAGCCGGGAAATATAAGCGGCTGAGTATGACAATCTGGCAATAATCTGTGGCCGAGGCAGCAGCAGCCTGCCATATTGCGGGTATCAGATACCTAAAATATCATACTTTTACTGCCCAAAGCAGGTGATGTCACTTATTGTGACTTCGTGAGCTGACATATTTATCTATTTGTGTATATTTCATGGTGGCAAATCTTAAATTACTAGTTTCATTTTTACTAGTGACACGAATTAGTGACTGTTTATCACAATAGAATTTCACTCTAATAAGTGAATCAGACTCCACAGAAATGTTACCAGTGTGTGTATGAATGAATACAAAGATAAGCACATACTTTGATTTAACTGTAGGATTTCTCGTAGATCATTAATAAATAAAAACAAAATATCCGGCTAAGCTACTCTTTAGCCATTACCTTTAATGGCGCCCAAAAAACAGTCCCTCCGCCAAGTTTGTACCCCACATTTGGTAATGTTAGGTGCGCCTATTGTCTCTCATTATCGTGCTTCTAATAAATTCCTCATCGCATACCCAAGGATTGAAAAGATTACATCACTTACAACCATGCCACTACGACATTTACAAAAAGTGTAGCAAGGAACATTATTGCTGCGACACAATCAGCAATAATTTACTGTGATGTGCAATTGCACAAAGTGTGGAACATACCACTGCTTGTGTCGCAGCAAAAATGTTCCTTGCAACACTTTTTGTAAATGTCGTAGTGGCATGGTTGTAAGTGATGTAATCTGATACAATCCTTGGGTATGCGATGAGGAATTTATAAGAAGCACGATAATGAGAGACAATTACTGTCCTTTCTCCATTACAACTTGTTTAAATCTGACTGTAAGTTCAAACTTATCAGAAGATTTGGCCATAAAGTTTAGTAAACATTAGAAATTAAACGAAAATAGGAATTATATACTTGTATTTAAATAATTAATTATACACTTATTTTTAAATGATCTTTTGGCATAAAAGAATGTAAACTAAGTTTTTACAAAAGGTCATTTTAGACTTCTAACAATGGAGGAAGAAACTCGCAATAATACTGTATGCCCTATAACTTATGTATGTGATGAATTACCTAAAAAGTTCTCTGGCATCCCTACTGAGACATTAAATGGATTAATTTCGTTAAAATGGTTATCATGAATCTTGGAATTAGTTTAATTTAATTATTGCATTTTCTTGATTTGCCACTCATGGTACGTTTTCAATGCTATTACTGAAATTACTTCAAAGGTTAATAAAATTCATTTGCTATTGTCAGAATTTAAAAAAAAATCAATAAGTATATAAGGAACTTGTACAATCCAGAATCTTTCTAATATTTTATTTGCTAGGTAACTTTTCCAAAGTAAATAATCATCAAATATCAATCTTGATACAATGATAAAGAGTCACCTTGATAGTAATGGCCATAGTGGCATTTTGAAAATAGAGTTTCTATCAAAAGTTACTGTAAGCTCCTAAATGTATGGAATGTCATAAATTGCCTATAATTTTATTAGTACAGTGTTGCTGTGTTGCTTATTGTCAATATAAACTATGTTTTCTTTAGTATTGTATGATTCTGACAGTTTTTCCTGAGGAAGGTAATTTATTATGTTTTCTCTATTTCTGGTAAGATTTAGGTAATTTATGACCTAATATTACGATGAAGGTAAATATTATATATAGCATTGGAAAGAGCTCATTAAAAGGAACATTTGGAGTGGTAAATGATCTCTATAAGTTAAATCTTCAGGGAGATATGGGTATTTAACGTTCAACAGCCCCGAATTTACGGGTCAAAAATTCACCCGATATAGTGAAATTGAGCCTAAATTTCTCACTTGCTGCCAGGTTTCAGAAAGTCTACCCTGATTTTTCTGATAATTCAAGGTGTCTGCTATAAAACACAACAGAGTAACTTGGGTACATCTCATGCAAACGGGAACCCCCCCAGGCCATGCATTATATATAAAAGTGCTCAATACATCAAAAACATAGTTATATAGTTCTCGTATTTGAACATTATCATTCAAGAAATAATTGATGCTCACAATCCTGAGCATTGGATACCTGTTCCGAAGGTAAACAGTCAACGATCACTCCCTCTATACGTGTCGATGTGCCTGCACCTGAGTGCCGTCGCTTATACAAACTCTATGGTCGGGAGGCGTGCAACTCCACCTTCCAGTCTCTATTCCGAGACAGTGACAGCTCTGCATCTTGTGAACGACTCACGTTTGTAGTCAGGGGTAAAGATATTCGTCATATATACTTATGTACCGTCAACATCGGCTTAGGGTCTGTTCTGTATCTTATGATCTTCGGGGTAAACATTTTAAAATTAAATCGCAGTATATTGATTTTTGGGGAAGCTTATATGTTGCTTATACGTGTAGATGAGAATGTGATAATGATCAAAAGTAGGGAATTGTGTGAGATGAAGATGAACATTGTGTTGCGGTACTGTTTTAATGACTATGGAAGGATTAATAAATATTAATGAGAAGAAAACGATGGTTATTGTTATTTAACAATGAGGAGAAGGACAAACAAAATATGAGAGTGGATGGGTTGAGCGTGAGCTATTCTGTCAGGTTACCTGTTTCTTGGGGTTTGGTTCATTGACACAGCCAGGATGGACACACGAGACAAATGAGGAAATGGTGAAAAAAATTCCTGTTTATTTTTTTTTTTCGGCTAAAACGCAATTGCCGACTATATGCTCAAGAAATTTTTTGATGCTGCAGGGGTGTCATCGTCGTTAAATAGCTGTGTCATGGTAGACTAGCGGACTTTCAGATATTTGTGTGGTAGAGCCCATATTTTTGGTCGCCGGAATATATTATGAAATTCTACATGCTTCATTACTTCGTTGAAACAAATATCAGAAAACTTAATCCTTTGAGAGTAAAATGCAGGGATTGACTCCCTTAAAGTAATTAGTTTTTTTTTTTCACTCCATATCTTTCACTGAAACGTTATTTTTGCTATTGCTCATCCTAATAAGAATTTTTTTTTTTCATAGTCTTACCATTTCTATCTGTATTTCTTTTCAATTTCATTAGAATTTCTCGTCCTTAGTTTTCGTTCTTTAAGTAAAAAAAAAAAAAGAACATGAACAGCTCCCTGTTAAGACAAAATACGAACATGCCTATTATAGATATATTCGCTCCGTATATTTTCATACGTACTAATAAAGCTTTTTATGGTTTAATGCAGGAGGCAGATCGATTAACAAAAGAAGCAGACAAATACAAAATGGAAATGGACAAGGAACAAAAAAAGAAAGAAGAAAAAAAAAGAAAAGAAGAGGAAGAAGCAAAGTGGGTGAGGAGGCAAGCCGAGATACGAAAAGAAGAAGTACTGAAGAACAATAAGCTGCAGGACGTCAGGGTAAGATTTTCTTTAACTCGATCCACTTGACATGGTAAGATTTGATCTATAATTAAAAAAGTATTTTGGCCTTGGTTAATTATAATTCTTAATTCTTAATATTTCATCTCACCATTGGACGTGCCTAACCCTGAGAGCGGGTTGGTACGACGTTAACATTAGTCCTCCCGCATGTTTGCCATCTGTGGCGTCCCTGTAAGGCTGGAAGGTTGAGCGATGCAGTAGTCGTGTGCTGCCTCCCTTATTCTCACTAAGACGGACGGCCCACCCTGGCTCGGAGAGGTCAATCGGCTAGTCTGCATCACCACGAACCAAACGGCCACAGGTGGCGGCTCCGTATACTCCTCTGCTACCCCTGGGGCTGTTGGACTTATAAGCTCAATGACAAGCCTCTCCTTGTAAGGCTTCGTAGTGGACTGGGGCGTAGGAGAATGAATTTTAAACATTCATTTATACGAATACAGTACATTTAACAGGTGTGGTCAGGGTAAGAGAGCACCTCTGCTCCGAACTCACCCACCCTCTTTTCTTGTGGACTGCCAGGGTGGTATAGAAATTACATGACTCCGGGGTGGAAGCTGCAGAACGCCTAACCTCAGACTTTGCTATAATTTATGAAGAGGGTAGGAAGAACTTGGTGTCCCTTAATACCTCAGAGACTCAATTTCTTCACGTGCCATCTTGACACAATCTTTCAAACACCTATCCCCTATTCTTCGATAACACTCAGAAGTCCTCTTCTTCTACATTAAATATTCTCGGTCTATCCTTAATTAACAAAAAAATCTCAAATGAAAACCCCATATCTCATTTCTTACTAAATTAAATTCCTTCTCCCAAATGCTGTCCATTTACAAGCGCCATATCCGCCTTCGTATGAAGTATGCTTCTCATGTGTGTGGGTGATCCACAGCCTTCGTAGAGTCACGGGTTCTTCGCTTCATCAACTCTCCTCCTCTTACTGACAGTCCTTTAAATTCCTTCACAATGTTGCCTCTCTTTCTGGGCTCTTGGAACTTCTGGAGCCTCTCGAAGGATCACCGACTGCCCTACCTATCAGATGAACTCAGAATGCTGAGGGTGGACATATTGGGACTTTCTGATGGAGGAGGCCTGGCAGTGGCGAGACCAGTAGTGATTGGTGCACCTACTACTTGTCAGGCATGAGCATTGGTGCCCGCCTTAAAGTAGCTATAGGCATTTGCAGCCAGCTGCAGCCATTTGTGATTGCGGTTACTCCGGTTGATGAGCGTATATTGTGAGCGAAACTAAAACACACTCTGGGCTTCATGTCTCTTGCTGTAGTGTACGCTTCTACCGAGGGGTGTGTGAGTCTGAAGAGAAGGAGGCTTTCTACGCCAAACTCGGCTCCGTATTAAACCAGTGCCCACTTCGGGACACACTCATTGTCTTGAGTGATCTCAGTGCTGCTACTGGCACTGACAGGGCTGTGAGCTATGTGATGGTCCCCATGCTTCTGGTATTAGGGACACCAGCAGATCTCTCCTGAATTTTGCAAGATCCAGGAAGTTGGGCATTGCAGGTTCTTGGTACCAGAGACCAGAGCTACATCACTGGACTTGCAGGAGGGGTAGCTAAGGAGATTTACCACACCCTCGTAAGTATTTGTTGGAGGATCCTTCAGAACTGCAGGGTTTTCCGGGGTGCTGAGTTCTTTAGAACTGATCATAGGCTTGTTGTTGCAACACTCAAGTTTCATGTCAGGTCAAGAAGAATCTCGAGATGCAACAATACTGCGTTTCATCTCGGGAGACTGAAAGACCTGGCATATGCTCTGGAGTATGCATTGGCTGTCTCAAATCAGTTCAATGTGCCTGGCACCCTTAAGAACCCTGTAGAACTGTGGAATGCAGTGGCGTAACACCCATGGATGGACAAAGTCCAAGGGCCTCGGAGGCCCAGGGGCCTCGGAGGTCCATGCAAGGGCCTCGAAGGTCCTGAGAGAGAGAGAGAGAGAGAGAGAGAGAGAGAGAGAGAGAGAGAGAGAGAGAGAGAGAGAGAGAGAGAGAGAGAGAGAGAGAGAGTGGCGGATTTACATGGAGGCTGCAGCCTCAGGCCCTGGGTATTCAGGGGGCCCCCGATGAAGCAATGATTAAAAAATAAATAAATTAGTAAAAGAAATAAAACCAACAAAAATAATGTGAAAATATCTTTTTACTTTCCCTAAATTTACTGCTTTTCCCTTCGTAATATTTTCATTTTAGCTAAAATACAATAAGTAATGTGTCAACACTGCAACAAACAACAGTGGCAACACTGGAATCAGAACTCATTACCAGTTCCCCTCTCCCGCGTGTGTGAATGGTACTGTCACTGTGTGGGATCTGTATTTTTCGCGGTTTTCAGAGTGAAATATCAGTGACAAAGTTGTGTTGTGTATATCAGCATGTCAGACAGTGATAAAACCCGGTCGTTGCCTCAGACATGATTTGTGATGAGTTTTGCAGTGTTGACTTGATCTTTGAAATGAGAAACATGGCTGGCTGATGGCCGCTCGGTGCGTGGCATGGTTCATGGTGGGTTCTGTATTTTAATAACTTATGTGTTGATGGGTAAGAATCCGACTAACTGATTTTGTAGTGAATACGAGCAACAACATTGTGTTGTGTTTTATCAGCATTCAGCATGTTGTATAATGACGAGTGATCATTGTCGGTCAGAAAGTGACAAAACCCCAGTCATTGTCACATACAAAATGCGATGAGTTTTGCAGTGGTGTTTCTGTATTGAGTGGTATGATGCGTGCCAGGATCCTGCTATTTTAACAACTTTTGTGCTGAATAGTGATTATAATGGACTTGTTGGATTTGTGTTGTGGTATAAACCGTATAATGCAAGGGCTGCATGTTTAAAAGATATGGAGATTGTACCCAATCCTCACCCTAATCCTAAGTCCTAACCCAAATCCTAATCCCTTCTCAACCTCCTGAGCCCCCCGCACAACCCCCGCATACTATACCGCCCAACTGCAGCCCTCTGCGGATCCGTGACTTGAAAACTTGAATACGCACGATAAATATATTAAGTGACCGTTGTCCATGTGGGAAACTGATCAGCTGGCGTTGTGATGCACGACGCCAAAAGTTACACCACCAGGTGCCACCTACGAGGTGCTGTGTCTGTAAGTATACCTATGTTTCTCCGTTTACACCGACTGCGTCATGATTGACTGACGTAGTCGATTTTGATCATTTATTGCATGAATATTACATTGTTGACAACTAAAAATATGATAATAAATAGTTACTGTTGCCGGTTTCCTTCATTACTTCATCCCGAATAGGTATAGCTCCCAGTTATCTGAACACAGTAATAATATTACAATAGGCTATAATAATAATGCTAATATGATTAGCTAAAATAATATTAATATAATAGGCAACCTAGATAAAATATAACATTTGGATATATTAATGAAATAATAGGATATAGTAATTTTAATAATATAATAGGTTACCTATGTTAATTTTAATATAATAGGCTGAAATAATATTAATTTGCTATAACGATGATAATAATAGTAATAATACCTAATAATAATAATAAACTAACTACCAAAGAACTATGCACATACTACAGGTTTGACCAGTTTTCCATGAGACTGCTTTGCTATTGAAAATTGTGAGCTGTTATTTTTTATTTATTTATTTATTTTTACTGCCGACTACCAGCCCGCGGGTCATGGCGCTGCTTCCCTACCGGCCGCCTCCGGCAAAATTTCACGAACAAAAGTTTGTCCAGGGGCCTCCAGTCAGTCTGTTACGCCACTGGCGGAATGTCTTAAAAAGTGAAACTCTTCAAGCTACAAAGGAGTGCATTGGAGAGCGCCCGAGATCTAGGAGTGGATTTGCCTCGGCGGAGACGCTGGGGAATATTAAGTAGAGTCGCGCTGCCAGGCTTGTTGGGAGTCAGGACCAATATCGGGCACTGTCGCGTAGGACTAGGGCTCTCCTGAGGAGAGAAAAGGAGAGGTATGCCATGGGTCTCCCTGAGGAAGTCGAGGGCCATTTAATTGTGAATGACCTCCGACCTGCTTACCTAGCCCTCAAGAAGCTCCGTTCCGAGCCTCTCTCTCAAGTGAGCACGAACAGCAGATGATTGCCTCATGTTGGACATGGAGTGGCAGAGGGCTCGTTGGGTTGAGTACTTTCAGTAGTTGCACACGGTGGACCCTCCAAGTGGGCAGCTTTCAGTTGCTGGGTTGCAGGTGGAGGATGCTGATCCACCCATCGACGAAAGCCCACCTTCTTTTGACGAGGTCAGAGAAGTTGTGGAAAAGCTAAGGGTTGAAAAGGCACCTGGTGTCTGAAGCATCAGTACGCTCAGCTCAAAGCTGAAGGTGAAGCCATGATCCGCGGGTTGCATGCAGTTTTCACTGCCGTATGGCAGTCTGGGACCGTTCCTTCTGAATGGAAGAAGGGGTTGGTCGTCCCTATCTAGAAAGGGGAAGGGGTCTGTCAAGACTACAAGAACTCTCGTGGTATTACTCTGCTCAGTGTGTCAGGGAAAGTGCTTGCCCACCTATTGATGATGCGGATTCGCAGACAGCTGCTGAAGTTGCAAAGACCTGAGCAGTCGGAATATATGCCTGGTAAATGGACAACTGATTGTATCCAAGAGCTTCGGTGGTGATGTAGCTCCGACGTGAGTTTCGACAGGGGATGTTTGCAGCATATGTCTATCTCAAGAGGGCGTTTGATTCAGTGCATCGCGAGGCACTCTGGTATCTCTTGAGACTACGTGGGATACTTGCAAGGACTAATGGTTTGCTGACTGGCCTGTATTCTGGGACTAAGGGTGCTGTGAAGTGTGTTGGGGATTGTCCAGCTTTTTTCCCGTGAACGCGGTAGTGAGGTAAGGCTGTGCCTTTGCCCCATCATTTTTCAACACTTGTATGGACTGGGTACTAGGCAGAGTTGTGGCAGAGTCATTGTGGAGCATCTGTCGGCACAACCCGGGTCACTGACCATGTTTTTGCCGATGATACAGTAATTCTTGCAGAGTCACTGGAGGTTCTGGTGATGGTTTTTGAGGCACTGCACGAGGAGGTGAAACCTCTGGTACTTCAGGTCTCCTGGTCCGAGATCAAGATACAGGTGTGTGGAGGCTTGCTAGATGAAACACACATTGAGATCTTGAAATTTTTTAAACACCTTTGTAGTATACCTCAGAAAAATGTTGGGTCTCGACAGGAAGTATTACGGAGGATTGGCTCGGCCCAGGGTATTATGAACTCAGTCAGCACGAATATATGACGTTATCGACACCTGTGTAGAAGTCACTTGCGCTCCATGTCTTATTCTATGGCTGTGAGACATGGGCACTTAATAGGAACTTGGAGTGTCAACACAGAATCACGGGATATCGCTGGAATGACTTTGTGTCAAACCAGCGACTTCTCCATGAGAGTGATTAGACATATGTTACCCGTATAGTCCGTCAACGTTAACTCCGGCTCTAAGGGCATGTGACACGCTACCAAGAAGCTTGCCCTGCTCATCGGGTTGTTTCTGTAAGAGACAATCGTGAATGGAGGGGGCCAAAGGAGCACCCACAGAGTTCTTGGATTGAGCATGTCGATAGATCATGCAAAGATATTTGTTTTACAGCAAAGGAAACAGCTCAAGGGCAAAAAAAAAAAAAAAGAAACAATAATATAAAAAAAGCACGCTAATCACTGCTCCTATAAAAATAAGAGTTCAGAGGAGAGGCTGAAAGATAGGTCAGTTTCGGGAGGAGAGGTGTCCTGATACTCTCCTCTTGAAAGAGTTCGAGTCGTAGGCAGGAGGAAATACAGATGAAGGAAGATCGTTCCATTGTTCCTGAGTTTACCAGCGTGAGGGATGAAAGAGTGAAGATGCTGGTTAACTCTTTCTTCAGGGATTTGGACAGCAAAGGGATGAGCTTGAGTAGAAAGTCGTGTGCAGCGAGGCCGCAGGAGGAGGGGAGGCATGCAGTTGGCAAGTTCAGAAGAGCAGTCAGCGTGAAAATATCAATAGAAGATAGAAAAAGAGGCAACATGGCGGCGGAATTTAAGAGGGGTGCGTGGACACCTGCCCGGAAGGACCCCCGAGCTTGGCGTCGTAGGGTGGGTGAGGCGACGCGCCCCCCGGCGTATGCTCATACTTATTGATTCATTGATTTCTAACTTCTACAAATATTTTCATGCTGACTGTGCTTCTGAACTTGCTAACTGCATGCCTCCGCCTTTCCCACTGTCAGTCTGTACATGACTTTCTACTCTAACTCATCCCTATGGGCTACTGTCCAAATCCCTTACGTAAGAGTTAACTAGAATCTTCATTCTTTCATCCCTTTCACTAGTAAAGCCCTCCTTCGTTTGTATTTCCTTCTGCCTTAGTCTTGACTTCTTTCAAGAGGGGGAGTATCACGACACCTCGCCATTTGGAGTGGATCTCTCCTTTCCCCACTCATTTCATCTTTCTTTATTGGAGCAATAGCTAGCGGTCTTTTTATAATTATTTATTTTTGCTTTTGAGTTGCTTTCTCTAACAGAATAAAAACAGCAACTTTTGCTAGCCTCGCATGAGGAAGTACTTTTCATCTGTTGGGATTAATCATTGCATGTCTCTTCTAAATACTTTAATATCTACATCTTGTTAATAAATCATATTGACGAATACAGGGTACGGTATGATGCATGCTTTGCCAAATTGTCGTCCTTATCCGATGCTTTGTTAAAAGAAAAGGTTCTTTCCGAAGAACGATATATCATAGTCTCTGAAACCATATAGTAGATCCAACCTTATAAATCATTAAATGTTTACACCACCGGGGCCGGTCAGTTGATGGGTGTCTGGTGTGTTACTGTCCAGTGGCTGTAGCCACTCATAACCTAGTCGGTATTGCTTCCCTGTATTGTATGTACCTTACTAAATCATATTCCTGTAGATCAGTGGTTCCCAAACTGAGGGACACGCCCCCGTGGGGGGTCGTGAGCTGAATACAAAGGGGGAGTGATTCCGTCTGCCAAAAATTGCAGTTTTGCAAGAAATATATATATATATATATATATATATATATATATATATATATATATATATATATATATATATATATATATATATATATACACCCACACACACACACACACACACATGAAAGAGTAACACTGTTTGAATCATCCTCACGTGAGTTTCAATATATATATATATATATATATATATATATATATATATATATATATATATATATATATATATATATATAATTATTATTATTTTTTTATTATTTTTTTTTACGTCGCTGCCTATTGCGCCGGTAGGCATCTTCCCGGTGGGGCCAGATGGTCGGCCCAAGGCTTCTTCCCGGTGGGGCCTGATGGTCGGCCCAGCCCGTTCTGGCGGAGGCGAGTGTTTATAGTGGCGCCATCTTGCATTGGCTCATGCTGCCCCCCGGAACTCGTTCTTGATTCGCTTGGACTGCTTCCTCTTGAGTCCGGGTTGATGAGTGGTCCTCAGGACAGCATGTGGGTAGTTTTAAGCCACTCGGCGGTGACTGAAAAATCCGAGGTGGTAGCGTTGGGATTTGAACCCGCGTCGTCCATCACGCGGTGAATGTGGGCCCAGTACGCTACCAGTTCAGCCACCGCCTATATCTATATCTATATCTATATATATATATATATATATATATATATATATATATATATATATATATATATATATATATATATATAAAGGATGGGGGGGCGTGAGGATTTCTTAGAAATCAATAGGGGGCATCATGTCAAAAAAAATTGGGAACCACTGCTGTAGATGAATTATTGACTATTTGAAAAAAATAAAACTTCAGGAGCAAATGTGTTTTCCTGTTAATTTTCGTGACCATATCCGTATTCATACTAGTTTCTTTTGTATTCGTTACACATATAAAGAAATTGGCCTTTTTTTCTTCTGTTCACCACAATTAAACTTATATATATATATATATATATATATATATATATATATATATATATATATATATATATATATATATATATATATATATATATATATATATATATATATATATTCGTTTCAACGAACACCATTCCTTTGCTGCGATAAACATAATGCAAGGAAATAAAAGCAATAGTAACTGGTTCATTTATTGCAAATATATTTTACCCTAATAATTTCTTTGCGTATGTTTTACAGATGATGGTGGAGATAAAAACGAAAGAGAAGAAAGAGAGGGAAAGGATGGAACAGGAGACTGCAACGAAAAGAGTGAAGGAAAATCTCCAGCTGATGTGGCTTGAGGATCAAGAGCAGCAACTGGAGGAGCAGCGGCAGAGAGATGAAGATAAACAAATCAGGGAACAAGAAAAGGCATGTCTATAAGTTTAGTAGGGGGTTTAGGGATTCTGAATGGTAGTTGCCAACACACTTAAACTACTAATATATTTGGTTCAACAGATCAAAGGAATCATAACTCTACGTTATGTTAAAAACTGCTGGTCTTTAGGATTTCTTAAGGTACAATTGTGCTATTGATAGATTGCTATGAACTTAATTTGCCCCGCGTGTCCGAAAATATACTCGAGAGTTAAGGCTCTGCCGGTCCACTTAACAAGTCTCTTGGTATGGCATCTTCCACTACTCCTCACTCTTCAGCCACTGCCGTCGTCTGTTTGTTTATATGCATATACGCGGTTGCTCTTACCCACAACGGTTTTCCATCCGTACGGATGGAACTAATGGGCCACGGCCAATGTAACAACGCCCAGTGCGCCGTCAACTCTCCTCCGCACAGATACAGTAAAATTGAATTAAGTTTTCGTCTGTATTTTATCTGTTTAGTATTCTATTTATCTTTTATTGTGTTAGATATATTGATTTCCATTGGTTTTGTGTTATGAACTTGTGCACAAAGTACTGTTGTAAAAGTTTAAATGAGCAATCTTCTGGGGTCCAGGAACGGAGTAATCCATTTTACATTGATTCTTATGTGGAAAATAGCTTCGGTTTAGGAACATTTCGGGTGACGAACGGCCTTCTGGTACGAATTAAATCGTGAACCGAGGTTCCATTATATATATATATATATATATATATATATATATATATATATATATATATATATATATATATATATATATATATATCCGTTACCATCTAGAGAAGCACAAACTCATGAAGTCTGCCAGCGTGGATACAATAAGGGTAAATCTTGTTTAACAGATACAGTTAACCGATTAACAGACATATACACAGTTCAGTCTGTTCATGAATATGGTGAAGATGAATGTCGAGGTCACCAAAGGTTTCACAAAGATTGGCAGCGTAGTGCATAACAATGGTGGGTCTTACCAGGAAGTCACTCGACGGATTAGCCTGGCTCACGGTGTCATGGTGTTGCCGATGTCTATGCAGGCGGACAATGACCCACCATTGTTATGCATTACGCTGCCAATCTTTGTGAATATGGATCTGGATCTGGATGCATAATGCGATGGGCACCCGTACAGGTGCATAATACGCATATTTGTGTTGGCTGTTGGGGGAACGGGGGAGCCGGGTGTGCAGGGGAGGGAAGTGAATCAAGTGTAATTGTTAGTGTTGATGTGTTGGGTTGACAAGCGATTGTGTATTTGTTTTCTGAATGAGTCTATTGTACAGCAGTCTAAAATCTGTTGAGGGAGACGAAAACTTAATTCAATTTTACTGTATCTGTGCGGAGGAGAGTTGACGGCGCACTGGGCGTTGTAACATTGGCCGTGGCCCATTAGTTCCATCCGTACGGATGGAAAACCGTTGTGGGTACGAGCAACCGCGTATATGCATATAAACAAACAGACGACGGCAGTGGCTGAAGAGTGAGGAGTAGTGGAAGATGCCATCGAGACTTGTAAAGTGGACCGGCAGAGCTGCTTTGGCTTACTATTTGATTTACAAAATGAGAGAACACCCCGTGCTCTGGGACCACAGTTCAAAATAATTTTTTTTCCTGCTCTCTATGAAAATTGTAGGACTCCCGGTCTTCACAGCACAGTTCTCTGACGAGGTTTTGGAAAACACTCCTGTCCTCCAGTCTTTGAAGCCATAATCATGCCTACAACGGCTTCTTCCTTCCATTTAACTACAGCAACAAGTCCATAACTTGGGTATATATATATATATATATATATATATATATATATATATATATATATATATATATATATATATATATATATATATATATATATATATATATATATATATATATATATATATATATATATATATATATATATATATATATATATATATATATATATATATATATATATATATATATATATATATATATATATATATATATATATATATATATATATATATATATATATATATATATATATATATATATATATATATATATATATATATATATATATATATATATATATATATATATATATATATATATATATATATATATATATATATATATATATATATATATATATATATATATATATATATATATATATATATATATATATATATATATATATATATATATATATATATATATATATATATATATATATATATATATATATATATATATATATATATATATATATATATATATATATATATATATATATATATATATTCCAACATTAAACTGCAATCAGGTAATTTGTCACTGCTGATATATCAACTTTCCTGTAAATCGGCACAACATTGGCCTTTCCCAATAATGACGAAACTACGCTGGTGTCGAGCTTTATTAAAGATGATGGCTAGTGGCCCGGAAATTATATCCCTCCCTTCCTCTCCCCTCTCATATCTTGCACCAATACCTTCCTCGCAGCATCTCTTTCCCTCCCTTCCTGGTATGTGGGTGAAGTGTTTTCACCTCAGGGAAATAGACGTCCCTGTCCTGCATAGTCTCAGGTCACCCTTGGACAAGGTGTAATACCTGATCTGTCTCCCGTGCCAGGGTCACGGTGAAGCCTCTGGGCAGCAGCAGTGGTGGATTGGACTGCAGGCAGAGGATCTCTTTATGAGACAATGGCTGGAGTTCCAGGGTCCTAGTCAGCTGGACCGTGCCTAATTATTTAGGCCTGCGGTGTAGAGGAGTGTGGCGACCTCTAGACTAAAAAGCTTCCCTGGGAACCAGTTGTCGGTGTGAGCTCCCCGTCCCTCCCCTCTATCGACGGCACTCCCATCCCTATTCTGCATAACAGCTGATTCTTGTTTTCTCCTGAAAGAGATGTCTTCCGTGGGCCATTTGAGGTTGTACCTCCCGGCTTCTAGGTGGAGTTTTTGAGGGGTTTTCTTATACTCAAGGTATATTTCAGCTTTTTGGTCTCTCAGGAAGGGCGTCTGATGCTCTCTAGAGTTGGTGGAGAACACCTGGTGACAGGTGCCACTGGCCAGGCCTCGAAAGGGTCGCAGAGTTGGATTAGACGTTTCGGGAAGTGGGAACGAATTGCTGGTTCCTCTCCTCCCTTGCCAGCTCTGCTCTGTGTGACTACGCCGGCCAAGTTCTATGGGACAAAACTTCGAGGACAATAGCTGAAAAGTGCCGGGTTGTGAAAGTTTCTCTCGTGACCGAGGTCAGGACAAGCGATTGGTCTTTGAGGCGTTTTCAAGACCCTGTGGGAGCGAACTCCCAATGTTGGAGGCATCTAACACAGCAGTATCTAAATTCCATGCACAATCTTTATTCAATTCAATTGATGGTCACACTTTAAGTTATTTCGAAAGCGCTTTTAATATTTGCCCAAACTGTTAACTCGCTTAAATTTCTAACAATGCCTTCGAACCTTAAGTGCGACGTCTGTCCCGGACGATTTGCAGCTCAGTACTTCCAGCTGAGTGGAACTTGCCGCCTCTGCGTTCAAAGATTACAACTTCAGAAGGCTGTGACTGAATAGAAAGTCAAATATAATGATCTTGGAAAGAAATTCGAAGCCCTTCAGGAAATAGTTGAAAGTTATGTGGCAGTGACTCCACCATCGATGGTGGAGAGGCCCTCCACCGGGACTGCGCACTCTCCAAACGAATCTCCTGCTTCACGGGAGGACGTGTTACCTGCCTCACAGGTTGACTCCCAGCCTGCCTCACAGGCTAACCCCCAGCCTGCCTCACAGGCTAACCCCCAGCCTGCCTCACAGGCTAACCCCCAGCCTTCCTCACAGGCTAACCCCAGCCTGCCTCACAGGACAACCGCCAGCCTGCCTCACAGGCTGACCCCCAGCCTGTCTCACAGGCTAACCCCCAGCCTGCTTCACAGGCTAACTCCCAGCCTACCTCACAGGACAACTTCCAGCCTGCCCCACTTAGCTCTTCTCTTCCTGTTTCACAGGATGTCGGGTTCCAACCTGTAAGTAATGGAGCCAAACCGAAGCAGCCAACCAAGGATTTATTGACCCCCACAACCTTAAATAGGTTCCAGGTGCTGGCAGACACCATGGAGGATGAGTTTGAGACTCGCCTAGTTGGGGACTCCATGGTGCGTGGCCAGCTGGTTGAGTTCTGTGGTCGTTCATCAAACGGCCGCAGAAAACGTTACTGCTATCCAGGTACCAGACTGGACGACATCACCGCACCGTGCGATGATGTCACGAGAAATGCCGACCGAAACACCCTCTTTGTCATTCACGCGGGGACAAATGACGTAAAGACAACCCATTCTGAGGAACTGCTTGAGAAATACCGCCGCATGATCAAGCAGTATAAACGTAAAACGGATGCCAGTAACATCATAATCTCAGGAATCCTCCCGAGGGTCGGTACCGAATCTAGCTTTTACAGGAAGGCCTTCAGCACAAACAACAGACTTCAGTCCCTTTGCTCACAAGAAAACGTCCAGTTCGCTAACTTGTGGAACAGTTTTTACTACGATTCAGACTTGTTTCATGCTGATGGAATCCACTTAAACCCTGTTGGAGCAGCCCGTTTCGGGAGGCTGCTCTGTGACCAAGTGGCTCTTCGAAAGCCAAAAAACGCGGAGGCGAGAACACCAGCAGCTCCACCGTAAGGGAGCACTCAACCCGCGAAACCCCCGACTCGAATCACATTAAAGCTTGCTATGTAAACGCTCGTAGCCTACGTAACAAATTTGAAGACTTAGAAGTCCTCGCAACTACAAATCATTATCACATCATCGGAGTCACAGAATCTTGGATATACACTTCAAATAGAGATTTCATTGCGGAATATAGATTACCGGGTTATACCATCTTTAGTCATGAAAGAGAGAACAGACAGGGTGGAGGCGTTATCTTTTATATCCACAACTCTCTCCATCCAGTATCCGTGAAAACAGATATTATAACCAATGCAGACACGGTCTTCATTGAAATTAAAAATAAATCTCGTAAAATAGAAATTGGACTTATCTACAGACCGCCAAGGCAGACTCTTGATATCGACCACGCATTAAGTGAATTATTATTAGAAACAAGTAGCAGTTGCGAGGCGGTAATTGTTGGGGACTTTAACTTGCCAGTGAAAAGATGGGGTGAACCGTTGAACTGTCATACAGGACTCGACCTGTACACAAATTTACTAGAAAGTGATTTACATCAACACGTTCAAGAACCGACTCGGGAAAATAACATACTTGACCTTATCTTTTCAACGACAGCTGATCTAGTTAACGAAGTAAATGTTGGTCCAATTTTTAGTTCTAGCGATCACCAAACAATCACATTCAGCATCAATATGAAAGAAAGTAAAGTAACTCCTAGGGTAGGCGGTGGCCGAAGTGATAGCGTACTGGACCCACATTCGCCGCGTGATGGACGACGCGGGTTCGAATCCTGACGCTACCACTCGGATTTTTCAGTCACCGCCGAGTGGCTTAAAACTACCCACATGCTGTCCTGAAGACCACCCATCAACCCGGACTCTAGAGGAAGCCGTCCAAGCGAATCAAACACGAGTTCCGGGGGGCAGCATGAGCCAATGCAAGATGGCGTCACTATAAACACTCGCCTGCGCCAGAACGGGCTGGGCCGACCATCAGGCCCCACCTGGAAGAAGCCTTGGGCCGACCATCAGGCCCCACCGGGAAGATGCCTACCGGCGCAATAGGCAACAACGTAAAAACAAAAAAGAAAAAAAAAAAAAAAAAGGTGCCTGATTATCAGAGAGCGAATTTCGTAAGACTCCGATCAATTCTAAATAATTCTGACTGGATTGAAATCTCGGCGGAAACAGATATTGATAAATCTTGGGGGGGCTTCACCACAATATTGAACAAAGCCATAAGCATATGCGTACCCTATCGTAACATACGTTCAGCTTTTAAAAAGAAACCCAAATGGTGGAATAACGAAATTCAAAATAGCCTATCTCTTAAAAAACGCGTATACAGTAGATACATATCAACTCAGAGTGAGGCTGACAAACTAGAGTTGGACAGAATTCGCCGCGAAACCAAGAAATTAATAGAACGAAGCAAGAAAAATTTTGAAGAATATATAGCGGAAACGAGTAAATCTAATTCTAAAGAATTTTTAAGCTATGTAAATAATAAAAAGTCACTCACTTGTGGTATCGGACCGCTTGCTAATGAAAATGGTAACCACACGAACGATGAAAATGAAATGGCTAAAATCCTAAATAACTTTTTCGCATCCGTATTTACCGACGAAGATTGTTTATCACCTCAACCGCCGGAGGTTAGAAGGACCGAAAAGATGTTAAGTGGCGTGCTCATCATAGAAAGTGACATTTTACGCACAATCGAAAAGATTAAAGTAAGCAAAGCTCCTGTTCCAGACAAAATTACCCCTAGGGTCTTAAAAGAAATCAAACATCAAATTTGTAAACGGCTCTCCATCATATTCAATAAATCTTTAACAGCTGGAAAAGTTCCGTCGGATTGGAAACTAGCAAATGTCACACCAATTTTCAAAAAGGGGGACAAGTCTCATCCAGAAAATTATCGACCAATTAGCCTGACATCGATTGTTTGTAAGTTAATGGAGACTATCATTCGCGACAATATGGTGAAATTCTTCGAAGAAAATAATATAATAAATAATTCGCAACATGGCTTCCGTAGTAAACGTTCGTGTTTAACTAACTTGATTTTTTCATTATATTTTTGAGGTGTTCGATGAAAGCAGATCAGTAGATATCTTATATCTGGATTTTCAAAAGGCATTTGATAAGGTCCCCCACCAACGATTGCTCAGCAAACTATTGGCGCACGGTATCTCGGGTAACATTCACAATTGGCTTGTGGACTGACTCTCTGAGCGGAAACAGAGTAGTTCTAAACGGTGTTACATCTAACTGGCTCGATGTCAGAAGCGGCGTACTTCAAGGATCAGTGCTTGGCCCCATGCTCTTCTTAATTTATGTTAATGATATCGATGATGGGCTCACTTGCAAAGTATCAAAATTTGCTGATGACACAAAAATTGCTGGTAAAGTAACTGCGACACTCGACGAAGAAGCTTTACAATCAGATCTAGATTGACTTGCACGTTGGGCCAATCAATGGCAAATAAAATTTAACGTTGACAAATGTAAAGTGTTGCACATCGGAAAAAATAACAATCGCGTTCGGTACGTAATGAATGGCCAACAACTTTCTGCAGTAAGTAAAGAAAAGGATCTTGGAATCTTTATATCAAGCGATTTAAAGTCCGGTCAGCATTGTTCAGAGGTAGTTAAAACTGCAAACAAATTGGTTGGCTTCATCGGACGAGTCTTTAATAATAAATCGGAAAAAGTAATATTAAAACTGTATAATTCGTTGGTTCGACCCCGTCTAGAGTACTGTGTACAGTTTTGGTCTCCTTATTACAGAAAAGACAGAAAAGTTGGAACGGGTACAACGAAGAGTAACAAAGATGATTCCTAGGTTGAGAAATTTATCATATGAACAAAGGCTTAAAGAAGTAAATTTATTCAGCCTATCAAAACGAAGAATGTGAGGCGATCTAATAGAAGTGTTTAAAATGTACAGAATAAACAGACTCCCTAAAGACGTCGGTGGTATACAAGGCTTCAACGGACACGTCGTCTTTAAGAGAAACTTCATACAATATAAATATTGTTACGCCACCCCCCAAACCCGCCAAATTCGGGCAGGCAGGCGGCGTGCTAGAACCCAGGGCAGCGAACCCACAACAGCTCCCACAGGACGCCACGCACACGGGCCACACGCCGAGTAGTCGGGTGGCTTAGCGTCAAATTTTCGCATTAATGTTACAAGGCGGATAAAAGCATAAAAATTGGTATGAAGTTTCTTTTGAATATACTTAGCAATTTTAGACGGGGTGCCATTACGAAATGATTTTGGAATTGCCATTAAAAGGCCAAATTCAAGATGGCTGACATAGATTTAATAATGAGTATCTCTTGACGTATACATCATGGAAATACAAATTTAGTGTCAAATTATATGTTTTCAAGGTCAAGGAATTGAATAAAAGTGGTCTGAAAGGTGTAATATCAATTTCTTTACATTTAGCATGCTCATGTCATAATGATTAGGTCAAATAGAGAACCGTAGGCTACATATCCGTTCATCGTAATCAATGAGATGAATGCATTCAAACTTGTTACATTCAAACTTTTCAAATCTTTTGACCATTCAGCCAAGTTCTCAGTTACCCATTATTGACCCTCGTCATTCTGAAGACACCATGCCCCTACTCCCTGCACTTGCAAAGTGGTGTACAGTCTAAATTGGCTGTGCCACACTTGCATGTGACATAGCCACCCTTGCAGGAACACTTTGAGTTGGCTGCAAGCTGCTGAGACTTCTGGGATTGTAATCCATACTGGCACCCATTGATTCTCCTTAGTCCATCCAAATCCCTGTGGAGAGGGCACAACTTGTTGTGTCTGATGACTTGTGCACCTTATTCCAGCCTGGAAAACAGCACGTCGGGCATGCTGAAGGAGAGCATCCTGCAGAAACAGGCAGAAAGTATGATAGACTGAACACCTGAAGATTATACATTTTAAAATATGCTAATAGGTATTGTAGCTTTTAAAGTATAAACATCGTTAATGATTTAATGTGTCTTAAGTCTATTGACAACTAAGGTTTTTAAAGCTGGTTACCTGGGTGGGTGGTAACTTCTCCATGGCACAGTTCCTGTGGCAGAAGAGCTCCATCCTGGTCTCATTGATCGAAGTGGATGCACTTGTTATGTCATACAGTATGACTGTAAATCTTTCAAGCTGGAAGTGGTGAGACTCTTTCCACAGCTGCTCAATGGGGTGACAAGCAAGATGAACCAGTGTTTCTCTTCATAGGCCTGCCAAGCCTGCCAGGCTGATTTCTTTTCTTTGCCACAGAAGGCACTACTTTGGTCACAACCAGTAAATGCATAGAAAACTGGCAGTGCTTGTGATCATTGCTCACCAAGATATGAAATGATGTTGTTAATGCTATAATAGCAGAAGCTTTTGCCCATTCCAAAAGCTACCCAGATGTGAGCATCTGGGTGTGAGGCAACAAGTTCACTGTATTGACCAACTTCTCTCTGCTGCCCTCTTCTTTGTGTTGTAAAAGATGGTCTGAGCTGCAGTCAAGCAGGCCTGGGAGTCATGCTGGTCTGCTTCCTTCAGGCTGGGCCCTTTCATAATCATAGAAATGAGAGACTTGAGACTAGTAGGCAATGAATCTTCCTGACAGTGTGGTGGGAAAGAACCAGTGAAACTGAATCCCTAGTGATTGAAGATGTCTTTTCTGATAATTGTGGCAGCTTTGGCCAAGACAACAGCATCTTCTGAAAAGTCTCTTTTCTTCAAAACATCCTTCAGCATGTTCCTCATTCCTTCTTTAAAGATGATAATAGTGTTTCTGCCACCATGCTGCACTTGTGCATCTGGGAAATGGTCCAGCAAGTAACTCTTCATTCTGTCTTGTTGATCATTTTGTTCACACCCATGTTTTCCAGACGATTCACATACATCGAATGAAGCTCTGACAGTTTAAACAAAACAGTTCCTGAATTTACTGACTTTTCTATGTATGTGGTCAATTCAACAAGAGCAATAGACTCTCATTTTTTCTTCTGTGTTTTGTGAGGGCTGGTTCTCTTTCCTTGATTGAGAGCGGTATCTGTTCCTCAGTTTTATTCAGCATGGCAAGTGGTATTTAGCTTCTATAGCTATAAGATCTCCAACAATTCTTGACAGCAATTGTGTGTCTTGCAACTCAGTGGCCATGCTTCGCACATTTCTGTCTGCATCAAATGTTGAGAATCCATGCAGATTCCCCTCTTCTTTTCCCTTTTCACAAAAAAAAACGCAATTTTTAATGGAAAGTGACTGACGCTTATTTGGCTTTTTTCCTGACTCATCTTCTGTGTCCTTCTCTCTTCTCTTATTCTTTGCTCTTTCTAGTTTAGAATTGCTAAACTCTAAATGGCAGGATTTGTGCCATGAGGAGTCTCATTCTCAAAATTGAGTTGAACTGGGAGAGCACTGATACTCTTGAACTCTTGTATATTTTTCAGAAGTACTATGTAGGGCTGTTTTTTGTCATCTATAGTGCCTGTTCAGCTATTCAAAGGACACTTCAGAGCTTCAGATATGTCTTTCTGACAGATCGATGATGCACCGTTTCCAATCCATTGTCATTGTAACAAAGGTGTTCGAGCATTGCACTAATAACCACATGCATAATCCTACTTATAAAACCAAAAACACATAAGTTCAGTTATAGATTAACATCACAGGGCTGAGTATATATGCTTCTGCCACGTCCTCGTCGCTGCTGCTGGGGCTTACGTCCTCTTCTTCGCCGTGGCCCCAGGAGTAGTGCCCCGGCCCGTGGTAATGATACAGCCGGTCCACGTGGACAACAGACGGGCGCTTCCGTCCCCTGCGAATCCGGTATGTGATGTCAGAGAGGGCTGCTTTGTAGCTTCGGCGAGAGTCTTCGCTTTCGGCGGGGGTTATGCAGCCACACTGTCACCCACGGAGTATCTCACGTCCCTCATGCGCCGGTCGTAGGTCTCCTTCATTGCCAGGCCTGCCACCTTGAGCTTGCCCCGCACGCGTCGGTACACTTCCGCCAGGCTCTCCTGCAATGCCGCTGCGTAGCCAGAGGTGACGGTGGCCAAGCTCACGTCGGGAGACCGCCTCGTGGCAAAGTCCATTGGTAGCCTGAGCTCACCGCCAAACACGAGGCAGGCAGGTGTGAGGTCCGTCGCCTCATGCACAGCGGACCGGTAGGCCATCAGCATAGCGGGCAGCTTGACGTCCCAGTCTTCCTGGCCTTCCCCGCAATACATGGCCAGCTGTTGCGCAAGGGTCCGGTTAAAACGCTCCACCATGCAGTCGGACTGCGGAGGAAGGGGGGTCGTCCGGATCTTGCGCACTCCCAACAGCTCGCAACACTCACGGAACATTCGGGACTCAAACCCACGGCCTTGGTCGGAGTGCAATTCCGCGGGCACGCCGAAACGGGTAAAGAACTCGTTCACTAGAACGCCCGCCACGGTCTCGGCCTCGTGGTTAGGGAGTGTATACGCCTCGGGCCACTTGGTGAAATAATTCACCACCACTCAGATGTACCGGTTACCCTGTGGCATGAGAGGCAGCGGGCCAGCAATGTCCACAGCCACCCGCTCCATGGGCGCCCCAACGCACTACACCTGAAACGGGGCCCGGTTCCTCCTGGCGGGGCCCTTCTTCGCACTGCACGCGTCACAAGCTCTACACCACTCGGACACGTCACTTTGCATGCCCACCCAGTAGAAGCGTTGACGGAAACAGCATAGGGTCTTTTCTCGCCCAAGTGGCCACTGGTAACACCGGCGTGCAATTCCCTCAGCACCTCAGCGCGCAAGGATCGGGGCACTATCACTACCCACGCGTCACTGCCCACTCCACTCAACGCCACCCAAAGCTTCACTTACACACCGCGCTCGTCCAGTTGCAAAGTTTCCCACTGATCCACTAGGCACTTGGTGGCGGGGCTTTCTGCCGCCACTGCCTCCCAGCTGGGGCGCCCACCGCCAGCCACTGGATGATCAGAGTCCTCACGCTGTGTCTTACGCCACTTGTCATCCCCCTCAGCGGCGCCTTCTAGCAGCACCTGCAGACGGAGGTACATAGTGTCAGAGTCCTTCTGGGCACAGTGTGAGCAGCCCCTCACACGGGCGTCGACTCAGGCTGTCAGCGTTGCAGTGGACACGGCCCGGGTGGTGGATGATGCGGTAGTTTTACTGCTCGAGACGCCCCAACCACGTGGCCAGTTGACCCTCCGGCACCTTCAGCGTCTTCAACCACTGCAGGGCAGCGTGGTCGGTCTGGACGGTGATCTCGGCGCCGTAGAGGTACGGGTGGAAGTGCTCGAGACTTTTCACCACCGCCAGCAGCTCCTTCCTCGTCACGCAGTAGTTGCGTTCAGGCCTACTGAATTTGGCGCTGTAGTAGGCCACGACGTGCTCCCTCCCATCCTTCACCTGTGAGAGAACCGCCCCAACGTGCTCCCTCCCATCCTTCACCTGTGAGAGAACCGCCCCGACGCCCTCCGAACTGGCGTCGGTGTTCAACAGGTAGGGGAGCTTCACCTCCGGGTAGGGCAAGACCAATGCCTCCACCAGGGCCTTCTTCAGGCCGTCGAACGCGGCCTGGCACGCCTCGTCCCACTGGAAGCACACCCCTTTTCTGGTGGGCCGGTGGAAAGGAGCTGCTACGCTGGCGAAGTTCTGCACGAAGCGGCGGTAGTGCGTGCACAGGCCCAGGTAGGTCCTGACTTCCGCCACGTTGGTGGGAAGGGACCACTTCTCTACCACCGCCACCTTCTGCAGGTCGGTGCGCACGCCGTCCCGACTGACGACATGCCCCAGAAACGGCACCTCATGCTGGAAGAGCGAGCACTTCTTGGGGCTGACCTTGAGGTTGGGCTTCTTCAGCCGCTGCAGCACCTCCTCCATCCGCTCCAGCTCCTTCTCGAAGGTGCTCCCGAAGACGGTGACGTCATCGATGTAGACAAGCGCCGTCTTCTATTGCAGGCCGTCCTACGCCCTCTCCATCAGATGCTCGAAACAACCAGGGGCGTTGCAGAGACCAAGGGCAAGACGTTGAACTGCCACAGGCCCTGCCCGAAGGAATAGGCGGTCTTCGGGTTGTCCTCCTCCGCCATCTCCACCTTGTAGTAACCAGACTATAGGTCGAGCGTGGAGAACCACCTGGCCCCCACCAACGTGTCGAGTGAGTCGTCGATCCTCGGCAAGGGGTAAGAGTCCTTAACAGTCACGTCATTCAGCGCCCGGTAGACCACACAGAAGCGCTGCGTGCCGTCCTTCTTAACCAGAACTACCGCTGAGGACCAAGGACTGTCTGACCGCTCAATCACCCCCTGGGCCGCCAGCTCGTTGACGGTGCGCTGCATTTCCTCTCGCCTGGTTGGTGCGATACCGGGGTGGGCTCTTGATGGGCGCACTACTTTCCGTGTTGATGGCGTGCTTCACAAACATCGTGCGGCCAAAGTCCAAGTCACCCCTGCTAGACACGTCCGCTTACTGAGCCAGGGTGTGGCGCATCTTCTCCGTCTGTGCCTCCGTCAGGTTAGCGGCGCTCCGGTGCGCCAAATCCTCCAGGAAGTCGGGCAGCGGCCTCACAGCGGCCGACTCCGCGATTCCCGACGACTCCTCTGGGCGCTCCACCTCCTCACAGATACCCAGCTTGGCACCAGCGGGCACCTTCCGGGCCACGTCTGAGAAGCTACCCCAGCACCGTAACTAACTCCTCCCCCACTCCAACGAGACTCCGCCCAACTGCTACACCGTCAGCCAGCCGCGGGTTTTCTGTGGGCTCCACCATGCCTTCCGCTCCACGCATCGCTCTGGACAGTCGACACCGGATCCTGGCCTCTATCTTAGGGGCAAGGTGCAGTCGCTCAGCCGTAACTACCTCCGCACAGCCAACCTCCGGAAGCAAGGGCACTTCTTGACCGCGCACCCTCACCTACTTCCGTTCGAGGTCGACACAAGCCTTGCTCTGCGTCAGATTGTCAAGGCCCAGCAAGCATGGCTCGTACAGATCGGCGACGTACACTGGCAGCCGCTCCACCGCGCTGCCCATGCCGATACGAGCCTCCACTGGCCCTTTGAGCTGCACACAGCCCCGTGACGCCACACAGCCGCTGTGGCGCGTCTGGGAGTCGCCTAGCGGCCAGCATGTCAGGCCGCACCAAATTCTTCTGAGCCCCGGTGTCCACTGTCAGGCGGCATGGCTTCCCATCCACTGAACCCTCCACCTGCATCGCGCTGGTTGTTCGGCGGCAGCTTACACAAGTCGGGGCCCAGGGACTGTGGACGGCACAGTCCTTGCAGCAAGGCTGGAAGGCGTCAGAACGCGGCCGGTCGAGAGAACGCGTCCTTCGCTCTCTCGGACACCGACTGCGTCTGTGCCCTTTCTCGCCACAGCCCTAACACGAGCCGTGAAAACCGTCCGGGCTCATCTTCCTCGACGCTGCCTTCTTCTCCACCTTCGCCTTCCGGCCCCGGAGGTCATGGCGGGGTTGGGCGGCCGCCCCTAGGCCGCTGGTTATCTTCAGGAAGGCCTCGAACTCCAAGGCCCTCGCCAGCGCCACCTGCAGATCCCCTGGGTGCGCCTGCTTGACGTAAATCTGCTGTTTATGGTCCTGCAGAGCGTCAACAAAGAAACTGCGGGCCAGAACCACGACCATCTCTTCTGGGGCCGCGGGGTACGACGTACCTTACCAGCGCCTCCACGTCCTGTGCCAGCTGCGAAAGCGTCTCGCCCTGCTCTCGAGTCCGCTTCTTCAGGCGAGCTCGGTACACCTCAGCCTGGTGGTGGTGCCCGAAGCGGCGTGGCAGTGCTTCCGCCACTCTCCGGTATGAAGCGCACTGAGTCAGAGGCAAGTGGGCCAGGACTTCCACAGCTGGGCCCCGTAGCGATGATGCTAACTGTAGTGCCTTGTCAACCTCACTCCAGCCCTGGGCAGCTGCCAGCATCTCGAATTGGGCGACATAAGCCTCCTAGGCCACCTTCCCGTCGTACTCCGCCGGCTTACGCCTCCCAGAGCGCCGGGAAGACGAGAGGCTGCCGGGTGGACAATGCAGAACACGCAGGCTGCGGACCGCCCGGTCCGGAGGGGAGGGAGGGGGTAAGGGAGGCAACGAGGCGGGGTGAATGGGTCCGAATTTGCCGCCAGCTGGACCAATGGGAGCGGTTCCGATGGCTCCCCAGCCTCCTGCAGCAGCTACCGGCTCCGACACGACGCAGTGAGGCCCAGGACCTCCCTGCCAAAGACCCCAGGCAGACCTCAGTAGGTCAGCAACACCGGCGTTTGCCGCCAAAACTGCGTCCTCTTCCTCCGCGTGCAACGTTGCCACCTCATGACGCCGCCTCCACCTCCTCCCTCAAGCCCTGCACCTCCCAGAGCCTGCATCTTCTCCAGCAGTTCACCCTTCACGCTGTCACATGCCCGGTCCGTGTACTGCTGTGTTTCCGTCTTCAAGGACGTGAGGTTGCTCAGCAGCACCTCGACAAAATGGCGGGCTTGCTCATCTGGCTTCTTAGCCTGCTCGTCCGCCTTCCTAGCCAGCTCATCGGTCTTCTTCGCCTGCTCGTCTGCCCTTTAAGCCTACTCGCGTGCCCTCTGAGCCTGTGCCTCACGGTCTACGGCCATTTCCTGCCTCATACTGACCAACATGGCAGCGATCAAGTCTATCTGGGCCGGTTTAACGTCACCCGCTCCCGTTTCGTCCTTGCACACCTCCTCTCCCTCACGGCCGCCATTTTGTGACGCCGTGATTACTCGGCTCCTCTCACTGCTCAATGTTCACTGATCCCACTCGACTGACACCAATTGTTACGCCACCCCCCCCCTACCCACCAACCCCGGACAGGCAGGCGGCGTGCCAGAACTCAGGGCAGCGAACCCAGATCAGGTCCCCACAGGACGCCACACACACAGACCACACAACGACTCGCAGCCTATGTCAGTCTCAAGAAGTCTTTTGACTCAGTGCAATGTGAGGCACTCTGGAACATTTTGCGGATCAGTGTGATTCCTGAAAGGATTATTGACACGATAACGGGCCTTTACTCTGGAACTGAGAGTGCTGTGAAGTGAGGGAGAGGCGTTTCTGGATTATTCCATGTTAATTCAGGAGGGAGGCAGGGCTGCGTCCTCGCTCCATCACTTTTCAACACTTGTATGGGCTGGGTATTAGGCAAAGTTGTTGATCAAACTCGTTGCGATCTGTTGGCGACATCAAGGACACTGATCTTGTTTTGGCTGATGTTGCAGTACTCATTGCGGAATCGCTTGAGGTTCTGGTGCTGCATGAGGAGGTAAAGTCTCTGAGATTAAAAGTCTCCTGAGCCAAAATTAAGGTTCAGTTGTTTGAGGCCTGCTCGTTGATACAGGTCAGTCTGTTCATGATTGTGGTGAGGATGTTGAGGTCACCAAAAGTTTCACAAGCTTTGGTAGTGTACGGCATAACCATGGTGAGTCTTACCAGAAAGTCACTCGACAGATAGCCCTGGCCCACGGTGTTACGGACTTGCTCGACACAAGTATATGGCGTTGTCGATATTTATGCTGGCGGACAAAGATTCGAAGCTTTAATTCACCTATGTTCCCTGTCTTACTCTATGACCGTGAGACATATCTTGGAGAGGCGCGTCGATGCCTTTGGTACCAAGTACTTTTGCAGGATCATGGGGTATAGCTGTAATGACTTCGTGTCGAACCAGTGACTACGTAATGAAACTGAATTGAGCGGGGCCTGTCACCAGCTTAGTCCGTGGACGCCAACTCCTGCTATATGGACACGTGGCAAGCCTCCCGGACATCAGTCCTGTTCATGGGGTTGTTTCTCTGCGAGACAACCCTGAGTGAAGGAGACCAAGGGGAAGCCCACGTAACTCAGGGATGGGGCAAATCGATCGATCAAGCTGGAAGGGACTTGGGATGGGTAGGGCGACTGAGTGGAGGCTTGCTCGAGGGGACCGTCGGGAGTGGAGGCAGCAAGTAAGTGAAGCGATGCACCTCTGGGCGTATGCTCCCCGTTAGTTAGCTACAGAGGAGACATCAGTTAAAGGTATTTCAATTGAATTCTGGACTGCAAGGACGAGCACTAAAACTGTTAGGGGCTAGATGTCCCTCTTGCACCCCCTCCCTCCCCCCTTAACTCTACCAAACTATTTTTTTCTTTAACCATTTGGGTCTCCTGAACATGAAATCAAGTGAATAACTTGGGACTTCGTAGCCATTTCTAACATAAGGTGCATACTACCAAGGGGAGGCGGTGGCCGAGTGGTCAGCTTGCGGGCGTGGTGAGCCCGTGGACCTAGGTTTGAGTCCCACCAAAACACACTGAGTTTTCAAAACATCACCAAGCAACGGAAGATTTCCCACATACCGTCCATATCTTCGATCAACCCTAACTTCATCGACTTCGTTCAAGAGGAGCACCAGGGAGCAGCATGGGCCAAGGAAGAGCTATATACTACGGCAGCTACAATGAATAGAATTCGACTGCGCCACCAACGGGCTGGGGTCGTCGAACAAACCCCTCAAGAGAGCCTACCGGCGTTATAGGTAGCACCTACAATTTTTTCTTTAAATTTCCGGTAGCTACATGAGGAGAAACAGAGTTAAGTGCTGAAAAAAAATCTGCATTGTTCATCAATATTAATCTTCAAACTAAATTTCATTTTCATATCCATCACCCTCACTTATGGGCACAACTGATAAGTCTATATCGGAATCGTCATCAGTATTTGTCGCAATGTCTGGGCACTGTTATTGAGCTTTCGTAGCAAGATGTCTCCTTCCTCCTGGGGAACCGGTGGCTGAGTGGTTAGCGTGCGGGCCCCGCATTCACCGCGTTCTGGATGACGCGGGTTCGGATCCGCCGCTACCACCTGGGATTTTTCAGCTACCGCCGAGTGGCCTAAAACTACCCACATGCTGTCCTGAAGACCACCCATCAACCCAGACTCTAGAAGAACCGTCCAAGTCATTCAAGAATGAGCTCCGCGGGGCAGCATGAGCCAAGAAAAGACGGTGCCACTATAAACACTGGCCTCCACCAAGACAGGTTCGGGCTGACCACAAGGCCCCTCAAGAAAGCCTACCTACCTACGGGTGCTACAGGCTTCGACGTAAAAAAAAAAATACCAGAGAGGATGTAGGCATCAATCATGTTCCTCCCAACCATGACCTTTTCTCCCATTGTGAATAACTGGTTTAGGGATGTGCGCACTTTTTCAGATTATGACTCGCAGGTTTACCCTCCGAATGTGTTGAATTAGGGACCTCCTGCAAGGTGGGAAATTTCCCATATCCACATTACTAGCAAGAATAAGGAGTGTCTGGTTGCCATATATCTCATTTATCGGAATGAGCTGTAGCTCATCCAGTTTGGACATCCTAGATGCTCTACCATACACAGAACATGTGATGCTTTTCAGTTCTTCAAGAAGTGTATCAGCTATATTCCAGGTGTCAACTACCTTCTCGAATGCTGAGCTGTATTTTTCTTGTCACAGTAACGTCTTCATGGACTTCAGTTAGCCAATTCCCCGGAAGGCACTTGTGCTGTCAAAGCCACTTAATGCACTGAAGAACATCAAAACTGTACATTTTTCCTGGCCAAAGTCTTCTGCTATCTTGCTGACATCGATCATTCTCTGCTTGTTTCCTGTGTCTTTGATGGATGTAACATAATGCAGCAAGGTGAAGAAGACATCCGAATCTGAACTATTCATTCGAACAGTAGTTACTGCTCTTAGCATGATTGATATATATGATTTTTTTTTCAAGAACTCAGTGACAATATGCTCTGTACGACTGTTTTCTGACCACCTTCAGATGTAAGCAGGTGAACTTTGCCTATGAAATTAGTTGGCTATTCCCTCGGGTGGTAGAGACTGCCATTTCCGTCGTAGAGGTCAACGTTGCAGTTGATTGTGGAATGCGGGCATGGACATTGTCATGCGTGTGCCTTGTCGGTTTTGTCAAGGTATGCATCAGTAGTGGCCAGGCTATAAGTCAAAGGAGTTAATGGGTAAGTCATTATCTCCTTCAAATCCAGACGCAGGCGTTGATTCTGAAACTTTAGAAGTAGGTAAAACGCATTGTTGTTTATACTGAATAACTTATTTCTTCATGTGGAACTTTGTTTATATCTACTAGGCGTAATTGCTTCACTGGCACAAAAAAAAAACTCTTGCTTCATATTCAGTCTATTCTCAGTAATGATGCCATAAGGAGTAGGCAGTTAGGCAGCCGCCAAATCGGGCGCAAGTTGCTCCCGGTGAGGTAAATACGAGAGGCGAGGAGGTGCTGCAAGCCTATCAAAGACCCTCCCGTGTCCTCACTCCCGTTTCCCTTTTGTCTCACTAACACCAGAGAGAGTAGTTCAGCATGCTCTCTAAAGACAAATTGTCTAACTCTCCACAACACACTGCTTACACGCTACACACACACTATTTCCTCAAAAACTTTTTTTACGACATTCAAATTGCAAAATGATGAACGAAAATGATACCTCTGTCCCCAGTTTGGAGGGTGGAGGACCATAAATGCCCCCAGATCTGACTCCCTTTTTGGTGCCGACAATAGGTGTCCTCCAGATAATTCTCCCAACTCTCTCTTCATAAACTTCTGCAATATTCGCGGTCTTTGCTCGAACTTCCACTCTGTGGAACACCATCTCTCCTCCTCTACACCTCACATTCTCTTCCTCACCGAAACACATGTTTCTGAGGCTGCTGACAGTAATCTCTACACAGACAGACAAATACACACACACACACACACACACACACACACACACACACACACACACACACACACACAACATCACAACTTTCTACTTTGTTAATTAAAAGCTATTCATAATGTAATCATGATATGTACATTTTCAGCTTATCGGCTACAGCTCCTAAGTAAACCGATTTTATTATAGTTATTATTATTATTATTTTTATTGTTATTATTATTATTATTATTATTATTATTATTATTATTATTATTATAATAATAATAATAATTATTATTATTATTATTATTATTATTATTATTATTATTATTATTACACACACACACACACACACACACACACACACACACACACACACGCATTCTCTCTCTCTCTCTCTCTCTCTCTCTTTCTCTGATACCTCAGTCGGTAAAGCTCTGCGCTGCCAGGCTTCGCGGCGTGGCAGGCAACGGCTCGAGCCCCGCTCAGGGCGGATTTTTCCGCTGACTAAGAATGGTTACTGTCCCGCCTTCAGCAAGGGGGATGGGGTGTGGGGTGTGTGAGGTCCTGGCAGTACTCAGACATCGAATACAGAGTCTTGCTCTAACCGTACTCGTGATCAAGTCGTGGTGATAAAAAAATACATCCAGGCAAAGCAAAGGAGGGAACTGCTCCATCTTTCAGTACTCTCCGTCTCTTCGGCGTTTCAAATCCAAGGAGGCGGACTTTGATACCATATTTATAAGCACTGTCAAGAAAGTTCTCTGAACATATTACAGCATTGTCAGTATTTTTTCTTGTCAGCACAACCACACACATGAATCCATTTATTTCTGCTCTCTTCATTTCTGGGATACGGAGAGCACCGAATGCCTGAGCCTACTGTTTTCACTTTCTTGTTAAAACATGCATACACTGCACAGTTATTCGGCATGTATCCAAAACTAGAAAATTGCCAATCATGAGATATTCACAACAAAACGTATATGTGTTGTCAGCTCGGCGGAAATACTGTGACAAATGTTGTCGGGTCGGTTAGCCAACTGTTATGTCCATGAATATAGTAAACATGCCACTTGTCCGGATCATGGACAATAGTAGTGTTCTAGGTTAACTCGGACTCTATCAAAACTTGCTAGACTGGAGCAAAGATGAGTTCTGGAAGGCAACATGAGCCAGGCAAGATGGCACCACTATAAACACTTATCTGCGCCACCCATGGGCTGAGTCCGACCAGGAGCCCTCATCAAGCATATCTACCGGCGCTAAGTCTAACTTAAAAATAAATCTCTGCTAACACGGAGTGCATAACTGACTTGGTATTAAATTTTACCATCGATGAGGAAGAAACATTCGTTGCTTGTGTACCTTGCACAGTCTTCACCTTCTTCCTTACACAGAAGTAAGAAATAACGTCAGCAGCCTTGATTGTGCAGACCTCCTTTTCCACCTTCCAAGCGGGGCAATCCCGAAGCGTGGAGGAGTTAGCACCTTCACAATTATGGTACTTTTTATTTAACGACCTGCACTCGTCATCCTTATGACCCTCTCCGGCTCATCCCTCACAAAAAAAGCTTCGGAGAACGACAAGCGCTTCCGTGGTGCCCGAAGAGGGTTGGGGATGTATTGTCTGCATTCCTTCTTTTCATAGCCAAATTCTGCTTTATAAGGGAATCAGCACCGGCAAAGGTGAATACAGCAGTGGCTGTTTTAATCCTCGTGTTGGTAGCAAGTCGTATTACGTGGCGGACATCAATTACGCCTTGATACCTTATCTGTTCAAGAATGACGTCCACTTACATGTCTATGAAATCGTGGTAGATGGTAACACCCTTGCACGAATTCATGTTGACTGGAAGTGAGACAACATTCTTATAACAGTGAAACATCCGAAGCTTCAGCAAGTCGCGTACTTGAGGGAAGGAATGTTTCAACGAGCAGGTCTCCACTGACAACTTTCTTAACATTATTGACTTTTCTAGCCTAACCATCACTTTTTTTTTATTATGAAGCCCTTCAGGGTTAATAATTATATGTCATCGGAGTGGATGCTTTGAAATTTGACTTGAAACAGATCAATGAATGGGGTAATAGTGGTCGTTCAGGCGGTGGTGGTCGTTCAGGCAGGAGTGATCAGTCCTATGGTCCTCCCTCCCAACTGGGGGGAAGAGGTTAATGGCTCGTAACCACAGGACTCACTCCTCCCCGTCAGGGAAGGAGTGGGAAACAAAGAGGAGGAATAGTCAATTGGAGTGTTTGCTAGGTTATCTGCCTAACCTCAAATATGCTCTAGAGAGGTAGGATGTTTTTTTCCCACGAACTCCTCTTGTCAGTCTCCCGAAGGCAACAGTAGAAGGCGGCCCGGACGAGGGACAATTACTCTGTTCCTAAAGGGAAAAGCAAATACGAGTTTGGTAGATGTGAACATGTTAGATACGAGATTTTACTGTGCCTGTAAAACAATTAACTGTTTGTTTAGCCATTGAAATCTGGGCATTTTTTAATCCCTAATACCTGAAGGTACTTAAAGATGTAAACATTTTCATATTATCATTTCTAGATTGAGAAAGAATGGCGGCGAAAGGAGTTGCAAGAAGCAAAAGTAAAGGCTTACAGAAATGCAGAGATTTCAAGAGAAAGGTATCAACAAGTTGAGGATCGTAGGAAGGCTCGCATGGCAGAGGCAGTGAAAAGGAAGGAAGAGATGCTTAAAGTCACTGACCACTGGATGATCACCAAGGAGAGAGAACAACATCAAGAAGAATATGCCCAAAAGGTAAGTTATGTGTGACATATTACATCTCTAAGAGTTCAAACTCAATGAATCCAGTGTACACACCGCAATCCTGCTCCTTGTAATTTTCTCACTCAGAAATAACGCACCTTTTGCATACACCCTGATCAGTCAGACATTTGTCCCCCCATCATTAATTACTTTTCACAAAGTAACTTAACACTCAGAAAACTGGAAATACAATAAGAAAACATTATTTAGTTTAACCACTTTAAGGGAGATGGTCAAATGGTCGCTTTTCACCGTAGATGCTGGCCGAGGGCAGGGTTTTAACCGAAAAATAAATGTTCTTCAAGCAATCATAACCCTTAAAGTATACTTGTTAGAGACAGAAAAGAGGTGTCATTATGTGCACCATAATTCAATTCCATTTTGAATGCAATCTCGTTTATGTGTGATGTAGTGGAGCAGCGTAAGCATCGTGGGAAATGAAAGTTTTTTTCTTCTTTGCGCTCTTAAGCGGGTATTACACGGGGACGATTTTGCTCGGGACCCCAGACCTTCGGGGGACAACTTTCGAGGAACTACTGAGGGTCCGTGAGGGAACTAATCACACGGGGATGCTACGTTTGATGGGCAATCTTGGTCTTGATCTTGACTTTTAGGGACCGTATACCTACTTTCACGTAGAAATAGATGTTGATTAATTTCTGGCATCCAACCATGATCGTTCAGTAACTTGGGTGTGTCGCTGAATCTACGTAATGTTGTTGATGGTTCACTGTAATATGGCGGTCACCCATGCCATTTAGATTACTATACGCTGACCATTCATCCGAATGAATTACGGAACTTGTTTCACATTCCCGCTCAATGACTGCATGGCAAGAGCGTGTTTCTCTCACGCCGTTCCACATAAAAGTATATATAGCGACAGTCAGAGCCTTGCTTGAGACCGAAGACCCAAGGACCATCAGTTCTACGGCCGTGATTCCTGTTGTTTTGTATAGCTGTGTCACTGTCTTCTGAGAGAGGAGCACTGTCGCCGTTTAACAGTCTCCTATATATAGTTCTATTTCCGTCGACCAGCAAATTTTGCCTCGTCAATCTGAATGGGGTTATCGTCTGTTCCAATCATCTTGCCTTTTTCACGATGAGAAACGATGGCTCCACACACCTCTCGGCACATGTTATACCGTCATTTACGGTACTGGAAGACTTTCCTGTTCTTTTTTTTTTTTTTTTATTCACTGCGGTATTCATGGGTATTTCTTGTACAAACAAGAACACCAGCTCTAAAATTTCACACAAATTCAGTTTGCAATTAAATTTGTCGTTGTCCTTATAATGGAAATATGAGTTTCCTTGCCGAACAGACCGCAAAGTTTGGCACCCCTTTCGAGGACAGCGAAGTACAGGCCAGAATTCCACACCTCTGTCACGCTTTCGTTTTTCTTCCATCGATGACAAGTGACAGGTGCCTGTGGTGTGGCCAGAAGATGGTTTTCACGTAGAAATGAGACTGCTGTTTCCTCCGTGAAAATGATGTCTGTATAAGTCTTAACAGCACTGCAGTAACTGTTAGCAGAATGAATAGAGTATTTTCACTCACGTGACCTTGTGACGTTTTCAAGACGTCACGAAGTAAACACAGCCGCCACGTGTGGCAGTCTATCCTTGCTGGGGGAACAGTGAGTGATTGAGAGCCCATGCCTCGTTGGGGGATCGTAGGAAATGGAGTACTCCAAATATTATGAGAGGATGGTCATTTAAGTCAGGCTTAGTTGCCCTAAAATGCGGCAGTTTTACGTGGAAACCAAGGCAAGCATTAAAGGAAGAAATGGCTTTAACAAAGATACGTACTGAGTACATACCTAATAAAAACTACATAGTTTTTTTCTTCTTTACAACAAAGGAGACGGCTCAAGGTTAAGAAAAAGTGTAGAAAAAAAAGCCTGCTGCTCACCGCTCCCACAACAGACAAAAGTAGAGCCGCCAAAAGAGAGGTCAGTTTCTGGCGGAGAGGTGTCTTGATACACTCTTCTTGAAGATCAAGTCATAGGCAGGAGGAAATGCAGACGAAGGAAGGCTGTTCCAGAGTTTACCAGTGTAAAGGATGAAAGAGTGAAGATGCTGGTTAACTCTTGCATAAGGGGTTTGGACAGTATAGGGATGAGCTAGAGTATAAAATCGAGTGCGGAGCCGCGGGAGGGGAGGAGGCATGCAGTTAGCAAGTTGAAAAGAAAAGTCAGCATGAAAACATCGATAGAAGATAGAGAGGGAACATGGCGGCGAAATTTAAGAGGTAGAAGACCGTCAGTATGAGGAGGGGAGTTGATGAGACAAAGAGTTTATCTACATATTGAACAATAAGTGATGCTTCAGAGTGCCAACATTCATCTTCACTTGTACACACAAGCAGCCAACTTTTAGGGGGTTGGTCATTCACAAAGCGAGTGTCTATATATCTAATAGTAACTAATACTTGAACAATGATACTGGCAACATATCTAATAATAACTGATGTATCAGAGTGCCAACATTCATCATCACTCATACCTACCATACAACATTAATAACTTTTGGGGCTGGCCACTACTAAATCCAGTGATGAGGAATGAACTCTTAATAAAGGCTACATAACTTGAAAATTCACTTCACTGTCATGCAGTGTTACTAATCTTTGCTTAACACCACTGGAAAAAAACTATCTGAATCTGCAGGTGTGTTAAAGGTTGACACTGGAAGCCCCAGCCAGGACTGACGAAATATTGTCTCTACTCGTTAGCCTAGTATGTATGACTGAAACATCATTCCTACGGTCCTACCTGTCATGAAGTGCATTCCACAGACTCTCCAATGTTCAGGGTTTGAAGTCTGGGCTCTGGAGATCATCGATAACCAGAAACTTCTTTCAGCGATCAACTCCCTCCGTTCACCTTGCCGCGTTGGTATTGTAGGCGGGCGGTAAAATTATAAACGTGGGTGTTTATCTGCCTTATTTGCACACCCAATAAGGCCGGGTTCCTGCTATCCCGTTTTGACTGTCCCGTCGACCGTCAATGACGTCATCGACGGCGACGACGGTGGGAACCGGGCCCCGCGGCGCGGAGCCCCATCAGCCCGTCCAGAGATGAATCTAAGTTAACTTTTGGGTCCGGGTCGGCGGCGGTGGTGCCCCGTCCAGTGATGTTTAATATTCTACATATTATGAAAATATGAAATGGAAGTACTTAGATACAAAATAACATATACATACATTTCAATATAATAATAATATAGATACATTTACACTATGTACATCTATTTTGTTTGGCAATAAATATCTTTTGTTGAAAACTGGAAGTGGGGCTTCAACGCACACTGCCACAGCCGTGTGTAAACAAACCCACAGGTGTAGCGAGGAGATTGGTGGCAAATATATGTATTCTTCTGCTGCAGAGAACACCCGGGGGTCATATGCGAATTATTTCAGTTCCTCCCAAACAAAAATTATATTGTGAACAGGGAGCGACTTCAATAGGCTGGCAGATGGTTGAGAATTCAATCAGTTGTTGTTTTTTAGTTGTTCATCAGCAGAGCAGACCTCGATTAGAGCCTGCCTTGAACTGGATTTTACCACAGGTCCCTTGTAGAGTGTATATGTTGAGTTATCTGCAAGTGTGGTTGTCCTGCCACTCCACATGTAATGATCTGCAGCATTTAATAATAATTTCAAGACTTGAAATAATTGTTGGCGTGGCCAGAACCTTCGCCTCCTCCTAACTGGCCTGCCTTCTGACCCAGTAGTATGTATACAAAGGCAGCAATCAAGAAGTCGCTGTCGTCCATGTGGTCCCTGCTTTGTTTGTCATCAAGCGGCGTGAAGGATCCTATCTCCTTATAATATAAAAAAAAGTCCGGCAAATCTTAAGTGGCGGCTCTGACATAGACAACCCTCTAGAGTCTAGACACTGGTGCTATGTCTCCAACTGACCTCGCGTACCGTGCCTCTCACACCCTTCTCTCTCCCTCTCTCTCCCCGTGTCTCTCTCTTTCTTTCTCACTTTAGTGTAAAAACAAATATGTTTTTTTTATGATTGATTCTCTATCTGTGAGTGAATACAAAGAAATTTGTACAACACTTGGCAGAGCTGCCACCGCGGCGTTGTCAGCTCAAGTCAACCCAACACACCGCAGTTGCCAGTTGCTCTGCCTGCTTTAATTATAGCATTCCTGCCATTTTTTGTTGTGTGTCCCAAGGGGTAAAGAGTCTTGGTGCGTTTTTTTTAAGAGGTTTATTATTATTATTATTATTATTATTATTATTATTATTATTATTATGCATTGTCGTGCACCATACTCCCCGAATGAGAGTACACCCCCACTTTTCTCGCGCGCACACACACACACACACACACACACACACACACACACACACACACACAGAATTACATAGAATTATATAGAAAATCAGACCACACAGACCCCATGGTCCAGACTAGGTGGTCTGTCCTTAAACCTAAGTGATTTTACATTAATCAGATGGCTCCAAAACGTTGCTTTTCTACTCTAGTTAATATTAAGTTCAAGGAAGTGACGGTCGAGCCTGCTTTTAAAGGAGTCAACCGTGTTACACTGGACCACTGATGGTGGGAGCTTATACCATTCTCGCACTACAACGTTGGTGAAGAAAAATTTGGTGCAGTCTGAATTTACTTGTCTACATTTGAGTTTTATGCCATTGTTCCTCGTTCGCAAAGTGTCATCGATCATAAATAATTTTGTTCTGTCTACATTCGTGAAACCATTAAGTATTTTAAAACATTCGATCAGTTTTCCTCGGAGGCGACGTTTCTCAAGAGAGAACATGTTAAGGGTGGAAAGCCTTTCTTCGTAGGATTTGTTGCGCAAGGAAGGGATCATTTTTGTTGCTCGACGCTGAACACCTTCTAGTTTAGCAATGTCCTTTCCATGGTGGGGAGACCAAAACTGTACCGCATATTCCAAGTGGGGTCTGACTAAACTATTGTAGAGCGGAAGTATTACATCTTTATTCTTGAATAAAAAGTTTATTTTAATGAAGCCCAACATTCTGTTCGCTTTATTTGCTGCATCGATGCATTGATGTGAGAATTTGAGGTTTGACGCGATTTTGACCCCCAGGTCCTTAACGCATTGAACGCTTGTGAGTTTAACGCCGCGCATTTCGTAATCGAACTTCTTATTTTTTGTTCCAACTTGAAGGACCTGGCACTTGTCTACGTTAAAGGGCATCTCCCATTTATCCGACCAAGCTGAAATTTTGTGCAAATCCTCTTGGAGGCTTTTCCTGTCTTCGTCAGTGAAAACCGAGTTACCAATCTTTGTGTCGTCTGCAAAATTACTAATGCGATTATTGAGTCCAACATCCACATCGTTGATGTAAATAATGAAGAGCACTGGGCCAAGAACCGAGCCCTGAGGGACGCCACTAGTGACCGGCGCCCACTCTGAGTTAAATCCGTCAATCACAACTCTTTGTTGTCTGTTGCTCAACCAATTCGCGATCCATTGGTTTACTTGACCGTCAATACCTATTTGCTTTAATTTATAAAGTAATTTATGATGTGGGACTTTATCAAACGCTTTCTGGAAATCTAGATAGACTACGTCCAATGATTTGGTTACGTCATAAACTGAGAAGAGATCGTTATAAAAGGTCAGTAGGTTTGACAGGCAGGATCTTTTGTTACGGAAGCCATGTTGTGAATCCACAATTAATGAGTGGCTTTCGAGGTAACTCACAATTTTGTCTCTAATTATGCTCTCGAGTAGCTTACCTACAATTGAAGTTAGACTAATGGGTCGGTAGTTACCTGGTATTTTTTTGTCTCCTTTCTTAAAAATCGGTGTCACGTTAGCCATTTTCCAATCCGAAGGGACGATGCCTTGTCGCAAGGACATATTGAATACGGTAGTGAGGGAGGAGAGTATTTCGCTCTTTGTTTCTTTAAGCAGTATAGGATATACTTTGTCGGGTCCGAGACTTTTATTTGTTTTAAATGAATGGAGAGCTTTAAGGACTTCATCGGTTGTTATTTCAAAATTAGGCAATGCATGCTCGAGATTTACAATAGTACTGGTGTTAGTGGTAGTGCGAGGAAGACTGTTAGTATTAAACACCGAGGAAAAGTAATTGTTTAAGAGGTTTGCAATGTGTTACCTGTCAGTCACTAGTGCACCGTCGCTGTTTGTTAAAGGTCCAATGCCACTTTTGATCGCCTTTCTGTTGTTTATGTAATTGAAGAAAGATTTCGGATTATTTTTACATTTGGCTGCAATATTTTCTTCATATCTACGCTTTGCCTGACCTACTAGTCTTTTTACTCGTCGCCTGGCATCATTATAAATTCTAATATTTTCGGGCGTGCTTAGTTCTTTCTTTTACCTGTAAAACAATTTTCTCTCATTGACTGATTGTTTAATTTCCCTATTAAACTACGGTGGGCTTTTATTAGTGTTAATTCGCTTCTCGCACAAGGGGACGAATGTGTTCTGCTAAGGGAGTAAGTGGTTTTTAAACCTTAGCCAGGCTTCCTCTACGTTGCCGTCATCTGATAGTTGTATTTCTGTTAGTTTTTGTCGGATTTCTACGAAGTTAGCTCTTTTGAAATTGGGCACCTTTACTTTATTTTCAGTCACTGATGATTGAGCTCTAATGTCGACGCGCACTAATTTATGATCGCAAGAACCGAGGTGTTCTACCGTGACATTACTGACTAGGTTATCTTGGGTCGTTATAACAAGGTCGATTATATTATTTTGTCGAGTTGGCTCAGAAACCATTTGGCTTAGATAATTTTCTTCTAGAAATTCGATCATTCTATGTGACTCGCCTTCTGTACCTGACAGTGTCGCCCAGTCGATATGGGGGAGGTTAAAGTCTCCTAATATCAGTGAGTCGTTGTTATTAAGTGACTGCCTTAAGACGCTGTACATTTCAAGGTCGTCATCGAGTGATTGCCCGGGAGGTCTGTAGGTGACAGATATATTTAAATTGACTTTTGCAATGTTTACTCGCACGCACAAATGTTCAACGTTACTGTTTCTTGGTGTTTTGTCAGTGGGTTGCAAATAGCTTTTGACAAAAAGGGCGACGCCACCGCCTCTACGGTTTACACGATCTTTGTTGAAGAGTCTGTAGCCATCTATGTTGTATTCGGAACTTAAATCAATATTTGTGGTGTCGATAAATGTTTCGGTTATAGCAATTATGTCAAAATTTTCTGTTAGAGCAAGACATCTCAGTTCATCAAATTTGTTTCTTAGGCTACGCGCATTGAAACTAAGGATTTTTAAGTTATCTAGAGGCTTGGTAATAGAGGTGGTGGTACTTGCGGGATCACGGTTACGGGTTTGTTGCGATGCACGGCGTCTATTTACACGGGCGGGGTGGAGGGACGTGGCTGAGACTCGTTTTTTGATCGGATGTCACGTACTGCGTCGTTGAGGAGCCTTCCGAATCTGGCTGCCCCGATGGGAGACAGGTGCAATCCGTCCCTGTGGAAGAGCTCACTTTGTCCATAGAAACTGTCCCAGGCGTTGAAGAACTCCACGTCAAGCTCCCTACAAAGAGTCTGTAAGCGGTTGTTTAGGCTGAAGGCCTTACTGAAAAAGTCGCTCTCCGCCCAAGTCCGTGGTAGAACTCCTGAAATAAAAATGTTAGGGAATTTAGACTTATACTGCTGGATGAGCCTACGGTACTTGTCCAGGAGTTCCTCAGACCGGGTCGTGGTGACGTCGTTCGTACCTGTGTGAATAACAAACAGTGAATCATTAGTAGCCTGGGGGGAGATCTCTTCAAGAGCAGCAGTTATATCGTCGATCCCAGCACCAGGATAACAATAGTTCCGTCTTCGACGAGGAACTCTGCCGCAGAACTCAACGACCTGCTGGCGAATCATGGAGTCACCCACCAGGAAGGTGCTCTCCTGCTCGTCCTCCTCCTCCAGAATGGCAAACCTGTTGAAGCAATGAACAGGATAAATCGCTTGTCTGGCTGGTTTGGCTCCTCCATTCACGACGGTGAAGCCATCATGGGCGTTGCCACTAGCATCCTCCCACTGCGTGGTGTTGTCCGCTGGTGTCGACGGTACCGTTGAGGGCAAGGGGGCGGTTGGAGAAGGGTTTGGCACCACAGCAACGTTAGCCTGGATGAATTCCTGCAAGGAGGCAACAGTGCGAGAAAGCTCTATTATTTTATTTTGACCTTCTTCCATCTTCTCTTCTTGTTCCTGCAGTCTTGTCTCGAGATGCTGCCTGGTGAGAGAAAGCTCCATTATTTGAGAGAGAGAGAGAGAGAGAGAGAGAGAGAGAGAGAGAGAGAGAGAGAGAGAGAGAGAGAGAGAGAGAGAGAGAGAGAGAGAGAGAGAGAGGCACGGTGTGCGAGGTCAGTTGGAAACGTGGCACAGGGTCTAGCGGGCTGTCTACGTCAGAGCCGCCACTTAAGATTTGCCGGACATAGTAGGTCCTACCGAGCGCCCACCATTTTTGTGACGTCATTTTGACGTCATTATCGTCGACGGGACCGTCGAAACGGGATAGTGTGAACCCGACCTTATACATTAAAGATGTGGCATTTCTATTCTCATACAGGTCACCAGTACGTGCCGTTAACACCACAAAATGAGGTTAAAAACTCGTGTCCCGGTCACTCTAATGGCCATGAAATCTCCCCTCACTGTCTCCCAACAACAATCGGGCTGATCCCGCCAACCTATAATGCACCGCGGCCGTGACGGCATGGATTGGCGTGACGTTACTCGAAACTTCTCTATTGAACTGATGCTATCGGTTTCAATGAAAGGAGGATAATTATGTGGGTGTTCGCTGATTGTCCCTTTATATAGACCGGTGAAGAGCACTCAGGTAACATGAAGTAATGACCTGACTGTGGTCATGTCATTACTTTGGTCAAGCACAGGTCTCCGGAGACAGGTCAGGTCATTCAGGTGTCAGGTGGGGAGCACTCAGGTAACATTACAACATCAGCTGAGGTCTCGGGAGACAGGTCAGACCGTTATAGACTGCACGCTAAAGTAGCACCACACTTGGTGCAAATTGGGGTAGACTACAAATACTGCGGTAGACCGCATACTAAAGTAGCGTCCTGGCGGGAACTGCCCCGTCCGATGTGACTTGCCAGCTAGGCCAAAACGTACTCCCACACATTTTTAATATGGCGATTTATTTTAAAGTCAATTACTTTCATTGCTCCTTGAACAATACAAGAAATCGGCTTATTCACAGAAAACAAACTTTAGCGAAGTTTCCCAGTGGGGGAGTGAGGAGCTCAGGTAACGAGGCTGGTGGAATAGGGTCCTTCACTGCCCTGCCATCTGGTGGACCTGCTGGAGCCGCTGCCAGAGCCAAGCGCTGCGGCGTTCTATGGTCCAGTGAGGCTTAATTGACATTTTTTTGTACCAAACTAGCAAATTATCCGAGTTGTAATGGCCACTATCATGTTTACATGAAAAAATCTGAGTGCTGTACATTATTCATGTCGTTATAATGATTAGTGTTGGCAAACTAAGAGTATTCATCGACATATCTAACACTAACACTCAATCCCGTTGTTAATAGGAAAGCATCAGTGCGGCCTCTTGTAAGATATTTCCTTCATGCAATAGAGGAGAAGTCAAACAAGTCCGGCATGGTGTCATGCTGTCAATATCACACAAGCAGCGTTGGAAGGTAGTGTAGAAAATTTTGCCACTCAACATTCCTCCGGCTGGCACGCCGCTGCCCCAACACGATGCATTCCTCTGTCCCTCCAATCAGAAGGCGGGAGGGTGTTTACACTGCTGCTCTTGGAGGAAGAATACAAGGAGAGGGCATGACGTCACAGAAGTGAAGCAATCTTTGCCTTGGCCCATAACATTGCATGCCCGGCTGGCTGGACGCGCGACACCCACACACCTCAACATTTTCCCTTCATGCCGGCTTGCTCTGACTTTGGTAGCGCCCACAGAGGCGGAGATGGCAGCATAACGTTTCATCGGTAAGACAAAATGATATTTGTGGTGAAACATTATTGTTATGCCGGACGTATACTTGGGTTCCGTGTCGCCGTCACAAGACTCCGTGGGAGGGAGATATGTAAACACCTTGCACAGCTTCTGTAGTTTAATATTCTTCCTTAGTAGTACAATTCACTCTTGACTCTTCGCTGGCCACTAGCTTACTAAGACTGGGACTGACTCCTCTCGCCCTCTTCTCATATACATATATATATATATATATAGATATATATATATATATATATATATATATATATATATATATATATATATATATATATGTATATATATATACCGAATAGCGAATAGTACAGTCTAGAACGTTACCGTGTATATTCGATTATACAAGAACATGTAGAAAAAATATGTGCGAGTTGGCAACACTTCCCGCCTGGCGCCTGGCCGCTGGCCCCGCGGGGCGCGGGCGGAGCCTTGCTCCCCACCCCCTGCTCGCTCCTCCCAGAGTCTTCCAGAGTCTCATAGGCCCAGGGGGAAGCTTCCGGCACAACACTATCCCCCCCTCTTAATTATGATCGTCCCGATCACACACTTAACTACATACAAACATAAGAAAATTAATCAAAAACATAATAATCGTCGTATCGCCGTGGACGCCTGCGTTGTCTGTCTTCTGTTCGTTGCCTCCTGCGCGTCTGTCTCCTGGTGCGCCTCGTCGTCATCCGCTTCTTGGGGTGTCCCTGGAACATCTGCCGAAGCCGGGAGGTTATCTCCCTCGGCTGAAAGGTCCAGAAGGCCTATGTCGTCGTCGACCTCCTCTCGGTCCTGGACGTCCCATGCGTTTTCGTCGGCTGCTGGGTGTCTGTAGTTGTTCCAGGTGTAGTTCCCCGGACCGTGGTACCTCCATAGCCGGTTGACGTGGACAACTTTCGGCTTGGTCCTTTCCGTTCTCCGAATTCGGTAAGTCACGTTGGAGAGGCGTTCTAGCACAGTATAAGGGCCTTCCCAGGGGCTCTGTAACTTCGGAGACTGTCCTTTCTTCCTCTGCGGGTTGTAAAGCCAGACTTGGTCTCCTTCCTTGAAGTCAACGTGGCTTGCCCTCATATTGTAACCACGCTTCATGGCCTCCCCGGAGAACTTCAAGGCACCACGGACTTGATGGTGCACCTCTTCCAGCCGTTCCTCTAGCTGACGGGCAAAACTGGAGGCGTCCCTTGGAAGGCTTTCCCCAGGAGGCATTCCTGTCAGTAGGTCCACCGGCAATCGCAGCTCACGTCCAAACATCAGCTTTGCCGGCGAATACCCCGTAGTCTCGTGGGCGGCAGACCTGTAGGCCATGAGGAGCGCAGGCAGCTTTTGATCCCATGAAGACTGATCATTGTTGCACTGCTTGGCCAACTCCTGGCCCAACGTCCAATTAAACCTCTCCACCATTCCATCTGACTGTGGGTGCAGAGTGGTGGTCCGGGTCTTCTTGATACCCAGAAGCTTGCAGCACTCAGCAAGGACTGTTGACTCAAAATTCCTTCCCTGGTCGGAATGGAGCTCGTAAGGCACACCGAAGCGACAGAAGAACTCCTCCACCAATACCTTAGCGATGGTAGTGGCTTCCTGGTCAGGGATGGCGTAGGCTTCCGGCCACTTGGTGAAGTAATCCATTGTGACGCAGATGTACCTATTTCCGTTCGTCGTTAGAGGCAAGGGTCCTGCTATATCCACTGCCACCCGTTCCATGGGGGCTCCAACCTGGTATAGTTGCAATGGGGCACCGTGACGCTTCTTGGGGCCCTTCTTTGCACAGCACACCTCACACGCGTGACACCATTCTTCCACGTCCTTCCTCATGCCAATCCAGTAGAACTTTTGGCGCAGGCGACTCAGTGTCTTCTTTACCCCAAGGTGTCCGCTGGTGATGCTGTCGTGCATTTCTTTCAAGACGCCTTCCCGGGACTTCATAGGTAGCACCGTTGACCAGTAGTGGTCAAGACCATCATGAGAGACACTTCGTTGTCCATCCGAAGAGTGTCCCACTGAGTCCAGTAATTCTTGGTGGTAGGGCTTTCTCTCGAGATTACTTCCCACCCAGGTCGCGTTGACGACTGACTCAGCCACTCCATAATTGGTCTCAGATCTCGGTCCTTCCGCTGCAGTTTTCCCAAGTCTTCCCATGGCACCTCCGCTGTCTGTTCCACTGTAGTGCGGCGGCACATATTCTGGACGCTTTCCCTCTGGAGGCAATGTTGACACTCAGGTAGGCAGGGGCACCGGCTCAAGCTGTCCGCGTTACCGTGTGTTAGCCCAGATCGGTGCACAATAGTGTAGTGATGCTACTCTAGTTTACCTATCCAGCGAGCAAGCTGGCCCTCAGGGTTTTTCAGTGACTTCAGCTACCGCAATGCAGCGTGATCCGTGCGGATGGTGAAAGTTGCACCGTACAGGTAAGCATGGAAAAAGTCAAGGCTCTTGACTACTGCCAGGAGTTCTTTCCGGGTCACGCCATAGTTTTTCTCGGCGGGGGTGAGCTTCTTGCCGAAGTAGGCCACAACCCATTCCATGTCGGCACATGCCTGGGACAGAACTCCACCAATCCCCTCATCACTGGCATCACAATCCAGTATAAAAGGCTTAGAGGGGTCTGGGTAGGTGTGTACGGGCGAGCTGATGAGGGCCTCCTTGAGCTTCTCAAAGGCAACCTGAGTTTCCGCTGTCCACTCAAACTTGCGCCCCTTCTTCGTCAGGAGGTGCAGTGGTGCAGCAATCGTAGCGAAGCCTTTCACAAACCTGCGGTAGTATGAGCACAACCCGAGGAAGCTCCGCAGCTCCTTCACGTTGGTGGTTGTCGGCCAGTCCCTTACCGCAGCCACCTTCTCAGGGTCAATGCGTACTCCAGCCTCGCTCACGATGTGTCCCAAGTATTGGACCTCCTTTTGGAATAGGCAGCATTTCTTCGGGCTGAGTTTAAGGTGTGCAGCTCTAAACCGGGCGAAAACCTCTGATAGCCTTTCCATCTCCTGCTCGAAGGTCTGGCCAAAGACAATCACGTCGTCGAGGTAGATGAGTGCCGTCTTCCAGTTAAGTCCCTCCAGCACCCTCTCCATCAGCCACTCGAACGTGGCCGGCGCGTTGCACAGGCCAAAGGGCATGACCTTAAACTGCCACAGGCCTTGACCGTAGGAGAAGGCTGTTTTCTCTTTGTCCTGCTCCGACATTTTGACTTGGTGATACCCAGACTTCATATCTAGTGTTGAAAACCACTTGCAGCCCACCAAAGCGTCGAGCGTGTCGTCGATCCGTGGGAGTGGGTATGAATCCTTGATGGTGAGATCGTTGAGGGCTCGGTAGTCCACGCAGCACCTGAGGGAACCGTCCTTTTTCCTGACGAGCACTACAGCAGACAACCACGGGCTGCTGGACCGCTCGATTAACCCCTGTTGCCGGAGATCATCCATCACCTCATCCATCTCCTTGCGACGGGCTGGTGCCATCCTTCGAGGAGCTTGCTTCACTGGGCGGTGGCTACCTGTGTCGATGTGGTGCTCTACCAGGTCCGTACACCCTAAGTCCAGGTCTCCTGTGGAAAACACATCTGCATTCCTCACGAGAAGCTCACTGAGCTGTTCCACTTGGGGCTCCTCTATACACTTGGAGCTCCTGTCAAACAGGTCGCGCAGGTAGTCGGGCAGCTCCTCCTGGGGCTTCGTCAGGGTTCTTCTGCAGACACAGGTTCTCGGTTCCTGGTCGATCTCTTAGCACAACCCCACCATGGTCCCTTGTTTTCTTTTCTTTGGGCTGAAGGAGACATTGGCCACGACGACAGGCACTTCCGCTGCAGTAGGGTCTGCCAAAGTACTGCCTACAATCACCCCGTTTTCTACCGGGCATCGACTTCCACTCTCTACCACACACAGACTAGCTGGGGGGGCACCCGTAATTTGACAGGGTAACAGCATCTCTGACCTCGGAGGAATAATGGTGGTGCGCTTGACCGTCACTGGCAGGCCCTCCTTGTTCACAGTCGTCAGTGACACCCTCCTTCCTCCTACAGTCAGCTGCTTAGCGCGGAAGTCCAGCTTGCACCTGTGGGAGACAAGATAATCCATACCTAGGATGCAGGGGTCGTCCATGTCAGCCACGTAGACAGAAAGGAACTCTTCCTTTCCTCCGAGCTCAAACTTCACATCCACTGGGGCTCTGAGCTCTGCGTAGTGTCCAGTGACTCCGCACAGTTGATGCGACGTCTTAGGAAGCCGACGATGACTCACCACGTTAGGCCGCACCAATGTGCGTTCCGAGCCTGTGTCGACGACCACAGGCCACAACACTCCGTCAACCTTGCCCTCCACTTGGCAGCTTGTCATGGTTGTTCTCCTGCACATTGATATCTTCGGGGCATGTACAGGACAGACTGGTCGTTGCCCCCGTGAACCAGTTCTCCTTCTTCCTTCGCCCGAGTGGTGGTCCCTCGCCGGGGGCACATTTTTCCGACATTCATTCTTCCAGTGCCCCTTTTCTCCACAGGTCCAGCACTTGGGTCCTTCCCTGGGTTTCTTCCTAGCGCCACCTTCATATTCTTTCTTCCTCTTATAGCATTCGTTCTCCCTGTGCCCAACCTTCTCGCAGTACCAGCACGTTCCTTGGAACCTGTCTGTGTCGCTGACAGCGCCCTTTTGTGCTCTAAAGCCAGAAGTCGAGTCGTCCCTGAAGCTTGACAAGCTAGACCTAACAAAGGACTCAAACTCCATGGCACGTGCCAGAGCTTCCTGCATTGATGTTGGCTTAGCTTGCTTCACTTGTATCTTCAGCTGAGGGCTGTCCAGGGCATCGATGAATTGATCACGCAGCAAAACCGTCAGGAGGTCAGGGGTGGCACCTAGGTATGCCTTGTGCCCCATGCTCTCAAGGTCCTGAGCGAGTTCCTGAAGAGACTCGCCGCGCTTCTTGTTGCGGGTTCTGAACCTAACCCTGAAGAGCTCGTTCTGGTGCTTGTTCCCATATCGTTGCTCCAGCGTCTGTGCTACCCCGCTGTAGCTGCCTTTTGTCGCATTGTCGAACTGAGCAAGGACCTCCAGCGCCGCCCCTTTCAGGCTAGTGGCCAGCTGAACCGCGCACTCTTGGTCATCCCATCCATTCCGAGCTGCCAACAGCTCAAAGTGAGCGCGGTAAGCCTCCCAGGAGACTTTGCCATCAAACTCCTGAGGCTTCTTTCTAACAGGCGACCCCAGCAGACTCATGGGACTGGCGGAACTTCTTGGGGGGATAAACTCAGGCCAAACAGGGCTCAAACTACCCCGGACTTGCGAAGGAGAAGCATCTTGGGTACAACTAGCCCCTGCAGGCACTGGCTGTCCGTTTCCAGTCAAGCAGTCTTCAAGGGCCTTCACTCTGTCACTTACTTCTAATATTTCTTTGTGTGTCGTCTCCCGTACCACCTCCATCTCTTGTTGAAGATTTGTGTGTTCTTTCTCCACTTCTATCAGGCGTTGTCCCAAGTTCGTGGCTGTTCTTTGAGTTCCTGGAGTGTTCCTTCTTGTTGTTGCTGTGCTCTTTCTTGTTGTTGCTGTGCTCTTTCTTGTTGTTCTTTGAGTTCTTGGAGTGTTCCTTCTTGTTTTTGCTGTGCTCTTTCTTGTTCTTTGAGTGCTTGGAGTGTTTCTTTTTGTTGTTGCCGTGCTCTTTCTTGTTGTTGCTGTGCTCTTTCTTGTTGTTCTTTGAGTTCTTGGTGTGCTCTTTCTTGTTTCTCCCCCTGTAGTCTCAAAGCTTCCAAGAGTTCAGTCATCACGTCGTCCCTCTGGGCAGCTTGGGAATGAGTCTCCATGGCGAAAAAAAACCAAATGGCTACACTCCTGACGCCAATGTTATGCCGGTCGTATACTTGGGTTCCGTGTCGCCGTCACAAGACTCCGTGGGAGGGAGATATGTAAACACCTTGCGCAGCTTCTGTAGTTTAATATTCTTCGTTAGTAGTACAATTCACTCGACTCTTCGCTGGCCACTAGGTTACTAAGACTGGGACTGACTCCTCTCGCCCTCTCCTCATATATATATATATATATATATATATATATATATATATATCTATATATATATATATATATATATATATATATATATATATATATATATATATATATATATATATATATATATATATATATATATATATATATATATATATATATATATATATATATATATATATATATATATATATATATATATATACCGAACAGTACAGTCTAGAACGTTACAGTATATATTCGATTATACAAGAACATGTAGCAAAAATATGTGCGAGTTGGCAACACTTCTCGCCTGGCGCTTGGCCGCTGGCCCCGCGGGGCGCGGGCGGGGCCTTGCTCCCTGCCCCCCCTGCTCGCTCCTCCCAGAGTCTTCCAGAGCCCCATAGACCCCGGGGGAAGCTTCCAGCACAACATTATGTAGGAGGCGAGAAAACTGAGCTTGAAAAAGAGCGACACGAAAAATGCGAATGATTCGTCGATGGAAATTTCAAGGAAATCATCTGTAATTCATCTCACATTGCTTTTACACACAAATAGGTCACATTAATTACCGGAATGTAGAGGTCTTTGAGTTATATCAGTAGTACAATGAACACAGTTATTTTGTAAAACATGTAAAATAAGAGTGTAAACCTGGGCAAGTTACCGAGTCCATTGAACCCACGGGCACTCATCTGCCTGACAACGTTAATTCTCATTCTCTCATTCTTATTATTTAATTCTCATTATCTCTCTTTCTCATTCTTTTTCTCATTCTCATTCCCTCTCTCTCATTCTCATTCTCATTACCTCTCTCGATCATTCTCATTATCATTCCCCCTCATTTTCAATCTCTCTCTCTCTCTCTCTCTCTCTCTCTCTCTCTCTCTCTCTCTCTCTCTCTCTCTCTCTCTCTCCCACATTCTTCCTTTCTCATTCTTTGTCTCACACAGCGGCGGAGCAGGGTCTGAAACCTCATCAACGGGATAGAATTTTAGAACATTCTCTTATTCTCATTGCCTCTCTCTCATAACGAGTCTCCCTCGATCATTCTCTCCCATTCTCATTCTCTCCCCATGCTTCACCTCACAGTGAAGAGCGGCGCCTGCTGAGGGCCACTCCATGTATTCTTCCTCCAAGCTTCTGCTAAACATATCGTACGTACGCTGACGGCAGCAAGTATTATAATTATTTAATATTCCTAATTTAAATCATAATACGTACATCTTTAGCATCTTATAATATTACATTCACTATATGAAACTTTAAAGGAACAACATAGAGCATGTGACGATTGTTTATATAGGAAAAAATATATATATTTGAATTTCCTATTTCTTGCATTTTCTCGTTTCTCAAATACTACTATAAGTCAAGTGTCTCTATACCGTAGCTATGAGAAAAATATGTGATTTCTAAATAATTGCAAAAAACTAGTAAGAAAATTTTTTTGAACGTACGCCGCATGCATATTAATTTTCGTTAGTTCCACCAGGGCCACCAGATGGCAGGTGTGTTCAGTGAAGGACCGAATTGTGACTGACCTCGATCTCTTCTAAGCCCAGACTCTCAGTTCCTCTAACTCGTAACGTCATGCGCAGACGGAGACAAATTCAAATATCTCCCCCCCCCCCCTCCCCGGATGGAAGTATGCGGACTAGTCTGGAGCTATTTCTTCTGTACAGAGGCCTGGTCAGCTGACGTTTTCTGTGATACGTGTTCGAAAGAACCGATATCAGTGGATGACTCAAGTATTTATTGTAAACGCACTTTTGTTCCTCAATTATGAATAACTATTACTAAGGCATAGTATGTCTGACAGAAATTAATCAACATCTATTTTTACTTGGAAGTAGTTATACGGTCCCTGAAAGGATTTGTTTATAAAAGTATATATATTAAAAGTATAATAATGTACAAGTATAAAAAGTATAAAAGTATGGCTGCCCTCCATCCGACTCTTCAGACATTTTCGAGTCCACGTCTTCCTTCTTCGCCTAATGCTTCCACAGTCTGCGTTCTCCTCTTCTTCATTCAGCAGAAGTAGATACGTAAAAACTGTAGGGATTCGTTGCTTGAAGGCGTAGCGAGGCATCGTCACAGTTCTGATGGTAATGTTTTCTTCTTCTGAAATGTTTTATTGGTCCTAATTCCCAGCAAACCTGGCAACGCGACTCACCCAAAGCAAAACCTGTGGGACCGTCCTCAAGAGCCCCGCTGGTAATGTTTAGGTCAGACGGAGCCTATCAAAATCCGAAATAGGCAAGTTTGGCTTAGCAAAGTCAAGATCAAGACCAAGATTGCTCTTTGAACGTAGCATCCCCGTGAAATAGTTCCCTCGATCGGCAGCTCGCCGAAAGTTGCTCACCAAAGGTCTGGGTCCCGCAGCAAAATCGTCTCCGAATAATGGCGGTTTTAATGCGGGAGCACTGCTTTGCCGGGGCATTATTCTCTATCTTTTCCTCTTGAACTGTTTCCTTCAGTGTAAGAATAAATAAATATAAGAAATTACTTACTCATTGCTTTCATATTAAATAAGATCATTTTATATAAGGAATATATTTTTTTCTGAGATTTAAAAAAAAAATGTCAGCTCATTCACTACTCTGATGAAATTTCTGAATATTTCTTTCAACTTTGTTTACTATTAAATACATAAATACAGTTTATCCATAATTGCATGTTTACAAACATATATTGAAATAACTCTTCAGTAACTCCTTTATTCGCTTGCAGTGCAAAGTTGACTACGAATCTCGAATTCGTGCTCAAATCGAAGACCAAGAAGCGAGAAGAGCGAAGGAGGCAGAGAGACTTCGTCATGAAAAAGAGGAGGAAAACTTGAGAATGAAAATGAAGCAAGCTTCACTTACTAAATTAAAGTTGGACACCATGAAGGAGCTACGGTGGGTTGGAAATAATACCAATACTTTAGTGACATAACGTTATGATTGCAGAGTAATAATATTTGAATCCTACATATTTTTAGATAAGGACCGGTCGATCTGATTAAAGAGTATAATGTTTTCAACCTCCCCAAGCTGTTTCTCTCTTTTTCTCTCCTTTCTGTTCATGCCTTTCTTTATGAGTGGCAGGGAAATTTGTCCACTCAAGGGTCTTGTGTTCCTGCCTAAAGCTATATAGCAATCAGTTTAGCCGCTGAGCTGGGTCAGCTAGGGAGGGGCCTGCACCCCTACCCCACAAAACATTAACTCTGGTGAAAATAAAATAAAAAAGTAGAGGTCAGAATCACGACGCGCGGCTCGACCGCGGCATTACGAATCCGCGGGCTACATTTAAATCTCGGCCCGGGGAATCGGCGTGCAGCTCACCAAGCTGTTCATTCTCCCCTACGGACCAGTCGATAACTGGGTACCTGGGGTTGGTACTTGTTGTAACCCGGATGCCACATTGGTCCTGTGTCACGGGTTGCTGCTACCCATCATAGGCTCAAGGGCCAATGTGACGGAGATGAGCACAGCGGCCACTCAAAGTTGTAGCGTATGCCCCAAACTTTACCATTTACTCGTTAAGAAATCCTCCAGAGCTGCAGGGTTTTCAAAAGTGATGAGTTCTTCGGAACTGATCGTGGACTTATTGTTGTAAAACTCAAGCTTCATGGCAGGTCAAAAATAATCTCGGGATGTAACCAGTGTTACATCTAGAGAAAATGAAAAAATTAGCAGTTACATATGAGTAGGCAGTGACAGTTTCAAATTAGCTCAATGTGTAAAGCACTCTTGAGGACCCTGTAAACTGTGGCATTGTGCATAATCGATCAATTGTGAAACTCTTCAAGCTGCAAAGGAGTGTTCTGAAGAGCGCCCGAGACCTAGGATTTGTTTTGCTTTGGGTGAGTCGTGCTGCCAATTTGCTGGGTATCAGTATCAATAAAAGGCTTTGTCGCGTAGGACGAGCTATCCTGAGCAGAGACAAGGAGAGGCATATCATCAGGAATATCACTGAGGATGTTGAGGCCCATTATTTACCGAGCCCTGAAGAGGCTCCAGCCTGTGTCTCCCTCTCAGATGGGCGCTATTCGAACAGCAGATAACTATCTCGTGTCAGACAGGGATGGTCAGAGGGATCGTAGGGCTGACTAATTTAAGCAGTTGTACATGACAAAATCTTTGAGTGGGCAACTTCCTGCTGCTGTGTTGCACATGGTCGATGGTGATCCACCCATTGACGAAAGCCCACTCTCTCTCTTGTTGGGGTCATAGCGACTGTGGCAAGGTTGATGGGTGTTGGTATCTGCAATTTTTGTGCAGAGCTGCTCACAGCTGGAGGTAAGGCAATGATCTGCGGGTCCCAAGTGGTCTTGACTGCTGTATAGCAATCTGGTACCATCCCCCCCCCCCCTTTTTTTTTTACAGGTAAAAAAACAGCTCAAGGGCAACAAAAACAGGTGTAAAAAAAAAGTAATGAGCGGCCAAAAGAGAGGTCAATTTCGGGAGGAGAGGTGCCTTGATGCATTCCTCTTGAAAGAATTAAAGTCAAAGGCAGGAGGAAATATAGACGACGGAAGGCTGTTCCAGAGTTTACCAGTGTAAGGCATGAAAGAATGAAGATGCTGGTTAACTCTTGCATAAGGGGTTTGGACAATATAGGGATGAGAATGAGTAGAAAGTCGCGTACAGCGGGGCCGCGGGAGGAAGGAATGCATGCAGTTAGCAAGTTCAGAAGAGCAGTCAGCATGAAAATATAGATAAAAGATAGAAAGAGAGGCAACATGGCGGCGGACTTTAAGAGGTAGAAGACTTTCAGTATGAGGAGGAAAGCTGATGAGACGAAGAGCCAGGAGAGCTGTGTGAGTGGAGCCCCCACACACATGAGATGCATACTCAATACGAGGGCGGACAAAGCCCCTGTAAATGCATAGCAACTGTGCGGAGAAGAACTGGAGGAGACGGTACAGAACGTCCAGCCTCGAGGAAGCTGATTTCGTAAGAGAAGAGATGTGAAGTTTCCAGTTGAGATTTTGAGTTAAGGATAGACCGAGGATGTCTAGTGTTGAAGAAGGTGATAGCTGAGTGTTGTCAAAGAATAGGGGATAGTTGTTTGGAAGATTGTGTCGAGTAGATAGGTGGAGAAACTGTGTTTTTGAGGCGTTGAAGGACACCTGGTTCTTCTTTCCCCAATCGGAAATAATAGTAAGGTCTGAGGCTAAGAGTTATGCTGCCTCCAGCCTGGAATCGTTTAGTTCCTGTTGGGTGGGTCTTCTATTAAAAGAAGTTAAGTAATGCAGAGTAGAGTCATCGGCGTAAGAATGGATAGGACAGTTCGTTTTGGAAAGAAAATCATCAATGAAAGAGAGTGGGAGATAGGACAGAACCCTGCGGAACACCACTGTTAATAGGTTTAGGGGAAGAACAGTGACCGTCTACCACAGCAGAAATAGAACGGTCAGAGAGGAAACTTGAGATAAAGGTACAGAGAGAAGGATAAAAACCGTGGGAGGGTAGTTTGGAAAGCAAAGATTTGTGCCAGACCCTATCAAAGGCTTTTGATATGTCCACGCAATAGCAAAGGTTTCACCGAAACGGCTAAGAGAGGATGACCAAAAGTTAGTTATGAAGGCAAGGAGATCACCAGTAGAACGCCCCTTGCGGAACCATACTGGCGATGAGATAGAAGATCAGAAGTGGAAAGGTGCTTTTGAATATTCCAGTTAAGGATTGATTCAAAAGCTATAGATAGACAAGAAAGTAAAGCTATAGGACGGTAGTTTGAGGGATTGGAACGGTCACCCTTCTTAGGCACAGGCTGTATGAAGGCATATTTTCAGCAGGAAGGAAAGGTAGATGTTGACAGGTAGAGGCAAAAGAGTTTGACCAGGCAGGGTGTCAGCACGGAAACACAGTTTTTAAGGATAATAGGAGGCACTCCATTAGGTCCATAAGCCTTCTTAGGACTGAGGCCAGAGAGGGCATAGAAAACGTCATTCTTAAGAATCTTAATAACAGGCTTATAGGAGTCAGAGGGGCGATAAGTAGGAGGAATATATGCCCAGAATTGTCCAGAGTGAAGTTTTTAGAGAAAGTTTGAGAGAAGAGTTCAGCCTTGGAGATAGATGAGACGGCGGTGCTGCCGTCAGGACTAAGGAGAGGAAGGAAAGATGAAGAAGTGAAGTTGGAGGAGATGTTTTTGGCTAGATATCATAAGTCCCGGGAAGAATTAGAAAAAGCAAGGTTTTGGCATTTTCTATTAATGAAGGAGTTTTCGGTAAGTCGGAGAATAGATTTGGCACGATTCCGGGCAGAAATGTAAAAATCATGGTTAGCAAGAGTGCGAAGGCTCTGGTACCTTTTGCGAGCTGCCTCTCTATCTTTGACAGCACGAGAACAAGAGTGATTAAACCAAGGCTTTTTAGCATGAGGAGTAGAGAAAGTACGTGGAATGTATGGCTCCATTCCAGAGACAATCACCTCTGTGATGCGCTGGGCACACACAGAGGGGTCTCTCTCCTGGAAGCAGTAATCATTCCATGGGAAATCGGAAAAGTACATCCTCAGGTCGTCCCACCGAGCTGAAGCAAAATGCCAGAAGCATCGCCTCTTCGGTGGGTCTAGAGGGTGTACAGGAGCAATAGGACAGGATACAGAAATAAGGTTGTGATCGGAGGAGCCCAACGGAGAGAACAGTTTGACAGAGTAAGCAGAAGGGTTAGAGGTAAGGGAGAGGTCTAGTATGTTGGGCCGGTCTCCAAGACGGTCGGGAATACGTGTAGGGTGCTGAACCAACTGCTCTAGGTCATTGAGGAGAGCAAAGTTGTAGGCTTGTTCACCAGGCTGGTCAGTGAAAGAGGATGAAAGCCAAAGCTGGTGGTGAACATTGAAATCTCCTAGGATGGAGATACTGCAGTAATTACCCTGGTATTACACTGTTTAGTGAGCCAGGCAACCAATCTGTTGTTTATGCAAATTTGCAACCAGTTGCAGAAGCTGCAAAGATCTGATCAGTCTGGGTTCACACCTGGTAAGTTGACAACCGTATCTTAGCACCGAAATGATTTTCGATATGGAACGATTGCACCCTATGTCGATTTCAAGAAGTGCGTTTCAGATCTCTTTCGAAACCGTGGGATTGTTGCCAAGGCCGCTGATCTATTGACTGGCCTGTACTACTCTGGGACTGAGAGTGTGAAGTGTGGGAGGGGGGCGTGCTCAGCTTCTTTTCTGTGAACTTGGGAGTGAGACAGAGCTCATATCACTTTCCAACACTTCCATGGACTGGGTATTAGGCAGAGTTGTGGATCGGAGTCATTGTGAAGCATCTATTGACAATAACAGGGTCACTATCTTGTTTTTGCCCATGATGCAGTAATCCTCGCTGACTCAATGGAGGTTCTTGTGATGACTCTTGAGGCACTGCATGAGGAGGCAAAGCTCTTAGGTATTCAAGTCTCCTGGGTCAAGACCAAGTGTTTGGAGTCTTACTAGATAAAACAGTACAGTCTGTTCATGCGTGTGGGAAGGGCTTTGATATCTTGAAAAAAAATTAGATACTTTGTCAGCATAGGGCAGAAATATGGCGGGTCTCGTCATGAAGTCTTACGGTGGACTGACTTAGCCTACTCTGATGGACCTCCTCGCCTCGAGTATAAGGTGTATTCAATACCTTTGCAGAAGGGCACAGATCCAGATCTTCTAGGCGCTTGTGTTCCTTGTCTTACTCTATGGCTGTGAAATATAGACACTTATAGTAACTTGAAGAAGCGGATTGATGCTATTGGTAATAAGTGCCGATGCAAAATCATGAGATATCACTGGAATGACTTTGTCAAACCGGCTATTACTCCGTGAGACTGATTTGAGGTCTATTACCTGCATAGTTCGTGAACTCCAACTCCGACTATACGAGCATGTGACACGCTACCCAGAAGCTGACCCTACTCATCGGATTGTTTCTATAAGAAACAATCCCGAGTGAAAGAGACCAAGGGGACCCCCATAGAGTTCATGACTTAAGCAAATTGACAGAACTTGCCTGAGATACTTGAGATGGGAAGGAGGCCTGCATGGAGACTTGCGCAAAGGAACCCCTGGTTTGGCGTCGTTTGGTGGGCAAGGCAACACGCTTCCCGATGTATGCCCCGATTGATTGATTGATACATTGTTGCAATTCTTGATAATATTCCTACTAGAGCAAAGGTCACATATATGCAATTTATAGTAACTAAATCCACCACGCACACTATTTGCAATGAGCGCCTTGATTTTATTAATGTATGTAAATCATGATTGGTAATTTAACACTTTCATATTCAACGTTCACATTCCCTCCCCGAATTTCTTTTCAGAAAGGTGGCTCTTCCTGAGAGACTGATTCAGGATCTTGAAAAGAAGCTTAATCTCCAGAAGAATGGACGAAACACCAAAAGAAATAAGAACACATGATTAGAGAAAAAACTCAGCAAGACTAAACTAACGAAAGCATTACACGCAACTCGTTATTTACCTGAGCTGCACAGTATTTACTTTTAAAGACTGATAGTAGTTGATAACTGTCGACAATAGCACTTTCCTTATTTTCTCCAGCATAGTGTTCTTAGCTCATACATCACTTTCCCTTGCTTCAGAGGAGTGCATTCTCTTTTTTTCTGGAAATGCTCTTTGTTCTTTAAGATTTTCAACAAGATCAACAGCTTCCTCGACTTTTCTCAGACCAAATGCTCATGCTCGATCCCCTTCATACACTCTTCCAATATCTTAACCAATTCCTTGCTGTCCAACTTTTTTTTTCAGTATTCTTTTTCCTCTTTCAAGTCTTTGTATTCTAGCTTCAGCTGCTCTCTCTCTCTCTCTCTCTCTCTCTCTCTCTCTCTCTCTCTCTCTCTCTCTCTCTCTCTCTCTCTCTCTCTCTCTGTGTGTGTGTGTGTGTGTGTGTGTGTGTGTGTGTGTGTGTGTGTGTGTGTGAGAGAGAGAGAGAGAGAGAGAGAGAGAGAGAGAGAGAGAGAGAGAGAGAGGAGGGGGGGTACTCGTAGATTCAGATAGATAAATATGGATTGTATGATTGGATGAGATAATAAAAAAATTGAAAATAATACTGTTCATTTCTTGGCTATATTAATTCATAGTACATTGTCTGCTGTTATTATATATATAAAAAAAATAGCATTACCTTTTTTTTAATATAGAAGGTAATATGGTATCAAAACCAATATTTTCTCAAATATATGGAGATTATGACAATTATTTTCTATTTTGTCAAAAAAACTTGCCTAATTAACTATACTTTTTGTCTTCCAAGCCTGGCTGTAGGGAAGTAGATCTGCCATTAAGAATGACAATATTGTTAACATGTAGGCCATATTTAGATCAGTTGAAATAATCCAGCCAGTATTCGAACCACTTACGTGGCGTAGCAAAGAGGGGGGGCCGCCCTGGGTGGCACCTGTTAGGGGGCGGCAAATAAAGCCTTTTTTTTTCTATGACACTGAACACTAATTTTTGAACAGTATTGTACTGGATGTCAAATTCTCAACTAAATCAATAATAAACCAGAAGGAAAATATCTACAGTGAGCATACTTCGTTTGAGAAATTTGGCCATTTTATCCATTGAGCACCAACTGACAGAAGAATTGGACTTTGATAATGTGCTCAGGATTTTGCAAGGAAAAAAGCAGGAAAGAAGAATTTTTTAAATGCCTAGACATCTCTATTTTATTGCTGCTATTTTTGTTATTAAATGGTTCAAGACAACTGTTGGAGTGAGGCAGGGCTGTTTACTCTCACCCGTTCTTTTCATCATTTACCTGAAGAGAATTGCCTGTCGCACTGGAGGGACATCAAGGCTGCAGTAAGCATTGGTGGCAAGATAGTAACAAACCTACGCTTTGCCAATGACATTGACGGACTAGCAGGAGCTAACCAACTTAGCAGATGTTCTGCAGCATTCGGCATTGAGATCAGCGCCGAAAAGACAAAACTAATGACCAACAACACCAAATGCATCAGAGCTAACAAGGGAGGAAAACTAGAGACAATTTAGAGTTTCAAGTACCTCCGCTACAAATATTTCAGATGAGAGATCAAAACCTGAAATGATCTCCAGAGCTGCAGAAACGAAAGCAGCGCTAGCCAGACTGAGACCCATCTGGAATGACAGAAACATCGCAATCAGTTCCAAGATCAGATTGATGCGCTCCCTGGTCATTGCCATATTCCTCTATGCCAGTGAGACGTGGACTCCGACAGTTGAACTTGAGAGAAGGATCCAGGCATGATCCTTGGCATCTCATACAAAGACCACGTTACCAAATTGAAGGTCTGTACCAGAGTATGGCAAGCTATTGGACTATACGAAGACTTGTTGTCCACAGTGAAATGAAGGAAAATGAGTTGGTATGGTCATGTATCAAGATCAACAGGAGTTGCCCAAATCATTTTATAAGGAACAGTGCGAGGAGGCAGGAGAGGAAGACAGAGAAAGATATGGGAGGACAACATCAGTGAATGCATTGGCCTCGCACTCAGCAGCTGCCTAAGAACCGAAAAGAATGGAGGGAACTGGTTGCGAAGTCTTCTGTGGCGCCCTAACGGCCTCCAAGATGAGGTGCCTCTTTTATCTCATCCGTCCACCACGGACTCCCTTTCTTTCCTTTCCCACATGACCTATACCCAACTACTCCCTCAGTTGCCCTGACTACTGAACACTTAGACACCTCATAAACTTCATTCACTCGATCCTGCACTGTGTTCTATCCCTGTTTTTGCGCTTCCAAGTATTTCTATCACTTTCCTCCTGTACATCTCCCTATGGCCACTGTCACGCAATTTTTCACTTGCTAGTTCCTTCCTAGCCCTTTCCATCCTCCCACTCCCTCCGAATTCCCATTTCTCTTTCATCCTTGTTCAGGTCGATGTTTGCCAAGAACAAACCCCTCTCAGCACACACATTCACAAGGTATTGTCCATTCTCGTTCATGCCATCCACACCCCACTTCCCAACCACATCACCAATCTCTTTGTTTCCAACTTTTGTATTCATGTTCCCTAACACAAGAATTCTTCTTTCAATTCCAAAGGTATTTAGATACTGTCTTAAGTCCTTCCAGAATCTTTCCATCTCACTTTTGCCTTTCTTTGCCTTATCATTTACTGGTGAATATGCACACACCCTTGCATACTTTACTATCCCTATCATCCACACAATCCTAGAGCCACACCACCCCTGCCCATCCACTCCCGCCCACACTCGTGGGGAGGCCAATAACGCACATCCCTCTCTCCTTCTTACCCCCTACCCCTGCCCATACTACTCACCCTTCCATACCCTCCCACAGCCTCTCCCCGCCATCACTCACACGTACTACATCCTTTCCTAAGAACATAAGGAGTCTGCAAGAGGCCGGTTGGCCTATACAAGGTAGCTCCTGTAAGCCTAACCCCACCTAACCTCACTATCCGTGAATTTATCCAATCATTCAAATGTCTCATAACTAACACATCAATCCTTCCTTTCGGGAATTTTTTTATCATTTCCCTTCTCTTCCTTTCCTCATTCATTCCATTCAGATTCACACAAGCCACCCTAAGAAGCTTCTCCCTCCTTCTCCTACCATTCCCTTGGAAAAATAGACACTCTTCCATAATTATACATAGGTCTCATTGAATAATTTATATTCTATTGAACGGGTTTCGTACGTTACACACACACACACACACCCGAGCTCTTTAACATCACGGATTTCCAGCTCTTTCATCCCCTGAGAACAGGTAAGCGAGGCGGTGGGTTAGTGCTCTATTGCCGCACCCACCTCAACCCCTCCCTACTCCCCGTTGAGACACCCAAGGGTGTCGAAATCCTCTGGGTAAGGCTCTCCCCCCCTCCCACCCCCGCCTCGCTCCCTCGGTACTGATCTGTCTGGTCTACCACCCTCCCCGCGCCGCCTCCGCCACCTTGCTGATCAACCACATCATCGAAGAAATGGACCAGCAGCGCACTCTCTTCCCCTCTGCAAAAGTAGTTGTTTGCGGTGACTTCAATCAACTCCACACCAGTGATATAGAAGACCAACTCGATTTACGCGAGTTTGGTTTACCCGTTTTTTAAAAATAACTCGGAGTCCAAAATCCAAATAAATGTTTAATTTACACGTTTTTTTCTCTTATACGCGATATTTTATGGAGTGGCCACCAGATGTCTCACGCAACTGGACTCACACGGCGCCGCGGCCACACAGCTGAGCTCAGTTCTTCCCGCGCGCCACTTGAACAACAATACAGTACGCATGCCGCCACGCTACTCAACAACAACAAGAACAACAACAACAACACCCTCGCTGCTGTGCTACCATGAGGGGAAGGGCAGCCAGAGGAGGAACCACGAGAGGGAGAGGAGTCAGAGTGATACAGTAGGCAACAAAGGTACAAACCTACCTCTTGTTTGATTTACATTGTTTTTGATTTACGCCACCTCTTCAAGGACACAATACTCGCGTAAATCGAGAGTTACCTGTATATATATATATATATATATATATATATATATATATATATATATATATATATATATATATCGATAGAGATATATATATAGATATAGAGAGAGAGAGATAGATAGATAGATAGATAGATAGATAAATATATACACACATCAAATATATATATATGTATATATATATATATATATATATATATATATATATATATATATATATATATATATATACACACACACACACACACACACACACACACACACACACACACACACACACACACACTTGTCTCTGCAATGAACTTCCATAAACACACCCACACTCACACACATGTAGTCTTCATTCATTCTGAGAGAGAGAGAGAGAGAGAGAGAGAGAGAGAGAGAGAGAGAGAGAGAGAGAGAGAGAGAGAGAGAGAGAGAGATTATTTTTAATAGATATTTTAGTGATTTGTTATTTAGGTAACCAGTCAAATTGCATAATTATATAATTGTAATAATTATATAAAATCATATACATAATTAAATGCTAATAAAATTTCAAATTAGATTTCCAATACCCAATACCATTTTTTTGCAGGTGCTTATATACTGTCACACCATCCACTAATTAAAATCAAGAAACCTATCACTTGATACAATGAATCTCTGTTTAAGGGAATTGGCTCTTAATGTTCTTTCAGTTAGTAAGATTTATTATAATGTTTGTGGCTACTGTACACTAAACTTTGTATTTGTAGCCTCCTTACTTTAAACAAAAACAGTGCATTTTATTCTTTCCAAATAATTCAATGTTAATAGAAAAGCTTATGTGACAAGCTTCATTATGAGTTTATATTACATTTATGTAGTGTTAAGGTTCAATAGAAACATATATATTTACATAGAAGATTTAAATATATCCTAATGAAATTGTTAAGAAATATTCAATAAATACATGTTAAGCTTCCTAATCTGGTGTTTGGAATACCCTAAAGAGGTGAGAATAGGGTCCTAAAAAATGTGATGAGAATGTCCTGTAAAGGTAGCAAATATGTTGCAACAAGGGTAGCAGGTAGCAAAAAGGTCCTCAAAAGGTAGCAAAAATGTTCTCAAAAGGTAGCAAAGATGTTGCAATGAGGTAGCAAGAAGATCCTTTTGCAATAAGGTAGTAAGACTGTCCTAAAAAGGACATAGGTACGTTGTGACAACCTTTCTGGGAGTGGACAAAATTCTGTTCCGACAACGTTTTTACAAAGGTCCACACAACGTATCTGGAACCTATTTGTAACGTTTTGACAACGTTGCCATAAAGTGATACTGTTTGCTGGGTTGTGACACGTCAATCTGTGTCTCTTTGTTCTATCTATCCATCTATCTACTAAGAGACAGTGGGAAAGTGTGTGTGTGTGTGTGTGTGTGTGTGTGTGTGTGTGTGTGTTATGATAATAATAACAACAAATTTCAAAATAGTAATAATAATAATAATAATTGGTTTATTTAGTAATTACAACCATTAAGCTGAAATGGGAGGGGGGTGAGGTGGAAGAGGGCAGTGTGGTGGTGTACAAGGAGGCAGGAAGGGCATCCTCTTCTCGGTGGTGGGTATAGGTGCAAGTCCCAGGTCATCCCCAGGTCAAAACACTGGGTCAGGTGGCAGCAGATGGCAGGGCTGCAGGTAGAGGGGGTATCGGCAGTCACTCAGATTATGGGCTTAGTGGTGAGATGCTAATCCCTGCAGCCAGCAAGAAAGAATGTGAAGAATCGTTACCGATTGGCTAACAGTAGTTATTATGGGAACATCTGACAGCCTTGGTGGTGAGTGACATGCATCTTGCCCCACCTGAGTGACAAGGCTTTAACACTGCACTGCACCTGCACCGTCTTCTCCCAGCGGCAAGATGATCGGCCTGGTGTACCTAGGGGGTCCTGGGAATGTCGGCAGGGACGGGATGGAAGGCTGCATTGATGATTGGTGACACTCTCCTCACTCTCATTGTTGTTACCATGATTTAGCTTAATCTCACAAAAAAATTAATTGCCATGTTGGGTTTCTACTAAAAAGGGAGGAGCTGCTCTATGGAGCGCCGTGACCCATGTCCGACCTCGGTGGGGTCTGGACCAGGAGTGTGTGTGTGTGTGTGTGTGTGTGTGTGTGTGTGTGTGTGTGTGTGTCCATAAAACATTGGAAAATCATTGTTTTTAAGGGGGCAGAAGATATCCTCGGATGTTTAACATCCGCGGTTGTCTCCGTTACCTAATACCCCAAATGTTGAAGTTTGACTGTACCTTGCCAATACAATTTAAAAGTGATATACCCACCCTATTTCTCCCTTTTTGACCTTGGTATAGGCGGTAGACGTCGCATAAATGTTTCAAATCCTGGTTAGGTTACTTCAATACTGTTAACATTAACAAACTTGCAACAGTGCCAGTTTCTTTTTGAAAGACTCAACACTACATATTCAAATGGTTACTCTATAGTTTAATTTTCTAGATTTGTTTCTTGTAATCAGGTCTGGATGCTCTTTGTAACAGGTACAAGCAGTCATTCTTTAAAAACCTGAAAAGTAGAAAAATAAACATCAATACAGTATCAACCATGACAAAATTAAAAGTAGAAAAATATACATCCATATAGTATCAACCGTGAAAAAATTATACAAAAAAAAAAATATTACAAGAAATGGTTTCAGGGAATAGAAGGCTACTTTCCAAGGTTATGACATATATAGGAAGAACATAAGGGGGAGTATTTATATTAAACACAACTGGAGAAGAAATTGCATAAATGCTAAGAGCAGTAAGTTGCAAAAGAATTTACAAATATGACGGACGTAAACCTCATGTATGGAGCTGAAAAACAGGATTTAAAAAGATGAATCAATGAGTGAAATAAATTTTGAGAGGCCTTTATAGTAATGAGCATGCTTAACCACTTCACTCCAAGACGCGCGCACCATGCTCAGTGGATCAGTGCGGGATACAGCCAAGACCATCTAGAGTCGAGGCCTCTTCACTCCCCTAACGACGTGAGTCGGGTAGGTCGCGGTCAGGTCAGCCTGGGCTGCTGTCAGACCTTTACCTCACTGCTTTCCTTCTGTTGTTTGTTTGTTTATTAGAATTATTACTTGTTTTAACATACATAATGAAAAGGTAACTGACTGCAAACAAACTGTTAATTAACTATTATTGTATAGGAATATACTGAACCAATAATTCATTCATGAAGTATGCATAATAGTAATAATGATACAATTACATCAACTGAATCTTTTCAGCGAAGTCTTAGATGTTATAGAACATATGTGAAGACATATGAGCTTTTTGATGGGTCAAGGAATATACATATACAAGTGTAAGACAATCACACACACACACACACACACACACACACACACACACACACACACACAGTATGTGCCTTGCAAGGAAGCAAGGCTTTGCCATTTATTGAAACCGGCTGTAATATTCATTTCATATCATTTATATATAGATATCATATATATAATATAATATTCGTATTCACACTACATATATAACAAATTCATATTCACCTCAGATAATATGTTTTCATCATATTCATGTCATATCATATCCTCATTATAATCACATCATATTCATAACAGTCTATCACATCCCAGTAATATGGTAGTTATTCATATTCATTTCTTATTCATATCATATTGCCATATTTTATTCATATTTAAATCATATATTCACATCTTTTACATCTACATTCATATCCATATTATATGGCTATATTCATAGAAGTATATAATGTTATTCATATTCATTTCCACATCATATAATATATGTATTATACATAGCATATTTAAAGAATCACATCAAATTCATATTATATTCTTCAATAATTAATAATGCCATGTACATATTCATATCTCATAGTCACATTCCTGTCATAAGGCATCATATTCATATAGGTATTCACATCAGTGACTATTCATATTCATATATAATACATGTGTAATGCAGACTATTTTATAAACAATTTGATTGGCTGTTATAACGCCGGCTAAACCCACATCTTACTTTATTTAATACATCCGTAATGGATTTTAAACCTACTGACTGTACTAACTATACTTATCTGATAATGCTGAACATAATATATCAAGTAGCTATTTAGTTTGTTGCTTCGAATTGGTGGCACGCAGCCACTTGGTGGACACCTCCTTGTCTTGGGGGAAGGAAAACATGCTCACTCTGGGTCCTGTTTTGAAGTTTCCTTCATAGTATGGCACACAGCACATGTATGGCAGAATTGTCTTAGTAAGAGGCACAAATATTGTTAATGTTTATAAGTTTTTCAATGTTTTCGAAGTCAATAATGCACAAGTGTGACCTCTCCCGTCCACAGCTGACCCGACACTACCTAGCACTATAGTATTTCCACGTGAAACTGGCGGCTGGCCGATGGGGTAGTGGTTGGTGTGGCCCCGCTCCGCACCCACACCTTGCCACACACTCTCAACACCTCTCGCTTCCTCTCACATGTCAGCTATTTGCTACCTTTAAATGAATTTAATTAAATAACTGTATCATCCAATTAGGTTACATAGTGTTAAGATTGTTTCGGTTTTAGGATAATAACAAAGATTTTGTTTAAATACCATGACACTTGACACCGTTGGAATACAACGGTGTCAAGTGTCGTGGTATTTATACAAAATCTTTGTTATCATTCTAAAAATGAAACAATCTTAACACTACAGTAAACCCTCAGTTATCCGGGTGCACCGTATCCGACCTCGCCCGTATCCGGGAGTTTTCAAAAATATTTGATTTTTTTCCAAAAAATTAAAAATAATTGTTGCTTGTCGCCAAAAGTCGTTCAAGTTGCCCGCGCGATGCCTATAAGCTCTGCCCAGTAGGCGTACCGCACCACAACACCACAAGCGCACCGCCCGCCATTGTTTACGTTATGTTCGAGGAACAGCAAGCTGAAACTAGTTGAAGTTGCGCCTCCTCTCTCTCTCTCTCTCTCTCTCTCTCTCTCTCTCTCTCTCTCTCTCTCTCTCTCTCTCCAAGTTGGAACAAGGAATAAGAAGTTCGATTAAGAAATGCGCGGCGTTAAACTCAAAAGCGTTCAATGCGTTAAGGACTTGGGGGTCGCGTCAAACCTCAAATTCTCACAGCAATGCATCGATGCAGCAAATAAAGCGAAAAGAATGTTGGGGTTCATTAAAAGAAACTTTTTATTCAAGAATAAAGATGTAATACTTCCACTCTACAATAGTTTAGTCAGACCCCACTTGGAATATGCGGTACAGTTTTGATCTCCCCACCATGCAAAGGACATTGCTAAATTAGAAGGTGTTCAGCGTCGGGCAACAAAAATTATCCTTTCCTTGTGCAACAAATCTTACGAAGAAAGGCTTTCCACCCTTAACATGTTCTCTCTTGAGAAATATCGCCTCTGAGGAAAACTGATCGATTGTTTTAAAATACTTAATGGTTTCACGAATGTAGACAGATCAACATTGTTTATGATCGATGACACTTTCCGTACGAGGAGCAATGGCGTAAAACTCAAATGTAGACAAGTAAATTCAGACTGCACCAAATTTTTCTTCATTAACGTTGTAGTGAGAGAATGGAATAAGCTCCCACCGTCAGTGGTCCAGTGTAACAAGATTGACTCCTTCAAAAACAAGCTCGACCGTCACTTCCATCAACTTAATATCAACTAGAGTTGAAATGCATCGTCTGTGTGGTCTGATTTTCTATGTAAATCTATGTAAATCTCTCTCTCTCTCTCTCTCTCTCTCTCTCTCTCTCTCTCTCTCTCTCTCTCTCACACACTCTCTTACGCACAGAGCTACCACGCCCACTGACCTCCCAATCAAAATCTATAAGGAATTTGCCCCTGAACTTGCCACCCCCATTTGCTCCATAATAAATGCTTCACTTGAACAAAACACTTGCCCTAGTGACTGGAAAACTTCCTTTGTCACTCCCATCCCCAAAATTTCCAGCCCACAGTCCCTTAATGACCTAAGGCCAATCGCCATCACGCCCATTCCCAGCCTCATTTGTGAAGATTTTATTTTTAACTGGGATTATGATGATATTAGTAGCCTTATAGACATCCAACAATTTGGCAACATGAAGCACTCCTCCACCACTCATTGCCTGGTCAGCTTTCTAGATTTCATACACAGCCACCTGGACAAACGAGACACCTCCCTTGCCCTTGCTTTTGTCGACTTCAGGAAAGCATTTGACCTTGTAGACCACACTGTTGTCATTACTAAGGCCATTGAGCTGGGGTTTCAACCTAATTTAGTATCGTGGCTGACTGATTTCATCAGCACACACCAGCAAATAGTTCGCTCCCAGGGCTCGGTCTCCCCTCCTCTTGAGCTGACGTGTGGCGTTCCGCAGGGCACTAAAATGGGTCCGCTTTGCTTCTTGGTGCTCATTAACAACGCCCTCATGGACATAGCGCATCGCTGGAAATATGTTGACGACAGCACCTTAGGCGTCCCCGTCAACAACAGGGATCCAGACTATGCACCTCTTCAAGCATCGCTCGACAACCTTCAGGCATGGACGGTTGACAACAGTGCCACTATCAACCACACCAAGACCATGGTGATGCACGTTTACACGTCCAAGAGAGATGTGCCACCTCCGCTGCTGTCTATTGGCTCACACCACCTCCAGGTTGTCCAGTCCACCAAACTACCAGGCATCACTGTGGACTACCAGCTCAACTGGAAGCTCCACGTCTCCAACACCGTCAGAGCAGCCTCCTACAAGCTGTACATGCTGCGTAGACTCAGAACACTGGGGGCACCGGCTGCTGAGCTGTGCAGTATTATTCATCATTCATATTGCCAAAACTCATGTATGCCTCCCCGGCGTGGTCATCGTCCCTTACCCTCACCCAACAACAGCAGCTTGAGAGGGTTCAAAAGAGGGCATTCAGGGTCATTTTAGGCCCTGACTACCACACCTACGACAATGCCCTGGCCACCCTGAGTCTCCCGAGTCTCTCTGACAAGCACCAGGACGCCCTCAGAAAATCGGAATCTCCCTGCTTCACCATCCTCGCCACCGCCACCTCCTGCCATCCGACGCGCCTCCTCCCACCCGCTTCATCAGACACCACAACAAACTCAACCCCTTCAGAGCGCCGCGAACCGACCGTTACAAACGTAGTGCAGTGCTCGCGATGGTGCGGATGATAAACAATGCCCAGTGACAGTCATACCCAAAGGGCCGCGGTGGAGATTAGCACCTCGCTGCTACCCCTCTAAGTGCCCCCTTCACACCACCCTCCCTCTCCCTTATGTCTATTTTTAGCTCTCCCAAAACACCCCCCACCCTCTCCCTCCCTCTAGTGTAGCCTATTTACTATTAGTTTATTGTATTTTTTATTTGTATATTTTCAGCCTAACGGCTGACTTACATTAATAAACCTATTATTATTATTATTATTATTATTATTATTATTATTATTATTACACACACACACACACACTGTTGAGAAAAGGAAATTGTAGAAGAGACATCAAGAACAGCTTCCCGCAGAGATGTGTGGGGGTCTGGAATGGGCTGGAGAGGGAAGTGATACAGGCTAAGTCAACAAGCGCATTTAAGACCAAATTAGACGGAAGTAGTTGGAAAGACGGGACAGCACGAGCATAGTTCCATTCCTGTAAATCACAACTAGGTATATACACATACATACACACTGCAGAGAGGAGGTATAAGGGAGGAAGGAAGGAAGGAAGGAAGGAAGAACAGACAGCGGGATGGATGTGAAGGTGAGGCCGGAGCTCCAGCATGAGCCTCACGCCGCGTCACACACACACACGAGCCTCACGCTGCATCACACACACACACACACTGCAGAGAGGAGGTAAAAGGAAGGAAGGAAGGAAGGAAGGAAGAGAGAAAGAAAGAACAGACAGCGGGATGGATGTGAGTTGGAAGCCGCAGCTCCCACGTGAGCCTCACGCCGCGTCTCCGACCCGAAGGGGTGGTGAGACAATGCACTCACTAGCCAGCCACTTGGCAACTCGAGGGAAGAGGGATTCCACACACATACACATACGTATATCATTTCTTTTTTATCATTTTTATTTTGTTAGAATTTATTGTTACTGTCAAGTACAAATGCGCACAAGACACACTTACGTTATTACACAATAACAACATTGAGAGTCAAATAAGACACCGTATCATATCCGACCTACATCCTAAAAACAATCGTACAATATCCGGGATGAAATAACTCGTGCTGGCTAAAGCGTGGACGCAGTATACGCGTCCTCGGATATGGTATGGAGTACGCAAGGACACAGCATACTCGTCCTCGTGTTGAAGGGGTAAATGCGGAAGGCGAAAGTTGAGTTTACGGGTCTGTAGACTTAACCCACACCATATCCGGGTGCCCCCATGGCTCTATTAACCCGGATACCAGAGGGTTTACTGTATATGACCTTATTGGATTATCCAATTATTTAATCAAATTCATTTAAAGGTAGCAAATAGCTGACATATGAGAGGAAGCGAGAGGTGTTGAGAGTGTGTGGCAAGGTGCGGGTGCGGAGCGGGGCCACAACCACCACTACCCCATCGGCCAGTTTGACGTGCCACGGTGGAAATACTAAACCTGTGCCCAGGCCACCAGAGAGAGACAGGTCAGCTTACCCGGTTGACACAGGGGCGGGGACACCGTGGCGTGACGTCAAGCTCAGGAGAGGGTGGTGGCATGGCCGTGTCAGTTGGGGTCAGTCTAGCGTGTGAATTGAAGCGGTCACACGAGCTAGCACTCCGTTTTCTATCAGCGTGGGGAAACTGTCGTTTTCTCTGGTTTTCATTTCTCACGCGTAGGATGCCTAGTAGTACGTGTGCAGTGTTTGATTGCCACTCGATTTATATAAAAGGTGGAGAGAGAGAGAGAGAGAGAGAGAGAGAGAGAGAGTGGGGGGGAGGTTCCTAAATTCCTTGTCCTCTATTTTTTTCCTTGTATCCTCCTCATGCGGTGGGGAGGGAAGAAGGGAGGGGGAGGACGGGGAGGGGTGTGTGGAGAGTAAGGAGGTGAGGAGGGTAGGACAAAGAGGGGGGGAGGGGATGGAAGGGAAAAGAGGTAAGAGTGCAAGGAGAGGGGAGGAAGATGAATGATAGGGAGGAGGAAGAAAGGCTTTCCACCCTTAATATGTTCTCTCTTGAGAAACGTCGCCTCCGAGGAAAACTGATCGAATGTTTTAAAATACATAATGGTTTCACGAATGTAGACCGAACAAAATTGTTTGATAGATGACACTTTGCAAATGAGGAGCAATGGCATAAAACTCAAATGTAGACAAGTAAATTCAGACTGCACCAAATTTTTCTTCACCAACGTTGTAGTGCGAGAATGGAATAAGCTCCCACCATCAGTGGTCTAGTGTAACACGACTGACTCCTTTAAAAACAAGCTCGACCGTCACTTCCTTGAACTTAATATTAACTAAAGTAGAAAAGCAACGTTTTGGAGCCATCTGATTAGTGTAGATTCACTTAGGTTTAAGGACAGACCACCTAGTCTGGACCATGGGGTCTGTGTGGTCTGATTTTCTATGTAATTCTATGTAATTCATGTGGTGGGGAGGGAAGAAGGGGGGGGTGGACGGGGAGGGGTGTGTGGAGGAGGTGAGGAGGGTAGGACAAAGAGGCGGGGGAGGGGATGGAAGGGAAGAAAGAGAGGTAATGAGTGCAAGGAGAGGGAAGGAAAAGTAACAGAGAGAGAGAGAAAGAGAGTCGAATGAACTGAGGTTGTGGGCGAGAGCCGCTGATTTCTGGTAACTCTAGGTCACTAGCTTGGCCTAGGTGGCAACTCTAATACTTTGATCGACGTCACTCTTTAGCCCCACCCATCTGCGCGGACGGACCGGCCTGGACCTGCGCTACGTCACGGCCTACTGACCCCCCCAGCGAACAACACAGTTCCGGCGCAGACAGCAGTGAGTGAAGACCCTCTCTCCTCACTGCTGCTCTCCCTGACTTGCCCCTGCAGGCAAGGCAGAGCTTTCAGCTCCCGCCTCTGCTATGGCGGCGAGAAGGAAGCGGCCCACGGAGTCCGCTCCTGACGACGGGGACGGATGGACCCGCGTGCAGAGCAAGCGGGCCCGAAGGAGGACGGCGGGGAGGACCGATCGAGCGGACCCCTGCCGGAGTGGAGGCTGGTGTCTTCGGACTTCAGCACCCACTACCAGGCCATTCGGTGGATGGAGGACGAGCGGAAGCTGCGACTTCGGGTGACGGTCTCCCGCGCGGGGGACTTCCTCATCCGTGCGTGGGACTGGGACCACGCCACCACCCTGGACGAGACTGCTGCAGGACGGACCCGCGGTATTACCCTGGAAAAGAAGGAGGCGGCGGTGAAGGGTGTCCTGCTTGGGTACCCTACCCACCTCCCACTGGACCCGGTGTTGGCGCACCCCTGCGTTGCTGCTGCAGTGAGGTGCCACTACAACGCCGGCCACGGACGACGCCTGCCCACCCGGAGCGTGCAGCTGACGCTGCGGGGACGTGTCCCCGCCTCGCTGGACCTCGGATGCTGGGGACGTTTCACCTGCCGCCGCTATGTGCCGGAGCCTGTGCGCTGTTACAAGTGCCAGGCCTTCGGCCACAGGCAGCGGCAGTGTACTAGGACGGAGGAGCTGTGCGGCGTGTGCAGCAGGGACCACGCTACGAGGGACTGCGTTCGCCGCCTTCGGGAAGGTGTGGCGCGCCCGGTGGCTGTGTGCCCCAACTGCAGTTCAGGTCACCATGCCTGGAACCGCAGGTGCCCCGCTCGACTCCGCAGAATCCCGGGAGCCAAGCTGCAGAGGACGACGACTTCGGCGGACCCGGCAGCAGCGCGGCCAATGCAGCCGCCCACGGAGGAGAGGACGCCACCTCACGGAGAAGGACGAAAGAGGAGGCGTCGCAGACGGAGGAGGAGGACGGGACCCACGGAACAGAGCGTCCCGACACCAAAGTCTCCCGCTAGGGAGATGGAGGTGGACCCACCAAGGCCGACAACGACGGAGAAGGCAGCGGTGACCGCCGAGGTGACACCCCCAGCTGTGTCCCCGGAGGTACCCGCCCACAAGAAAAAGAGGACCAGGGACCAGACACCCGAGACGAGGGACGCGCCGACGACTACGGAGGAGCCAGCACCCCGCGAGGCCCCCGGTAGCTGCCAGGTGACCCAGACCCCACGGATCTACACCTTCAGTGAGGGCGAGCTGGTGGATCTTCTGATCCGCTACGAGCACCTCACTGAGCAAGAGGAGGGGGCCAGGTTCGAGAGGATCCCGCACGAGACAGCCCTCCCCTTAGTGAGGAGGACACTCCGTGAAGGGAAGCCGCTCCCGGCCTCCATCCGCACGGCCCGCCCACTGGGTAACCCCCCCCGTCACTTCGACCACAAACAGGAGGTTGAGTGGGCGACATACGAGGAGGATGACGTCTCGGAGGACGAGGTCGACGTCGGAGACGTGGACGACGACTTCTTCCTCAACGCAGACAGAGACCTCACCGACGCGGAGCTCGAAAGCTACTACGCCGGTGACCTGTGAACACCAAGACATTTCCCCACGTGTAATTTTGTCCATTCTTGTAACCAGTGTAATTAATGTATTGTACATCGGGCAGGCTGCTAGTTTAGAGCCTGCTTTGATAACTGCTTATTTTTGTAATTTTTATGTTTATTTTTCTATGTCTTATATAAAGGTTATCAATAAACTATTAAAGCAAAAAAAAAACCCACTGACCTGTCGCTGCCTGAGTGGATATCTTGGTGGTATGGATATTCTCTCTCTCTCTCTCTCTCTCTCTCTCTCTCTCTCTCTCTCTCTCTCTCTCCCCTGAATGAAGTGAATATTTATTCTTTTGATAAAAAATAGTATATATAGTTATTATGGATGGACTCATAGTCTAATAACAACAACAGTATATATTAACAAATCTTATTTAAAAGAAGAATCGGGCATGAAGAATTATCTAATTGTTGTGCTGGAAGCTTCCCCCGGCGTCCATGGGCCTCTAGAAGGCTCCGGGAGGAGCGAGCAGTGGGGCGGGGAGCAAGGCGAGCCGTCCGCGCCCCGCGGGGCGCGGCCAGACGCCAGGCGGGAAGTGTTGCCAACTCGTATATATTTTTGCTACATGTTCTTGTATGATCTAAAATATACTGTAACATTCTAGATTGTACTGTTCTGAATATATATAGGATAAGAGGGCGAGAGAGTCCCAGTCCGAGTCATAGTAAGCTAGTAGCCAGTGAAGAGTCAAGAGTGAAGTGTACTACTAAGGAAGAATATTAAACTACAGAAGTTGTGCAAAGTGTTTACATATCTCCCTCCCACGGTGGCTTGTGACGGCGACACGGAACCCAAGTAATACGTCCGGCATAACACTGGTGTCAGGAGTGTAGCCATTTGTTTTTTCGCCATGGAGACTCGTTCCCAAGCTGCCCAAAGGAACGACATATTGACTGAACTTTTGGAAGCCTTGAGACTACAGGGGGAGAAACAAAGAAAGAGCACAGCAACAACAAGAAAGAACACTCCAAGAACTCAAAGAACAACAAGAAAGAGCACACCAAGAACTCAAAGAACAACAAGAAAGAGCACAGCAACAACAAGAAGGAACACTCCAAGAACTCAAAGAACAGCTAGAAGATCGCTTCACAGGATTACAGCTACAGCTAAAAGCAGTACAAGATGGAAGTGAGTCAGTGCGAAGAGAAATGACTGATGTGACCATGAATTTGGGACAACGCCTGATAGAAGTGGAGAAACAACACACAAATCTTCAACAAGAGATGGAGGTGGTACGGGAGACGACACACAAAGAAATATTAGAAGTAAGTGACAGAGTGAAGGCCCTTGAAGACTGCTTGGCTGGAAACGGACAGCCAGTGCCTGCAGGGGCTAGTTGTACCCAAGATGCTTCTCCTACGCAAGTCCGGGGTAGTTTGAGCCCTGTTTCACCTGAGTTTATTCCTGCAAGAAGTTCCACCAGCCCCATGAGTCTGCTGGGTTCGCCTGTTAGAAAGAAGCCTCAGGAGTTTGATGGCAAGGTCTCCTGGGAGGCTTACCGCGCTCAGTTTGAGCTGTTGGCAGCTCGGAACGGATGGGATGACCAAGAGTGCGCGGTACAGCTGGCCACTAGCCTGAAAGGGGCGGCGCTGGAGGTCCTTGCTCAGCTCGACAATGCGACAAAGGGCAGCTACAGCGGGCTGGCACAGGCGCTGGAGCAACGATATGGGACCAAGCACCAGAACGAGCTCTTCAGGGTTAGGTTCAGAACCCGCAACAGGAGGAGCAGCGATTCTCTTCAGGAACTCGCTCAGGACCTTGAGAGCATGGCGCACAAGGCATACCCAGGTGCCACCCCTGACCTGCTGACGGTTTTGCTGCGTGATCAATTCATCGATGCCCTGGACAGCCCTCAGCTGAAGATACAAGTGAAGCAAGCTAAGCCAACATCAATGCAGGAAGCTCTGGCACGTGCCATGGAGTTTGAGTCCTTTGTTAGGTCTAGCTTGTCAAACTTCAGGGACGACTCGACTTCTGGCTTTAGGGCACGAAAGGGCGCTGTCAGCGACACGGACAGGTTCCAAGGAACGTGCTGGTACTGCGAGAAGGTTGGGCACAAGGAGAACGAATGCTATAAGAGGAAGAAGAAATATGAAGGTGGCGCTAAGAAGAAGCCCAGGGAAGGACCCAAGTGCTGGACCTGTGGAGAAAAGGGGCACTGGAAGAATGAATGTCGGAAAAATGTGCCCCCAACGAGGGACCACCACTCGGGAAACTAAGAAGGACTGGTTCACAGGGGCAACGACCAGTCTGTCCTGTACATGCCCCGAAGATATCAGTGTGCAGGAGAACCACCATGACAAGCTGCCAAGTGGAGGGCAAGGTTGACGGAGTGTTGTGGCCTGTGGTCGTTGACACAGGCTCGGAACGCACATTGGTGCGGCCTGACGTGGTGAGTCATCGTCGGCTTCCTAAGACACCGCATCGACTGTGCGGAGTCACAGGACACTACGCAGAGCTCAGAGGCCCAGTGGATGTGAAGTTTGAGCTCGGAGGAAAGGAAGAGTTCCTCTCTGTCTACGTGGCTGACATGGACGACCCCTGCATCCTAGGTATGGATTATCTTGTCTTCCACAGGTGCGAGCTGGACTTCCGCGCTAAGCAGCTGACTGTAGGAGGAAGGACGGTGCCACTGACGATTGTGAACAAGGAAGACCTGCCAGTGACGGTCAAGCGCACCACCCCTATTCCTCCGAGGTCGGAGATGCTGTTACCCTGTCAAATTACGGGTGCCCCCCCGGCTAGCCTGTGTGTGGTAGAGAGTGGAAGTCGATGCCCGGTAGAAAACGGGGTGATTGTAGGTAGTACTTTGGTAGACCCTGCTGCAGCGGAAGTGCCTGTCGTCGTGGCCAATGTTTCCTTCAGCCCAAAGAAAATAGAACAAGGGACCATGGTGGGGTTGTGCCAAGAGATCGACCAGGAACCGAGAACCTGTGTCTGCAGGAGAACCCTTACGAAGCCCCAGGAGGAGCTGCCCGACTACCTGCGCGACCTGTTTGACAGGAGCTCCAAGTGTATAGAGGAGTCCCAAGTGGAACAGCTCAGTGAGCTTCTCGTGAGGAATGCAGATGTATTTTGAACAGGAGACCTGGACTTAGGGTGTACGGATCTGGTAGAACACCACATCGACACAGGTAGCCACCGCCCAGTGAAGCAAGCTCCTCGAAGGATGGCACCAGCCCGTCGCAAGGAGATGGATGAGGTAATGGATGATCTCCGGCAACAGGGGTTAATCGAGCGGTCCAGCAGCCCGTGGGCGTCTGCTGTAGTGCTCGTCAGGAAAAAGGACGGTTCCCTCAGGTGCTGCGTGGACTACCGAGCCCTCAACGATCTCACCATCAAGGATTCATACCCACTCCCACGGATCGACGACACGCTCGACGCTTTGGTGGGCTCCAAGTGGTTTTCAACACTGGATATGAAGTCTGGGTATCACCAAGTCAAAATGGCGGAGCAGGACAAAGAGAAAACAGCCTTCTCCTACGGTCAAGGCCTGTGGCAGTTTAAGGTTATGCCCTTTGGCCTCTGCAACGCGCCGGCCACGTTCGAGTGGCTGATGGAGAGGGTGCTGGAGGGACTTCACTGGAAGACGGCACTCATCTACCTCGACGACGTGATTGTCTTTGGCCAGACCTTCGAGCAGGAGATGGAAAGGCTATCAGAGGTTTTCGCCCGGTTTAGAGCTGCACACCTTAAGCTCAGCCCGAAGAAATGCTGCCTATTCCAAAGGGAGGTCCAATACTTGGGACACATCGTGAGCGAGGCTGGAGTACGCACTGATCCTGAGAAGGTGGCTGCGGTAAGGGACTGGCCGACACCCACCGAGGTGAAGGAGCTGCGGAGCTTCCTCGGGTTGTGCTCATACTACCGCAGGTTTGTAAAAGGCTTCGCTACGATTGCTGCACCACTGCACCTCCTGACGAAGAAGGGGCGCAAGTTTGAGTGGACAGCGGAAACTCATGTTGACCCTATTCTGGGGATTTAACTGTTAGTGGGTGTTTAGCAGGGTCATCAACCTATAACCAAGAGGAGAGTTCGCCGGGTGTGAGTTCGGACTTAACGGGTTGCTCTGAATTAGCAATATCATGTCCGATTCTCTTTTTTTAAAGGTTTGCTAATATATACTGTTATTGTTATTAGACTATGAGTCCATCCAATATAACTATATATGCAAATTGTTTTACCGAAAAAGAAAAAAAATATTCACCTCATTCAGGGGAGAGAGAGAGAGAGAGAGAGAGAGAGAGAGAGAGAGAGAGAGAGAGAGAGAGAGAGAGAGAGAGAGAGAGAGAGAGAGAGAGAGAGAGAAACATAAAAACATAGGAGTCTGCAAGAGGCCGGTAGGCCTGTACGAGGCAGCTCCTCTAAACCTAAGCTCCTGTGTAGCTCCCGTGTATCTAACCCCACCTAATATCGCTGTCCATGAATTTATCTAATCTATTTTTGAATGTGACAATTGTATTGGCACTCACCACATGACTGCTAAGCCTATTCCACTCATCCACCACTCTGTTAGTAAACCAATTTTTGCCTATGTCCCTGTTGAATCTGAATTTATCCAGGTTAAACTCATTACTTCGTGTCCTACCCGGTTCTCTTACCAACAAAACCTTATGAATGTCTCCCTTATTAAAGCCGATCATCCATTTATAAACCTCGAGCATGTCTCCACGCACGCTTCACCTTTCTTGAGAATGGAAGTTTAACTGTTTGAGTCTTTCCTCGTATGGCAAGTTTCTCAACCCCTGAATCATCTTAGTCCTCCTCTGCACCGATTCTAACATTTTGATATCAATTCTATAGTAAGGTGACCAGAACTGAACCGCATAGTCAAGATGAGGTCTAACCAATGCTAAATATAGTTTGAGGAAGACTTCTGCGCTTCTGTTGCTTACGCTCCTTGAAATAAATCCCAGTACCCTATTTGCTCGATTTCTAGCTTGAATGCATTGTGCCCTTGGACGGAGATCAGAGCTCACTAAGACCCCTAAATCTCTCTCGCACCCAGACCTGCTTATGAGAGTGTCATTTAAGCAATAGTTATGAGAGGGGTTGTTCCTACCTACACTCAGAATACTGCACTTCCCACACAGAGAGAGAGAGAGAGAGAGAGAGAGAGAGAGAGAGAGAGAGAGAGAGAGAGAGAGAGAGAGAGAGAGAGAGAAGCTCTTGGGCAACTCCACCGAGGATTTGGTTGACATCGTCCTCAGACTGAAAAACGAAAACTACACCCTGAAAAGCATCGTGAAGAACTACGAGCAACAGGACAAGTGGATCCACCAACAGAGGGCAGTGTTTGTTCAAGCCATTAGCGCCATCGACACCCTCTCGGCATCTAAACGAGCCCCCACTCTCCCCTCCGCCACTCAGGGGTAGCCTAAGCCCCTGAGGAAAGTGACGACCGACTCTCCAGAGGATACACCTGCTCGCACTGTTGCCAGACCCACGCCCCAGCCTTCATAACCAAGCCGCCATACCCAAACCCCCCAATCCCCCCCTGCCTCCCCAAACACTACCCTTGTCAATACCTCCCACTGTCGACCCACAGCCCCACGTCACCCCCTTTACCCCTCCCACCACCACGCACCTGGTGCCACACGCGGCGTTACCCCCAACCCCCTCCCCAGAGGAAGACGGAACAACAACAACAGTAACACCAACACCAGCCACCGACAGGGAAGCAGCACACCAAACGGACCACACCGCGGCAGGTGCCTTCAGCGACGACGACTGTAGCGTCATCGTCTGCGACTTCTGCGGGAAGAGAGGCCACACCCACGCTGAGTGCAGAAAACGGCAGGCAGAAGAAAGGAAAAGCCTGGAGTGCGTATTCTGTCTGCGACGAGGACACACCACTGACACCTGCTACACCCGTGTAGCCGAGGAGAGACAGGAGCGCTTCCTCAGAACCCTGCTGACGGAGAGACTCCAACTCAACCCACCACCTACCCCTACTCAAACACAACATCCACACCACGGCCAGATCCCCGGAACAGCCAACAACAACTAACCGGCCATGACGCAGAACAGCCTTAGAATCCTGTCAGCAAATGTACGAGGCTTCAGAACCAATGTTGGCGAACTCAACACGCCGTCCTCAGTAACCGAGCTGATGTGGTGGTGGCAGTCGAAACGTTTCTGAACGATGAGTGTGTGACAACGTGTGACAGGATTCCTGGCTTCTGCCACTGGGAGCGACGCGATCGGAAGGACAGACAGGGCGGAGGTGTGGCTGTGTGTTACCGGGAGGGCCTGCAGCTACAGCCACTCTCTGTCCCTGTTGCCGAGCACATGGAGGCCATGTTCTTCCGCCTCCTCCTCGCAGACATGAGCGCCGTTCTTCTCGTCGCCCTGTATCGCTCTCAGTGGCAAGGCAGCGAGCCCCTCACCTTCCTCACCGACCAGTTGGACACCATCTTGGCCACCTACGACTGCCAGAGCACAGCCATCGTGGGTGATATGAACCAGCATATGGTGAGCAGGGCCTTCACTGAGCTGACAGTGGTCCACGGGCTCACAAACCACGTCACCTTTCCCACTCACGTGCGTGGGGGCTCGTTGGACCCTGTCTTGACCGACTTGCCCGGGGACTCAGTGCACTGCCGCCCTCTGGACAGAATCGGCAGCTCCGACCATATAATGGGGTGCTAACCGAACTCGGCCTCAACCCCTCGCGTGAGGAAGCAAGGCAACGCGTCATCTGGCTATGGCAGCGGGCAGACTGGCAAGCCATGAAGCGGGCATGAGCTGACACTGACTGGGACGCCACACTCAGTGGTGACGTTGACCACAATGAAGTGTCAGCCTTCTCTACCACTCTCCTACAAGCCCAGAGGCAGCATGTCCCTCACAGGGCATACAAAGCCGACCCACGTGACCAGCCGTGGTTCGGCTATAGGTGCCGACTGGCTGCAGAGGATAAGTACAGAGCCTGGAGGCAATACAAGCGCCGTCCCTCCCAGCGCAACAAGGCTCTGCACCACGCTGCATGCAAGGCCATGACAAGGACAGCAGCGTGGGCCAGGAAAAGGTGGGAGAACAGCCTCAGGAGGAAGCTGGCGTCCAACCAAGTTGACCCCAAGCAGTGGTGGTCCTTGGTGAAGGAGAGGCAAGGCACCGTCACGCAGGACAGGATCCCGCCTCTCAAGACCCCTGCAGGGGGCTTGGCAGTAAAGAACCAGGTTACAGCTGAGGATGCATTTGACCGAGTGTGGCACACCGCCCTATTAGAAAAAATGAGAGCAGCCGGATTGGAGGGAAAGCTTCTGTGCCTGATGAAAAATTACTTAGAGGAACGCCACCTTCAAGTGGTCCTGAATGGGCACAAGTCCTCCCCACAACGGATCCACGCCGGCGTGCCACAAGGCAGTGTCATCGGGCCACTACTATGGAACATATACATAAATGACCTCCTCCATCTTGTTCCTAGTGCCAAAGCGTTCGCCGATGACATCACTTTGACTCACAAAATAGAGCCAGGAGGAGAGGACCAGGCAGCACGACAACTAAGGGCCACACTCCGGCAAATTGCAGATTGGGGGAGTAAGTGGCAAGTGAAGTTTGCCCCAGCAAAAACTCAGCTGCTGGTAGTGGCCAGGACACCTGTGAATCTCCAGCGTGAATTCGAGGGACTCAAGCTGGCGCCACGTGAGGAAGTGGAGGTGTTGGGCCTCACATATGACTCCAGGCTGACCTTCCGCAATCCGCACGCACATCCAGCAGCTGGCAAGGGCAGCCTCACGGAAGCTGACGTCCCTACGCAGAATCTCCTGGCTGATGGACAGTCGAGGGCGCGAGGTCTTATACAAGGCACAAATCCGATCCTCCCTTGAGTATTCGTGCCTTATGTCGGGGGGAGCTGCCAGTACCCATCTCGCGCTCCTCGACAAGGTCCAGGAGAGGGTGTGGAGGATCACGGATAGACAACCGGAGCACCTACCGAGCCCGCAGACCCTCCAACACCGGCGAGACGTGGCCGGCCTCACCACTCTGTACAGAATACACCAGGAGGGAGTGGAGCACCTGAGGACGCTGCGCCAGCCGGACCGGGAAGTGACAGCTAACACCTAGTCAGCGGAGGCGGCTCCCACGGCTCAGGTAGTACAGCGATGCCGGACGACTCACTACCAGAGGCAGTTTATAAACACTTACGTGCAGATATGGAACCGTCTCCTTGTGTCCGGTCAGCTGCCTCAGCAGTTCACACACCGGCAACAATATACACTGTTTGTGAACCAGTGGCTGAACAATTTGTGAACAGGTTAGGCTTTCAGATAGGGGATATCAACTATGTTCCCTTTAGCCTAGAAACTAGTGTCGCAGTGTAATGTAATGTTATAGGTACTAGGCCCTGATGTAACTGAGTGTCTGTGTAAATAAGAAAAAAATAAATAGAGAGAGAGAGAGAGAGAGAGAGAGAGAGAGAGAGAGAGAGAGAGAGAGAGAGAGAGAGAGAGAGAGAGAGAGAGAGAGAGAGAGAGCGGGGGGGGGGGGCTCGCCGACCCTGTGGAAAGAGGCTCGTGTCACACCGGTTTTCAAGAAAAAGGACAAGACAGACCCAACCTACTACCACCCAATCTCGCTCCTGTCGGTTGTTAGCAAGATCCTGGAGTGGATTATTGCTGAGCAACTGACGCGCCACCTGGAGGAGAACTATCTATTGTCTCCTCGTCAGCACGGGTTCAGGAGAGGTTGCTCGGCATCAGACCTCCTCCTCCTGCTCAGCAAGTCTTGGCATGACGCCCTGGACTCTGGTAGCCCCTCACTTGTTGCCCTAGATATTGCTGGGGCATTCGACTGTGTGTGGCACAGGGGCCTCCTGGCCAAGCTCGAACAGCTCGGCATCACAGGACAACTGCTGCAGCTGTTTTCGAACTACCTGCACGGCTGGAGTCTGAGGGTAGTGGTGAACGGGTGCACGTCAGGCAGTTACCCAATCACTGCCTGCGTTCCACAAGGATCAGTACTGGGCCTGATTCTTTGCAAGGCATACTTCGACTAGCTGCTCCGTGGCCTACCAGTGGCCTCAGCCTACGGCGACGACTGCACCCTGTCCCACAGCTACACCAGGGAGGAAACTGTGGACGTGATCGAAGCCACCAACCGCCATCTTGGTGACATCATGGCCTGGGGACAACGTTGGCAAGTCAAGTTTGCTGCCGAGAAGACCCAGGCCATGGTCATATCGCGTTCGGGGGAGGACGCCAGACTCCTGCAGGGACGGCTGAAGTTTGAGGACGACACCCTGGTCATCAAGGGCTCCATCAACATCTTGGGGGTGGAGGTCGACTCCAGATTCAGTTTCGACCGCCACCTGGAGTGTGTGGCGCGCAGAGCCTCCCTGAGGGTAACACTCCTGCGTCGTGTGCGGCACCTGCTCGACGCAGACGGCCTCCTGAGGCTGTACAAAGCCCAGGTGAGGCCCGTCATGGAATACTCCCCTCTCTCCTGGATGAGTAGTGCCCAATGCCACCTCTCGCTGCTGGACAGAGTGCAGAGGAGGGCAGAGCGACTCATCCGCGATGCCAGCAGCCTTCAGCAGCAGCGACCACATGGACATCAGTAGCGACAGCGGCAACATCGACAGCAGCTACATCACCAGCAGGACGCCCCCCGCTGTATGCTCGACAGCCTCGGGCACCGGAGAAGGGTCGGTGCCATCACAGTCTTACACAAGGCCCAGGTCCAACATACACCTCACCTGGCGGCACTACGGGTTCCTTGGAGGAAAAGCCAGCACACCACGAGAGCGGCGGTGGCTAAGGACCTCCTCCTTGAAATCCCGAGAAGCCGCACAACCAGGTACCAGAGGGCCTTCACGAGTGCCACGGCCCACCTGTGGAACGCCTTCACGGGTGAAGTGGGCGTTAGGGCAATGAACACCCAGCAGGTGAAGGTGGCGGCTCATGCCTGGTGTCGCACTTACCCGCCCTAGTAACATCCGCCTGAGCACAAGCACAACACAACACTAGTGACAATGCTTTAAGATAGGCGACCTCAAGACAGAGGTCGTCTTTAGCATGGAGACAATTTCCCCACCCCTTTTGTCATATGTATCTTGATGTTTAAATAAGAGAGAGAGAGAGAGAGAGAGAGAGAGAGAGAGAGAGAGAGAGAGAGAGAGAGAGAGAGAGAGAGAGAGAGAGACCTGACCTGACCTTTCGTGCGCACCGACCCACACCACCATCATGACCTCCCCCACTCTCACTGTGGCCCCCCACCAGCATCAGAAAATTGCCTGGGCAGGACAGTCAGGCTATCCTGGGGCAAAATATTGCTGTGTGTGCAGCTACTCTGTCCGGGTGAAGCCCTCCACGGCCTGCAGCCAGCCAGACTGTCCAAACCTGGCCAGTGCAGACTGCTTCAGTGATGGCCCTTTCTGCTGCTCCACGACTGAGGAACTGAGGCGAGCAGCCAGCATTCCTCACCCCGTCACCTACGCGGCCGCTGATGACACACCGCCCGGCACGCCAGCAGCCTCCCAGCCCGACCCGCTCGCCCCCCAACCAGCAATTGAAACGGAGGACAGCGCCGTCAGGGAGGATCTTCTCTCCAACCCGCCTGAAGGCCTTGTTGACATCATTCTCCGACTAAGGAATGAGGTACACGGCCTTAAGAGCATTGTGGAGACATATCGGGCAAGGAGTGAAAGAACTAGGAAGCAAAGAGAAGCCTTGGTTGAAACCGTCAGCTCCATCGACTCCCTGTTACAAGTCGAACAGGAAACCTCCATCCCTCCCCCCACCACACAAGCCACAAGTGCCCTGCCAAGTAAAATTGACCAGGACTGGCAGGAGGTGTGCTCCTCCCACCCCAGCTGGTACAGCTGGTGGCAATCAGGGAAGCCCAGAGCATTGAGGAAGGTGACTCACGACCCACCAGAAGACGCCGAGACAGCCCCATCCCCTCGCCGCCGGCCGGGCCAACCCACCTAGGCCACACAGACCCCCCCGCCCTCTATCAGAAACAGAACCCCCCCCCTCTCCTGCCCGATCTACTGCTCCTCCCCCCTCCCGTCCTTCCCGCCACCATCGCCACTACAACCGCGGAGACACATCACGGCACACACACCATCGCCCCCAACCCCTCTGGACTCAGGCCTCACCACCCTTCTGTGGCAGGTGCCGTCAATGTGGCCACACAGTCAATCACTGCACTGAGACCATCTGCGACTTCTGTGGCCGACGTGGGCACCTCGCTGACCAGTGTCGTAAGAGACAGGCAGAGGCAAAGCGAAGTCCTGAGTGTGCGTACTGCCAGCGGCGAGGACACACCGATGACGAGTGTTACGCTCGAGCCGCCGACATCAGACAGGAACGACTGCTTCGAGCAATCCTGTCTGAACACCAGCTACCCATCACCCAGCCTGCTCCCTACCAGTAAGCGGTGCACGCCCCGCCCTACCCATCCTGGCCTCATCCCCCGCACACACCCCTTCCGCTGATCCGATAAGGCGATACAGACACCAGCGACCTCAAGATTCTGTCCGCCAACGTACGAGGCTTTAGGACTAACATCGGGGAGCTGACACACGCCTTTGTCCTCAGGCACCACATCGACATAGTGGTGACAGTGGAGACCTTCCTGGACGACACGCGCGCCACCACCTGTGATAAGATCCCCGGGTACTCGCACTGGGCCAGACGAGACCGCCACACAGGACAGGGGGGAGGCATTGCTGTTTGCCACCGAAACGGCCTGCAGATGGACGCCCTCACCACAGACACTCCCCTGGATATGGAGATGATGTTCCTCCGCATCACTCTCGAGGACAGGAGCGCTCTGCTACTCTGTGCCATGTACCGGCCACAGTGGCAAGGCAGCGCCCCCCTCATTTACCTCACAGAGCACCTGGACGACATTATGGCTGCCCACAGCTGTCAGTACGCAATGGTTGTGGGCGACCTAAATCAACACCTGGTGGCGAGGGCCTTCACCGAGCTCACAGCGGTGCATGGATTGCATAAACATGTTGAGTTCCCGACACATCAGCGTGGAGGCTCCCTGGATCCTGTGCTCACAGACCTGCCGAGTGACTGCGTGCTGTGCTGCCCACTAGACCGTGTGGGCAGTTCCGACCACAACGCCGTACTCACCACCATCAGCCTGGCCCCAGCGCATGAAGAGGAACACCAGCGAGTCATCTGGCTATGGGACTACGCGGACTAGATGGATGTAATGCAGGCCCTGGCAGTGACTGCATGGGGCACAGTCCTTAACGGTGACCCACAGCATGACGTCTCCGCCCTCACCACTGTCCTCAACACCGTCCAGCAGCAACACGTCCCCCACCGCCTTGGTTCGGGTACAGGTGCCGTGTTGCAGCCGAAAGGAAACATAATGCCTGGACACGATATAAAAGACACCCCACACAGGAAAATAAGGCCCTACACAGAAGAGCCTGCAAAAATATGACGAGGACAGCAAAATGGGCAAAAGAAAGGTGGGATGCCGACAGGAGGAGAAAGCTGTCCTCTAACCAAACCGACCCGAAACAGTGGTGGGGGCTGGTGAAGGAACAGCAAGGCCTTACCCCCCAGGAACGTATCCCGCCCCTGAGGAAACCTAACGGAGACCTGGCCATCACCAGCCGGGAAAAGGCTGACCTGCTGGCCTGTCACTTCAGTCAAAAGATGGCAACCCAGGAAGCCAATGCAAGATGGCGCCACTATAAACACTCGCCTGCGCCAGAACGGGCTGGGCCGACCATCAGGCCCCACCTGGAAGAAGCCTTGGGCCGACCATCAAGCCCCACCGGGAAGATGCCTACCGGCGCAATAGGCAACAACGTAAAAAAAATATAAAAAAATAAAAAAAAACAGACAGGCAGCCGCCCACCCTCCCCCAACTCATCGCCTCAAGACTAAAGCGTGTGCTAATCTCTGAGGACGCTGTCAGGAGACATCTGAGGGGCGTCAACACCAGGAAGGCGCCAGGCCCTGACAGCGTGAGTCCATACTTACTGCGGCGATGCTCCGATGAGCTCACCCCCCCCCTCGCCCAGATCTTCCGGCGATGCCTGCAGAGCGGGGTGTGGCCTGCACAGTGGAAGGAGGCCAGAGTCACACCCGTACACAAGAAAAAATCCAGGTCTGATCCAAGCAATTACAGGCCAATACCACTCCTCCCAATCATCAGCAAGATATTTGATAGGATCATCGGGGAGCAATTGACATCCTTCCTCGAGGAAAACCGCCTACAGTCACCGAAGCAGTTTGGTTTTCGAAAGGGCCGCTCTACCTCCGACCTCCTCCTTCTCCTCTCAAAGTCCTGGCGTAACGCCCTTGGTGACGGCCACCCCTCTCTCGTGATTGCCCTGGATATAGCTGGCACGTTCGACTCCGTTTGGCGCCCCAGTCTGACGGTGAAGCTACAGCAACTAGGCATCACGGGGGACCTGCTGCGCCTGCTCTCAAACTACCTGGTAGGTAGGACCCTCCGCGTAGCAGCCAACGGAAGCACCTCGACCAGTTTCCCGGTGGAGGCCTCCGTTCCACAGGGGTCCGTCCTTGGACCTATTCTGTGGAACATATACAGTAGAGCCCCACTTAGCGCGAGATCAATTAGCGTGAACCACAATTAGCGCGAGCCACCATCTACCAAGAAAAAATTAATTAGCGCGAAAGCCTCAGTTAGCGCGAGCAGCCACCACGACTGAATTTTGAAAATTGCGCCAAGCCGCCATGATGCGCGGCACAAGCTGCCATGATGCGCGGCCCAAGCCGCCATGATGCGCGGCCCAAGCCGCCATGATGCACAGCACAAGCCGCCATGATGCACGGCACAAGCTGTCATGATACGCAGCACAAGTCGCCATGATGCGCAGCATAAGCCACCATGATGCGTGGCACAAGTCGCCATGATGCGCGGCACAAGTCGCCATGACGCGCAGAACAAGTCGCCATGATGCGCGGCACAAGCCGCCATGATGCGCGGCACAAGCCGCCATGAGGCGCGGCACAAGCCGCCATGATGCGTGGCACAAGTTGTCATGATGCGCGGCACAAGCCGCGAGAGCCCTTACTTTAGCAGACGACGCCATGTTGATACAGGGCAAGTGCTTTGTTTACCTTGTGGATGCGGATACGGGCAACTGACCTTGGCCGTGTGTGACGCACACCCGAAAAATTTGGATTTGCCGGTTATCCAAGTGTGATACTGCCTTAAGGCAGCGAGGCCGCTGACCGGGTGAGCGCCGGCGATGACGTCATCGGACTCCCAGCGAATCACAAGCGTGTTTTCAGAGCTCAGCCAATCGTATTTTTTATTTTTTTAATGTGAGTGATTATTTTGAGTAATTATCAAACCCAAAACTCAGACCCACGTGTGCACCAAATAATTTTTTTTATATTGGTTACTTTATTCAATTAGCGTGAATTCAGTTAGCGCGACCGCGTTCATCCACCTAATTCTCGCGCTAAATGGGGCTCTACTGTACTTTAACGACCTCCTGCAAACCATCCCGGCAACAGGCGCCTACGCCGATGACTGCACCCTCTCCAGAACATACAAGAGGAAGGAAGCCCAGGACGTGATAGAGTCCGTCAACAGACAGTTGGCAGACATAATGGCCTGGGGAAAGAGATGGCAAGTCAAGTTTGCCCCTGACAAAACCCAGGCCATGGTAATATCACGTTCTCGGGAGGACGCGAGGCAACTCCACGGCAGACTGAGATTCGGGAACGACACCATCCCTCTGCAGTCCAGGGTCGACATCCTGGGCGTGGAGGTGGACTCTCAGTTGCGGTTCGACCGTCACCTTGAAAGGGTGGCGCATAAAGCCTCCCAGAAGGTGAACCTCCTGCGCCGCATGAAGAACCTCCTCGACGCTGAAGGCCTGAACACTCTCTATGAGGCACAAGTCCGTCCAGTGATGGAGTATGCACAGCTCATCTGGATGGCCAGTGCCCGCTGCCACCTCAACCTGCTAGACAAGGTGCAGAGGAGGGCAGAACGCCTCATCAACGGCACCCAGCACCACCGACCGAGCCAGTGGGAGAGACAGCGACAACAACAACAACCACACGAGCGACGGGCAGGAGCAGCCACGAACCAGCTGGACAGCCTAGAGCACCGTCGCTGCGTTGCTGCCCTGACGGTGCTACACAAGGCACAAGTGGCCCTAGTGCCCCACCTGACGGACCTGAGGGCTACCTGGAGGAGGTCTGAGCGCAGCATGAGAACGGTGCTGAACAACGCCTCCCTCCTGGAAGTGGCAAGGGCCCGCTCCAGCACCCACCAACATGCCTTCTCCATCGCAGCGGTGGTGTGGTGGAACAACCTCACTGCTGATGTGGACGTGACACAACTGTCCACTCAGCAGATGAAGGTTGCGTCCCACAGGTGGCTACTCCTACACCCACCGTAAAAAGCGTAAATGTAAACGCTTGCAAATAATTTGTAAACATGTATATAATTGTAACCTCGGCAGAAGCTTTTAAATAGCTCCCCACCGGTCGGGGGAACTTTAGCTTAGAAAAATAATACTGCCATGTACTAATGTACTGAACATGTGTTTAAATAAAAAAGAAAGAGAGAGAGAGAGAGAGAGAGAGAGAGAGAGAGAGAGAGAGAGAGAGAGAGAGAGAGAGAGAGAGAGAGAGAGAGAGAGAGAGAGAGAGGTGGGGTAGCGAACCCCTCTGAGGAGAGTGGTGGAGTGATGTGGCAGCAGCGCGGTCTCCCTGAGCCGCACCTAAAGGCTCAAGTTAGAGTTGATAAGAGTATAACGGTTGGTGTTATAGTCAGACTCAACTGTGAAGTCCGTTTGGACGTGGCCCGGTCAGGGAATCCATTGGCCACAGCGTGCCAAACCCAGCCTTAACCCCTTCAACACGAGGATGAGTATACTGCGTCCTTGCGTGCCCCGTATCATATCCGAGGACGCGCATACTGCGTCCTGGCTCGTTTTAGCCAATATATGAGTTATTTTATCTATATATTTATGCTTACATCTCAACATTATCAATTAATTTATGTTTCTTTATGTGCACCATTTAATTCTGCATGTTTTCATATATAATGCATGATGATTGTGTTGAGTTTATGGCTGAAAACTTGTTATATTCAATAGCAACATTTGAAATTTGGCGTGCGCGGTGATCTCGGATCCGGCGCGGGGAGCTGTTTTGGCCCGGCCGTAGTGAAGGGTTTTATTATCACATTAAGGGCAGCCGTCGTCTTCGCCTTCGTCACATAGTAAATAAGTTATTACTCCTATCTGTGAAGTACATGGAAGTGAGTCGGAGTAGCTGCCATCGTTGAAGGAGATCAGAGGAAGGGTCGTGGAATCCTCGATCACTGACATCGTTGGAAGGCAACGTTATAATTTGTTTTGGAATTTATACAATTTATTGCTATTACTCTAAAGAACGACACAGTCATAGCACTGTATAGTCCTATTTAATGTATACACAATATTTAATTCACAAATTCAAATAATAAATAACTGACATGTGAGAGAGTGATGTATTGGGAGTGATGCGGCAACGCTGTGGAGACAGAGTATTTTGCTCTGTTTCTTTAAGTAGTATAGGATATATTTTTCGGTGAAACTTTCAGTTGCGCTAGACATATCGAAAGCTTTCGATAGAGTCTGGCACAACTCGTTGTTTTCTAAACTGCCCTCTTTCGGATTCTATCCCTCTCTCTGTTCCTTTATCTCCAGTTTCCTTTCCGGCCGTTCTATCTCTGCTGTGGTAGACGGTCACTGTTCTTCCCCTAAACCTATCAACAGTGGTGTTCCACAGGGCTCTATCCTATCACCCACTCTCTTCCTGTTATTCATCAATGATCTTCTTTTCATAACAAACTGTCCTGTCCACTCATACGCTGACGACTCCACTCTGCATTATTCAACTTCTTTCAATAGAAAACCCTCTCAACAGGAATTACATGACTCCAGACTGGAGGCCGCAGAATGCTTAACATCGGACCTTGCTATCATTTCCGATTGGGGTAAAAGGAACCTTGTGTCCTTCAATGCCTCTAAAACTCAATTTCTCCACCTATCAACTTGACACAATCTTCCAAACATCTATCCCCTATTCTTCGATAACACTCAGCTGTCACCTTCTTCAACACTAAATATCCTCGGTCTATCCTTAACTCAAAATCTTAACTGGAAACTTCACATCTCCTCTCTCACTAAGTCAGCTTCTTCGAGGTTGGGCGTTCTGTATCGTCTTCACCAGTTCTTCTCCCCTGCACAGTTGCTATCCATATACAGGGGCCTTGTCTGCCCTCGTATGGAGTATGCATCTCATGTGTGGGGGGCTCCACTCACACAGCTCTTCTGGATTGAGTGGAGTCTAAGGCTCCTCCTCTTACTGATAGTCTTCTACCTCTTAAATTCCGCCGCCATGTTGCCTCCCTTTCTATCTTCTATCGATATTTTCACGCTGACTGCTCTTCTGAGCTTGCTAATTGCATGCCTCCCCCCCCCAAGCCTCACTACACACGACTTTCTACTCAAGCTCATCCCTATACTGTCCAAACCCTTATGCAAGAGTTAATCAGCATCTTCACTCTTTCATCCCTTACACTAGTAAACTCTGGAACAATCTTCCTTCATCTGTATTTCCTCCTGCCTACGACGAACTCTTTCAAGAGGAGGGTAACAGGAAACCTCTCTTACCAAAATTGACTTCTCTTTCGGCCACTCCTCTCTAAACTTTTTAGGGGCAGTAAGTAGCAGACTTTTTTTTTTTTTTTCAAGCCCTTGAACTGTCTCCTTTGCTGCAAAAACATAAATATTGTCTGGTCCTGGGCTTTTGTTTATTTTAAGGAATTGGAGAGCATTGAGGACTTCATCAGTAGTTATTACAAAGTTAGGTAATGCATAAACGAGATTTACGTTAGTGCTACTGTCGTCTCTGGTGTTGCCGGTAGTGGCGGTAAGAGTGAGGAAAAATAATTGTTCAACAAGTTCGCATCGCTTTGGCTTTCTGTCACACATTCGCTGGCACTGTCAGCCACGGGTCCAATTCCACTTCTGATTGCCTTTCTGTTGTTTATATAGCTGAAGAAAGATTTTGGATTATTTTTACAGTTGGCTGCAATGTTTTCTTCATATCTTCGCTTTGCCTGACATACTAATCTTTTGACACGTTGCCTGGCTTCATGATAAAGTCTAATATTTTCAGGCGTGTTTTGCTCTTTATATAGCCTATAAGACAAATTTCTCTCCTTAATAGAAAGTTTGATTTCGTTATTAAACCAAGGTGAACTTTTATTAGTGTTTCGTAGCTTCTTGTAAAACGGGACAAATCTGTTCTGGTGAGTGAGTATCGTATTTCGCGGCGTATAACGCGTTCCGGCATACATCGCACACCCTAAACTTTAAGACAACAATTTGGGAAAAAAATATTCAGTGCTTAAATGTCCAGAAATATGTACTGTTAACCCTCAGAGAGCAGGCGGTGATATATTTCTCTGGATGCTGTGCACGGGGAAAATTTGAACATTTAAAAGAGGTGGAAATGGTGTCTTTCTTCTTTGCAATAATTGTACTATATTCATCTAGTATATATGGTGGTGTAATAAAACTTCTCTCCTAATAATAATAGAAAAGTTATGACAGCCGAAAATATTGCGCATTTTCTCGTGGAGTGTCGAGTGGAAGCACCCCACTCTCTCTCTCTCTCTCAATGTCACTACCATATCAGTCATCAGAGTCACTGTCACCTTGATTCGCCTGCGCTCTACTTCCGCCCGGAGCAGAGGAACTGCTTGACGCGTCACGAGCCATGGCAAATGTATTCCAAATAAAAGTGGAAAATGGTCTGTGGCCTTCGGTAGGGCGCCCGCTGAGACGAATGAGAGTGTGTACGGATGCCAGATGCCTCCATCATTCTTTTGAGTCAAGAACTGGCAGTATATTTGAAACGTAGGGAGCGTAGAGTGTCATGATTATATATATGATCCCCGTATGGGCGAGGCGTGTGGTAGCGCACTTGTATATACGATCGCCATAATCTAAGGGTTAAGCAAGACTGATGATGTACAGTCTCCCGAAATTTCTGTTAACTGCTAAATAGTGCACAATCATGTGTAATCCCGTAGGACTGGGATGTGTAAAGCAAGTTTTTTGCTTTATTGGGTTGGTCATGGACCATAGTATTTACAAATCAGTGGGTTCCAATTTTCCCACCCTTCCGAAGCGACACATGTCGGCACCGGTCTTAAACATCATTTTTTACAGTTCATCTATTTTCATGACCTTGGAGTCATTCTAGGGTTTTTTGATGGTGCTGAATTGAGCTGTGACATTTTCAGGCCAATCCAAAATGGACATCACTGATTTCCACCAGCATTCTGTATATATGGGATGTTCCAGAATGACGACCGTATGGACCTTAACCCATATGTCGAACTTATCCGCTTTTTAAGATCCTGAAAGATGCCAGATCAGATGCAGCATAATATCATGTTAAAACATTTTATCATTACTCATACAATAATAAATAAATGTACTATCAAAATTTCTAATCAGCTGCTACTATGTTTCAAGTGTCTATGGATGAAGAAAGATCAGATTCATCATGATAGAGGATATTGACGTCTACCAGCCATATCGAGGCAGAAAGCTGTCTGTGTTATTTAGAATGTGGGTGAGAGTCCACGCAATTATCTTACAAACAATCTGGACATGCTGCACGACCTTTTGGACTCTTGCAATAAGCGTGTGGCCCTGGGTGAGAGCATTTGGCAGAAACAAACTGAATATTTTTCTGGACTGACGGAAGTAGAACTGACATCTGTATACTATCACAGCAGATGCAGGAAACCAATTGTAAATAAGAGTAACATTGAAAAAACTGAGAGATAAGTTGGCTAAACGTGAGAGATCAGAGTCACCTGCACATCCCGGGTGTCCTTCAACATCAGCTAGAGGAATAACAAGACCAAAGAGAACGAAAATTGTCAAAAAATCAGAAGAGTGTATCTTCTTGCCCTGTACTTTCTGTCCAAAGGAATCTCAAGAACCACTCCATTGTGTTCTGACAGATAGTATGGGAGACACGTTGTTAGAAATTAAGTCTCGCACAGAGGATGATCATGTTCCTTGGAGAGCCCTGGAGATGCTGCTGCACTTGAGAAGTATTACCACAAACTATTTGCAGTGTATGCTCAACGCACATTCAATCAGGCTGGGAGTTCAAAAGAGCATGATGATTTGATCCGCTGTATGTGTGATGAAGAATTGCTTTCCTCTGTTCAGAACAGTCTTTTTGACGATGAAGCAAATCTAGACATGTTGCAAGTGAATAGCTGCCAGGTCAAGCACCAACCCAAAAAGGACAGCAGATTCAGACAAACAGTTCAACCCCCCTTGTCAGTTGGCTTGCCCCTTGCCATCCACTCAAGGGTGCATGATATGAGTCTCGTAAACAAACTGACACAAGTGTACATTGGCAGTGACTACCAGAGGATCCTGGATCTTGAGAAACGTGTGGAGCAAGTTGTTCTTCAACGCATGAAGGAGACTGGTGGATTCTGTCTATCTGATATTGTGAAGAAAGGTGTAAACACTTGGTTTGCTGTTGATAACACTGACCTCCTAGAAGACACTATTACTGGGCAGAACACTGTGATTGTCATCTGCCATGGTTCATGATGAGTCTGGTGTGTGTGTGTGTGTGTGTGTGTGTGTGTTTGTTGTTACTCGATCCACGTACGTGTTTATGTGGTCGGAGTCTATGGGTGGGTTGGCCACTCAAGCGCAATGGTGACAATGAGAACTGGCACGGAGGAACCACAGACACGCCACACCCACAATAGCTTCATCCTTCCATTTAACTGCAGCAACAAGTCCATAACTTGGGTAATGGCAGCACAAGCCGCGGCAGTTTTTAGTTTAGCAGACGACGCCATATCAATACAGGGCAAGTGCTTTGTTTACATTGTGGATGTGGATACGGGCAACTAACCTTGGCCGTGTGTGATGCACACCCGGAAAAGTTGGATTTGCCGGTTGCCCAAGCTGCTGCCAAAGCGGTGAGAAGAAAAAGGTCCAGTGTGACACAAGGTTACGGACAACCGACAGCTCGCTCCCAGATGGGCGCACGGGCGTTGCGAGTAGCCGCAACGGTTAGAGGAAAACGGCCAGTGTGACACTGCCTTAAGGCAGCGAGGCCGCTGACCGGGTGAGCGCAAGCGATGACGCCACTGGACTCCCAGCGAATCGCAAGCGTGTTTTCAGAGCTCAGCCAATCGTAAGGTTTCATCTGTGGCTTTAAAACGACCCGTTCTCTCTTCCTGTTTTCTTCCTTTCTCCAAAGTACGTATTTTGAGATAACAAGGGAGTAAAGGAGGAAAAAAGTGAGCTCCAGGGGGCAGCATGAGCCAATTATAATGGCGCCACTAAAACAGTTGCCTGTGCCATGACGGACTCGGGGCCGACCATCAGGCCCATATCAATAGTCTACCGACGCCATAGCCCACATGTAAAAAAAAATTAAATAAAAAAAAATATATATATATCTCCATGGATTGGAACAGATAAGCGCTTTTTCAGTGTTTTCAATACCTCGAGTTTCGCGATCCTCGAGTTTAGCGCTATACCTTCGGAACGAGGCGAGCGCGAAACTCGAGAGGGTTCTGTAGTACTGTCCATGAATTATGAGATAAAGCAATAAAATCAATTTACACATGTTAATCCTATGGGACCTGAATTATTGACGTAACAGTGTGCACTAAAAGGGCAGGGGTGTGCCGTGAAATTGGTTCTCCCCGTATGGCAATGTTCTGACGCTCTCCCAAAAATTGGTCACTTAATCCATCCTTCCTCTTCAGTCTGCCTCAAACCCGAAGTCTCTACGTCATGTGATGTTTCTGTGGTGACGTGATGAACCGCAGTAACTTTTAGCTCAGAGCAAGCCTGAGTTCGCAGCGCTGCTTAGATTGTGGTTGGTAGCGGCCCTCCCCCTCCAAGTACTCAACCCCGCTACACAGCCCTTTCATTATCCTCATATTCTTAACTTGATAACCCTGAAGGGTGCTGGGAAGCATCCTCAGGGGCCTCAGTATCATTTCCACCATTACCATAATGAGATTGATCTACACTCTACAGCAGTGTTGTCCAAACTGGGGTCCGCGTACCCCTCGGGGTACGCAGCATAGATCAAAGGGGTACGTGAAAAGACGATGAACACACACACACACACACACACACAGCAGAAACTTCCCATGTTCTATGAAGGAAAAGAGAGAGGGAGGGACGGTTGGTTACCTAGGAAGGACGCGTTTTGTACGTGTACGTAAATATAATGTAATGTAATGCAAATATGATATATATAATTGACTTTAGTCAGCCATAGGGGGTTCGTAACAGTGGGAGAATGTAATAAAGGGTACAATAGGCGAAAAAGTTTGGACAGCACTGCTCTACAGGATGGCCACCAAACTGAGGTTACACAATAATGGGGCTCAGCCTTCCTGATAAGACAAGGGGTTGGAGCTCAATGCTGTTGGTATCACTGTCTTCACCACTAACAACACCTTCAAAGCTTGAAAAACGGTCACTCTCAGTTCTCTTCCAATTGCGCTCACACTGAAAGCCCTTTTGGAAGCAAGAGGAGGCTTATGAGGTGTCGAGGTCACTGTCTGTAGACATTCAGGCATGGAATCAGACGTGGAAGATACAAAAAAAAAAAAATAACTCCTGCCATTGTTACAGTCACGGAAACACTGAGAATGGCATGTAGGAGTTGTGTGGCAGCCTAGGAGTCTTGTTGGCCCATAAAGCCCCAAGCTAACTTCAAAATTACAGCGGAAAAGGCAGACCGGATAAAAAAAACAATTAAAATGTGTACCTTCAGCGTATACCGCGCAGGGGTAACTTTTTGCCGTTTTTAAGTGAATAAGTTGCGTGTTATACATCGCAAAATACGGTAATTGATTTTATAAGTTTAGCCAGGCTTCCTCGATGTTGCAGTCATCTGACAGTTGCATTTCTGTTAGTTTTTGTGGAATTTCTAAGAAATTTGCTTTTTAAAATTAGACACCATTATTCTATTTTCAATCACTGTTGTTTGAGCTCTAATGTCGACACGCACTAATTTATGATCGCAAGAACCGAGATATTTTCCAAACACAACATTACTGACCAGATTATCTTGGGTTGCTATAACAAGGTCTAGTATGTTAGTTTGTCGAGTTGGCTCAGTAACCATTTGACTTAGGTAATTATCCTCTAAAAATTCAATAATTTTATGTGACTCACTTATGTACCCAACAGTGTTGCCCAGTCAATATGAGGGAGATTAAAGTCTCCTAATATCAATGAGTTGCTGTTATTAAGTGACTGCCGTAAAACGCTGTACATTTGAACATCATCTTTGAGAGATTGACCCAGAGGCCTGTAGGTGACGGATATATTTAGATTATTTTTTACAGTATTTACTCGCACACACAAATGCTCAGTAGGTTACAAATAGTTTTCGACATAAAACATAGAGGTGGTAGCCGCCTTCCAAATCTAGCTGCTCTAAGAGGGAACAAGTGTAGACCATCCCTAAGGAACAGTCAACCCTGGCTGTAGAAATTGTCCCAGGCATTGAAGAAAAGGCAACACTGCAATGAAATTTAAGAGGTAAGAAGGCTGTCAGTAAGAGAAGGGGAGCAGATAAGACGAAAAACCTTTGACTACTCTGACCAAAAGTTATGAATAAGGAACCCTCGCTTACATGAGATGCATACTCTATACAAGGGCAAACAAGGAAAACAAATTAGATTGCATCTGGGAGGGGGAAAAATCTGATGGAGAAGATACAGAATGCCTATACTCGAGGAAGGTGATTTAACCCATAGAGTACGGGTGGCGATATATTTCTCTGGATGCTGTGCACGGGGAAAATTTAGACATTTAAAAGAGGTGGAAATGGTGTCTTTCTTCTTTGCAGTAATTGTATATTCATTTAGTATATATGGTGGTGTAATAAAACTTCTCTCCTAATAATAATAAAAAAGTTATGACAGCCGAAAATATTGCGCATTTTCTCGTGGCCGTGACGCGTCGCATGGAAGCACCCCGCTTGCTCTCATGCAAGCCCACGTGCTTGCCACGCTGTGCAAAATTTCTGTTTGTTTTCTTGACAATTAGATCCAGTAAATCATTATCCATATATGCAAGAAAATAGTCACATTCTTGTTGCACTTCTGGGAAATTATCTGTGTTTTCCACCTGAACACCGTCAAACTGGTATAAAAAAATCACCACTTTTGTTCAGAATACATCTGTCATGTCTCGTGACACGTCAAGCAGTTCCTCTGCTCCGGGCGGAAGTAAAGCGCGGGCGAATCAAGGTGACAGTGAATCTAGCTGATGACTGCTATGGTAGTGACATTGACAGTGATACTAGTGACAGTGACTGGCCATCCAATTTTGGAGACATTAATCAACGAAGCAGTGACAGTGATGTATATATATACCGCCTGCCTCGCAGCCTCTCCCTACCCCTGCCCCGAGTACTTCAAGATGGAGGTGCGGCCATGTTTCTTCGCGTTCTAGGATTACTGCCACAAGAGGGTGTGCAAGAGCTAGTGCTGCTGCTAGTGACGGAAACTTTCAGTGGACCACACTGAAAGTTTCCGTCACTAGCAGCAGCACTAGCTCTTGCACGCCCTCTTGTGGCAGTAATCCTAGAACGCGAAGAAACATGGCCACACCTCCATCTTGAAGTACTCGGGGCAGGGGTAGGGAGAGGCTGCGGGGCAGGGGTAGGGAGAGGCTGCGAGGCAGGCGGTATATATATATACATCACTATCACTGCTTCGTTGACTAATGTCTCCAAAATTGGATAGCCAGTCACTGTCACTAGTATCACCGTCAGTGTCACTACCATAGCAGTCATCAGCTAGAATCACTGTCACTTTGATTCGCCCGCGCTCTACTTCCGCCCGGAGCAGAAGAACTGCTTGACGCGTCACGAGACATGACAGATGTATTCTGAACAAAAGTGGAAAATGATCTGTGGCCTTCAGTAGGGCGCGCGCTGAGACGAATGAGAGTGTGTACGTATGCCAGATGCCTCCACCATTCTTCTGAGTCAAGAACTGGTGGTATATTTGAAATGTAGGGAGCGTAGAGTGTGATGATTATATATATGATCCCCGTACAGGGGCATGTGGTAGCGCACTTATATATACAATTGCCGTAATCTAAGGGTTAACAAGAGATGAGATATGAAGTTTTCAGTTGACATTTTAAGATGAGAACAAAAAGAATCTTTAGTGTAGACTGTAGAGGAAGGGGAGAATTGTGTATTACTGATATATAAAAGATGAATGTCTGGGATACTGTGTATAGGTGAGAGGTGGAGAAATGAAGCTTTTGAAGCATTGAAAACACCAATCAGAAATGATGGTAGGGCTAGAAATTAAGTGCTCTGTAGCGTTCAACCTCGAGTTTTGAAATTTGAGTTGGGATGCTCTCTTGTAAAAAAATGGTGTAATGCAGAGCATTAGTTTGTTTTGGAAAGATCATTAATGACCAATAGAGTGGGAGATGGAATATAGCCCTGCAGAACATCACATAGGTTTAGGAGTAGAACAATGGACCATCTACCACAGTGGAGATAGAGCCTCCTAAAAGGAAACTGGAGATATAAGTACACTGAGAGGAATAGAATCCATAGGAGGGCACAGTCATATTTAATGTAAAAGGTTGTTTAAGTAGATTACCACTACTACTTTGATGAAAAGATGTTTTCAACTTACCTGTACCACATGAAGGGAAGAGGTGATGTTACTAGGTGCCATAGAGCATGTGCATCAAATGCCCAGAATAATGGAGGAAAATCCCCGAGCTCTAGAAGCATAGATGCCATTGCAAATACAACTGTGTAAATACACCATTGGATATAAGGCCTGGATTTTAGTCGTGGCATGGACCATGCAACCCATCCAAACCCATTCAGAAGACCTGAAATGGGTTTAACAAACAACATATAAATATTCATACAAAAATGGATAGCCTATTGCAAAAGAAGGGGAAAATTATAAATTCTGAACTTTCTGTCCATCACAAAATTGCAACTTATTTTTTACAGGAAAGAAGGCAGCTCAAAGAAAAAAAGAGGAAACAAACAAGTGTGCTGGTGCTGCTCTAGCTGCAACAGTTTCATGTACTTTACAAATAATCTATAATGAGTTTATAAAAGAAAGTTCCCTTCATTAACTAGCACCATAGTAGTTTCAGTATTTACTCTATTTAAATATTTATGAATAATGTTCTTACCTACTATCACATTCACTTTCATATTGTATCCATAATCAAATCTTCCTTTGCTCAAGTACCAAACGTGGTAGAAGAAGAATAAAACTCCAGAGATGGCCACAGCATCTCTGAAAAGTGCACGCCGAGGGCCAAGTAATCTGTCAAAAAAATAAGCATGTTAAAAGAGTACCTATGATACAAAGAAGCTCTTCTACCTTGTAAATGGACTATTTTTTTGTTATCATCACTGATTTCATTATCATTATAATAAGCAAACCCTCCAATAACATGGTTTTTATTACCATGGATTTTATATGTGCAAAGGTAAAGTTGGGGCGTAAGCTAAGATGCCAGTGGCCTTGGTCTTCAACTTTATCTCATTGGCACCTAAAATACCTAAGTTCAAAACTGCTTTGAAAACATGGGTCACAACACTTTTTTACTAGTAGGTAATGGGATCTAAATTTTCACCAATCCCCCCCACCCCATCATGACAGATGCCCTTGTGGGTCCTGGGTCCCTGTGTAGCTTCCCATCTCCTCCCTTAAATAATGCTAAATTAGAATAGCAACCCATTTTTAATAATAATGTGTTGATTCTTTCAAGTGACAGAATATGGGAAGCGTCAGAGCACATAAATAATAACGTTAATTTGGCACCATGTTGGTGATGTCACTGCCATTACCATGTTGTTGAGACGTAGTTCTCGCCACCATGTTGTTGATGACATAATTGTAGCTATGTTGCTCAAGACATAGTTATTGCTGCTATGTTGCTGATGACAACAATCCACTCCCATTCACTCAGGATCACACACACTTGGGGAATACATCCTCATGTGATATTTTCACCTAGAGTGTGCTTCAACCTCACTCACATTATACACTTATCAACTGCAATAACCTCAATCCCAAATGGATACGAGTGGCTTGAGATGAATATGGCTACTCTCCTAGGCCAGATACAAATGCTCATACTGGACCAGTACAGTAGACCCATTTATTGCGGGATAGGTACTAAAGAAATTTGCATGATGTATATGGAATTCACGCTAATAGGAGGTGTTAATTCAATGGGATTAATCAATTTGGGAAGTGGGACTTTTTATTATTTTTGCATCTAAAAATATAATTTACTTCTCCAAGGTAATTCCTTCCATAAGGTTTTTGCTTTGGGTGAAGATTGGGGTGCTGGCCTTTCTGGACATTGTGAACATGAGCATGTATGTGTGATGAGCAGGAGAGCATCATCTGTGAAGGAGGCAGTGTTTGTAAACAAAACATGAGACAGAAAAGTATGAGGTGCACCATGAGCATTGGGGAAGCTAGTTTCAGGTGAATAAGTTACGAGTTGCATCTGGTGCACATACATCTAAGCTATTATTGAATATGAATATTTATTTAATTATTCCTTGTGTGTGTTTATATGACCAAATAATAAAATTAACCAATAAGCAGCCCTCTGGCCCCACACCAATGACAGTTTAGGAGGGGACAAGTTTGGTAGCAGCTCCTCTGCACTACCTTCCTATTATATGTTTTAGAGAATTGCCATTAGTCAAGTTGGGAGTCAAAGATGGTCTCCAGGTATCAGTCACTGTTATAACACTGAAAGAAGAGGATCACTGTCGGGCATCTTCATTATTTGTTTACTTGTAGCACAGGCTGTGCACCAAGGGTAATAGGCATACGCTGCCGTTTTCAGCCTCTTCCCTGACGCATGTTTGTCAGTGGCCTTTCACATGTTATTGCTTTTATTCTACTTTTTTTTTCTCTTTTTTTTTCACTGGCTGGCCTCACTGCCACAAACACTTTTAATTACTCCCTAGTTTATTTCACGATATGTGTAAAAAAGGTAAGGTTGGGGGCATATGTTACAGCTGCGCGTGGCGTCGGTGCTCATTTCCGCCACACTGATCCTTGAATCTGTGATGGGAAAAACCCATTGCCTTGAAACACAGGGCCAGTGTGACATCTGGGTTAACACAGTTTACCTTTTCTAGGTTTCCTCAGTAACCCATTTATAAAATATCTGAGAGGGAGGATGAACAGCTGGGTGAACTGAACGCCGAGTGTTCGGGCTCGGTTTTGAACTTGGGTCCATGGATTTGTAGCTATGCACAGTAACCACTTCACCCTGGAAGCGTGTTATATGTAAGGTAACCCTGTTATATGGAAAATGTCCTAAATTTAGGTCTCACATAATAAGGAAATCCTTAAAAAGAACCATGCAAAAAGAGGGTCTACTGTAGCAGGTGTACCCCCCACTACTGATCTCTCCACTCCCAGGACCCACTATATCCACCTTCAGCCTTCTGAGCTCTTTTGTTAATAAGATTTTTTTTTTTTTTTTACAGCAGTCAGTTCAAGGGCATAAAAAAGGTAACAAATGTTTTTAAAAAAAGCTCGCTACTCACTGCTCCTAAAAAGAGTTAGAGGAGTAGCCGAAAGATAGGTCAATTTCGGGAGAAGTGTCCTGATACCCTCCTCTTGAAAGAGTTCAAGTCGTAGGCAGGAGGAAATACAGATGAAGGAAGATTGTTCCAGAGTTTAACAGTGTGAGGGATGAGAGTGAAGATGCTGGTTAACTCTTGTGTAAGGGATTTGGACAGTAGATGAGCCTGAGTAGAAAGTCGTGTGTGGCAAGGCCGCGGGAGGGCGGGAGGCATGCAGTTAGCAAGTTCGGAAGAGCAGTCAGCATGAAAATATTGATAGAAGATAGAAAGAGAGACAACATGGTGGCGCAATTTAAGAGGTAGAAGACTATTAGTAAGAGGAGGAGAGCTGATGAGACGAAGAGCCTTAGACTCCACTCGGTCCAAGAGAGCTGTGTGAGTGGAGCCCCCCCACACGTGAGATGCATACTCCATACGAGGGCAGACAAGGCCCCTGTAAATGGATAGCAACTGTGCGGGGGAGAAGAACTGGCGGAGACGTTACAGAACGCCCAACCTCGAGGAAGCTGATTTAGTAAGAGAAGAGATATGAAGTTTCCAGTTGAGATTTTGAGTTAAGGATAGGCCGAGGATGTTTAGTGTTGAAGAAGGTGATAGCTGAGTGTTGTCAAAGAATAGGGGATAGTTGTTTGGAAGATTGTGTCGAGTGGATAGGTGGAGAAACTGTGTTTTAGAGGCGTTGAAGGACACCGAGTTTTTCTTGCCCCAATCAGAAATATAGTAAGGTCTGAGGCTAAGCGTTCTGCCGCCTCCAGCCTGGAATCATTTAGTTCCTGTTGAGCGGGTCTTCTATTAAAAGAAATTGAGTAATGCAGAGTAGAGTCATCGGCGTAAGAATGGATAGGACAGTTTGTTTTGGAAAGAAGATCGTCAATGAACAACAGAAAGAGAGTGGGAGATAGGACAGAACCCTGTGGAACACCACTATTAATAGGTTTAGGGGAAGAACAGTGACCGTCTACCACAGCAGAAATAGAACGGTCAGAGAGGAAACTGGAGATAAAGGTACAGAGAGAAGGATAGAAACCATAGGAGGGTAGTTTGGAAAGCAAAGATTTGTGCCAGACCCTATCAAAGGCTTTTGATATGTCCAGCGCAATAGTAAAGGTTTCACCGAAATGGCTAAGAGAGGATGACCAAGAATCAGTTAGAAAAGCAAGGAGATCACCAGTAGAGCGCTCCTTGGGGAACCCATACTGGCGATCAGATAGAAGGTCAGAAGTGGAAAGGTGCTTTTGAATCTTCTGGCTTAGGATAGATTCAAAAGCTTTAGATAGACAAGAAAGCAAAGCAATAGGAAGGTAGTTTGAGGTATTGGAACGGTCACCCTTCTTAGGCACAGGCTGTATGAAGGCATACTTCCAGCAGGAAAGAAAGGTAGATGTTGACAGGCAGAGGCGAAAGAGTTTGACCAGGCAGGGTGTCAACACGGAAGCACAGTTTTTAAGGATAGTTGGTTATCCTCCGAGGGTTCAGGACATTCCAGGAGCCCACACATAGACTTTTCCTATTGTTAATCTTGGGATTGGTTCTGCGAGCGGGCGGAGCATCTAAACTACCCCAGTCACCCCTAAAACAAAAAGAAGGCTAAGGGCCCTCCCCCCTTTGAGAAACAGGGGTACCGTAGTCTTTGACCTACACCTTAAAAGGCGGCAGGATCTCCTTATGTGGATGCATTGAGGAAGCCTGCTGCATTGTCAGGCCCCCAGCAAAACCAGATTCCAGAGTCCAAAACCAGTCTTGCAATGAACCTCAACCTCAACCCTTACTTCTTATTTTGAATCAAACTGAGATACGGGTTTTACAGGTATGGGTTGCAGGTTCTGTCATGCCCCGAGAGCATATATTTTCTATTTCCTCTATTTCCCAACACGCCCTCTGTGTGTATCGAAACACACGAGAAATTAATCAAGATCAGGGTATTCGCCGGCTACCTGGGATTGAGCCCGCGACCAGCTTGACGGGAGAGCCACTCTTTACCGAGTCGGCCAAAGAGGTACCCCACTGGCTAAGTGGGTTATGGGAGGCTCGTTCATCAGACATAGTCGCCGCACTACAGTTCCAACTCAACAAACCTTGATTAGAGGATGTACTGACTGTATGCCATGGGCAGGGACACAGGACCCCTGCAAGGATAAAATCCCAGCCACCCAGCTAGCTGAATTCAACTAGGTAATCATTGCTAATCAATCAATCAATCAGTGGGGGCATACGCCTGGGGGTGCGTCGCCTCACCCACCCTATGATGCCAAGCCTGGGTGTCCCTCCGGGCGAGTCTCCATGCAGGCCCCCTTCCCAACCTGAGTACCTCCCGGAAGGATCTATCGACGTGCTCAAGCCACGAACTCCGTGGGCGTCCCCTTGGCCTCCAGTCAGGATTGTCTCTTACAGAGAAAACCTAATGAGCAGGATTAGCTTCAGGCTAACGTGCCACGTGCCCGTATAGCCGGAGTTGGCATTGACGGACTATGCAGGTAATATATGTCGAATCATTCTCACGGAGTAGTCGCCGGTTTGACAAAAAGTCCTTCCAGCGATATCCCATGATTCTGCGTAGACATTTATTTACCAAAGGTATCAATCCGCCTCTCCAAGTCCCCATTTAGTGTCCATGTCTCACAACCATAGAGTAAGACAGGGAGCACAAGGGACTGGAAGATCCAGATCTTTGTCCTTCTGCACAGGTATCGACAACGCACGTTGAGCGAGTCCATAACACCGTGGGCCAGACTAATCCGCCGTAAGACTTCCTGGTGAGACTCACCGCTGTTAAGAACTAGGCTACCAAGATATGTGAAACTTTCCGAGATCTCAACATCCTCGTCACTTGCATGAACAGACTGTACTGTTTCATCTAGCAAACCTCCAAACACCAGTACCTTGGTCTTGGCCCAGGAAACTTTAAATCCCAAGGGTTTTGCCTCCTCGTGCAGTGCCTCGACAGCCATCACCAAAACCTCCAGTGACTGCCAGGATTACTGCATCATCGGCGAAAACAAGGTCAGTGACCCTGGTAGTGCCAACAGATACTCCGCAATGACTCTGGTCCACAACTCTGCCCAGTACCCCGTCTATACAAGTGTTGAAAAGCAATGGGGCAAGGACACAGCCCTGCCTCACTTCCACATTCACAGTAAAGAAGCTGGACAAGCACCCCCCACACTTCACAGCACTCTCTGTCCCAGAATACAGGCCAGTCAGCAAACCACTAGTCCTCGCAGGAATCCTACGGAGTCGCAGAAGATCCCAGAGTGCCTCGTGATGCACTGAGTCAAACGGCTTCTTGAGATCGACATAGTTTGCGAGCATCCCCTGTCAAAACTCAAATCGGTGCTCCACCTGTACGCGAAGCAGTACTATAGTCTGTCCAAATTAACTTGACCAATTTGCACCGAGAAGCCCCTCCCCCATTCTGGCTAAGCTCCGCCCCCCTTTCACCTGATTGGCTGTTCATGACGTCATGCACTGTAACAAAGACACATACCAAATATATATGATTGAGATAATCTAGCTAGTTTCATGATTAAAATATATTCGTAATTTAATTGAATGACGGCACTCTACTTTAACAATCAATGACATCACCTGAGAAACAAAGTACAATAATAATACTGCCAGTTTTCAAGGGAGAACGGGGCCTCCAAAGCAAGCATTGAAGGCGATAGTAGGCTACTTATTAAGAAATGCACACTTTCTGTAACTATTTCCGGCAAAGCTCATTCACATAGGCATACTAAATATAATCACATAAAAATATCTTCTACAGTAACTTCATACAGGTAGGAATCATTATATTAAGGAATAAGTTTTGTATATGTGGCTTGGAGGGACGGGTGCGTCGTCTGCCACGCTCTCCGTCACCCGGTGTTCCTCCGAGCATACACACCCCTCCCTCCAAGCCAATAATACAAAACTTGTTCTCACTCATTCAATTAAACTACGAATATTTTTTAATCATGAAACTAGCTAGATTATCTCAATCATATATATTTGGTAAGTGTCTTTGATACAATGCATGACGTCATGAACAGCCAATCAGGTGTAAGTGGGGCGGAGCTTAGCCAGAGTGGGGGAAGGGCTTCTCGGTGCAAACTGGCCAAGTTAATTTGGACAGACTACGTACAGGTAAATGTTATTAGTACAGTAAAACCTCATTTATCCGGCAAGAACAGGGGGAAGGTCGTGCCGGATAAACCATTTTGCCATTGTTTTGAGACTTACCGTATTTCCTGCTATTTAAGACGTATTTTTTTCAAAGAAGAAGATTCGAAAATTCACCCTGCATCTTATACCCCGATGGTACCGTTAGTACCGTTACTGGTACCAGTACCTGCCCACCCCTATTGTTGAGTAGCGTGGCAGCGTGGGTACTGTATTGTTGTTCAAGTGGCGCGTGGGAAGAGCTGAGCTCAGCTATGTGGCCGCGGCGCCGTGTGAGTACAGTTGCGTGAGACATCTGGTGGCCACTCCACAAAATATCGCGTATAAGTGAAATAACGTGTAAATTAAACATTTATTTGGATTTTGGACCCCGCGTTATTTACAAACGCGTAAACCAAACTCGCGTAAATCGAGAGTTACCATCAATGGTTTCATAAAGACTTGTACTAGAACATGTGCAAATAAAAATAGAGGAAACTATATATATATATATATATATATATATATATATATATATATATATATATATATATATATATATATATATATATATATATATATATATATATATATATATATATATATATATATATATATATATATCTATATAAACAAAACAGACTTGTTTCAAGTCTCTGTACAGAGTATTGTAGACAATAAATCCTAAGTACCAACTCTTCCCCACTCGCTAGCTCGAAATTTTGTGGCCCAACTTTTTTTAGTCGAATATATGTTTCGAAGTGGAATTTAATGAGGTTTCTTATGGTATCCTCAAAATTCTCATATGCCTATTAGTTCCCGAGTTACACCGAGAAATCTGTATTTTTTTCCTCACCAATCAGAATAGGCTAACAAATAAAAATCACTCAAAGCTCCTCATCTACGCTCCTTAGAAAAGTTGCCATATGTTACCATTTAGAAACTTATCCCAACAAATGACGCTCCCAAATTTGATGCACTTTCACCGAAAACTTAATTTTTAATCAATTTTTTTAAACTTTTATGACACGTTCCTTGTCATCGTGCACCAGGACCTTTTTACTCTTTGATGACGCTAAATGCGTCATCGTGCGGGAGAGGGTTAAGATTAAATATACAGTATTTAAAATAATTTAAGTGTTATATCAAGAGTAAAATATCTAATGACTCAAATTATATATATATATATATATATATATATATATATATATATATATATATATATATATATATATATATATATATATATATATATATATATATATATACTCCTCTTCATTATAAGACTGCGCTTACCAAGCAGACTTCTCTATCAAGTATATATATATATATATATATATATATATATATATATATATATATATATATATATATATATATATATATATATATATATATATATATACACAGTCAAGTCGCGTATGACGCGATTCTTAAGGCGTGGTTTCCTATGACGCGGTATGGTTTCAGAACTGTATATTCAGATCACGCGGGTAAAACCATCTATGACGCAATTCGTGGTCTCCCATGGCCAAATGAGTGCAGAGTTGCCAGGTTGAATATTTTTTCCGAGGGGGAAAATCTCATAGTGGCGGTTGGGTTGGTTTTGGGGAGGATTTCTCTCTCTCTCTCTCTCTCTCTCTCTCTCTCTCTCTCTCTCTCTCTCTCTCTCTCTCCCTGACTCAATAATCGCATTAGTAAATTTGCAGACGACACAAAGATTGGTAACTCGGTTCACACTGACGAAGACAGGCAAAGCCTCCAAGAGGATTTGCACAAAATTTCAGCTTGGTCTGATAGATGGGAGATGCCCTTTAATGTAGACAAGTGCCAGGTCCTTCAAGTTTGAACAAGGAATAAGAAGTTCGATTACGAAATGCGCGGCGTTAAACTCAAAAGCGTTCAATGCGTTAAGGACTTGGGGGGTCAAAATCGCGTCAAACCTCAAATTCTCACAGCAATGCATCGATGCAGCATATAAAACGAACAGAATGTTGGGCTTCATTAAAAGAAACTTTTTATTCAAGAATAAAGATGTAATACTTCCACTCTACAATAGTTTAGTCAGACCCCACTTGGACTATGCGGTACAGTTTTGGTCTCCCCACCATGCAAAGGACATTGCTAAATTAGAAGGTGTTCAGCGTCGGGCAACAAAAATGATCCAAAAAATCTTACGAAGAAAGACTTTCGACCCTTAACATGTTCTCTCTTGAGAAGCGTCGCCTCCGAGGAAAACTGATCGAATGTTTTAAAATACTTAATGGTTTCACGAATGTAGACAGATCAACATTGTTTATGATCGATGACACTTTGCGTACGAGGAACAATGGCGTAAAACTCAAATGTAGACAAGTAAATTCAGACTGCACCAAATTTTTCTTCACCAACGTTGTAGTGTGAGAAAAGAATAAACTCCCACCGTCAGTGGTCCACTGTAACACGATTGACTCCTTCAAAAACGAGCTCGACCATCACTTCCTTCAACTTAATATCAACTAGAGTTGAAATGCAACGTTTTGGAGCCTTCTGATTAATGTAGAATCACTTAAGTTTAAGGACAGACCACCTAATCTGGACCATGTATGGGTCTGTGTGGTCTGATTTTCTATGTAAATAAATCTTTGTAAATCTCTCTCTCTCTCTCTCTCTCTCTCTCTCTCTCTCTCTCTCTCTCTCTCTCTCCACACATTTTTGTATTCAGTAAGTTACAAATTATCTCACTATCAGAATGATCATATAGACAAAATTTATAGATGTAGACAAGAACGTTCGCAGTCGGTTGCCTTGGCCCTCACTTAAATTCCAAGTCACAGTCATGCACTCCCTGACCGCTCCGCATCCCTTCCCGTCAATCTTTTCCCCCTCCTTTGATCCTTTTTTCATGTAAAGTGGACCTGGCCCAACTGTCTATTCTGGCAGGGAAAAAAAGAAAGCGATCTGGCTAACTAGCCTACTAAAATATACAGCAGGCTGCTTCTGCACATGTGAGCCTGCTGGCAAACTGGCTTTTAAAAATCTAAATTGGTGTTCCCAGAGCCTTTCCTTTCTTTTGTCTTTCTCGCTGCCCAGTCCGAAAGGGAAGAAATTAGAGACATGATGTAATAAAGAAACTAACGAGAGAGAGAGAGAGAGAGAGAGAGAGAGAGAGAGAGATCTATGAAAGTAGTTGGTCATCACTAATTTTTGCATTAATATGCGTGCCAAATAATATTTTTGTCGATTTTGGGTTGGCGGGGAAAGTAAATGGTTTGGCGGGATTAGGCGGTTTTTGGGCGGAATGTGGCGGTGCGGCGGGTCCCGACCTGACGAGTACACGTCTAGGGGCCGCTTTCACAGTCACTTTGTTTTGATCGTTACCAATGGTGGCGATCAACACTATAGTTTTCCACGTGAAACTGGCCTATGTAGGATAGAGGCATCTGGCAACTGAGAGAGGAAGAGGCAACGCTTAATTCCCGCCAACGGCAGTCGCTAGGGATGGGCAAGTACCGTTAATTTGAGTACCGGTAGTACCGGTACCGAAAACTCTAAGTACCGTTAGTACCGGTACCAGTACCGGTACCCGAAGGAGTTTTTTTTTTCTTAATGACTTCTGATGAAATTCCCAAATAAATTTCCTGTAAAGAAAACTCTCTCTCTCCTTCAACTTAATATCAACTAGAGTAGAAATGCAAAGTTTAGGAGCCTTCTGATTAATGTAATATCACTTAGGTTTAAGGACAGACCACCTAGTCTGGACCATGGGGTCTGTGTGGTCTGATTTTCTATGTAAATGTATGTAAATCTCTCTCTCTCTCTCTCTCTCTCTCTCTCTCTCTCTCTCTCTCTCTCTCTCTCTCTCTCGCTGAATGAAGTGAATATTTATTTTTTCGATAAAAAAAATAGCATGTATAGTTATTATGGATGTACTCGATCATAGTCTAATAACAATAACAATATTTATTAGCAACCTAAAAAAGAAAAAGAATCGGACATAAAGAATTATCCAGTAACTCCAATAAATAAATCAAATAATAAAATAATGGAAACGGGAGCTGTGATGGAAACGGAAAGCAGGACAAAATGGTGGGAACTTGGGGAGACGGTCAGCGGGGCAGTGACTCAGCGTCTACACACAGGGCCCATACCACATGGAGGCGGGCGAGCGCCGAGCGTCACTAAGATCCAAACGGTACCGGTACTAGCGGCAATGCGCAGTGCCGAGTGATCATGAAGCTTTCCGGAACCCAAGTGATCATGAGGCTTCGCGGTACCAGGTACCGGTACCTGGTACCGCGAGGAATCGATTCTTCGCGGTATCATGTACCGGTACCTGGTACCGGTACCTGGGATCGAGAACTGGAACCTCCTCATTATCACTTGGTCCGGAAGCAATGATCACTCGGCACTGCCGCTAGTACCGGTACCGTCTGCTTTCCCGTTGCCATCCACGGCTCCGTTCCATTATTTTTTGATACTTGATTTGTTGTTGGGTTACTGGATAAATCTTCATTATTGTTCTTTTTTTTCACTCTGGGTTAACTAACTCATGTTAATTATGATGATCAATACCCATATCACCGAGATATCCACTCACTGAGTGGTGATCTCTCTCTCTCTCTCTCTCTCTCTCTCTCTCTCTCTCTCTCTCTCTCTCTCTCTCTCTCTGAATGAAGTGAATATTTAATTTTTCGATAAAAAAAATAGCATGTATAGTTATTATGGATGTACTCGATCATGGTCTAATAACAATAACAATACAGGTAACTCTCGATTTACGCGAGTATTGCGTTCTTGGAGAGGTCGCGTAAATCAAAAACAATGTAAATCAAACAAGAGGTAGGTTTCTGTCGAAAAATAAATACCGTATTTTTCAGCGTATAGCGCACACCTTTTTCTCATAAAAAATGCCTGAAAGTTTAGCCCTGCGCCTTGTACGCCGAATGTACAAATTTTTTATTATTTTTTTCTTCTTTGGGGTGTTTTTAAGGGTCTGTTTTTTGTCTTATCCAATAACAACGGCAAACTTTCCTTTATCATTGTATATAATCCTTCATAGTCCGTAGCTGTCTTATAATATGTTACCATAGAATACAGGGCGATCTAATAACTACTATACAAAATTGAAATCGATGGAGGATTGCCCATGCCTTGCTGTTATCCCGTTTTTCCGTCGGGCGCCATTTGTATGATCTTGATCTTGATGTCACAGGTGGCTTGATTGTATGACTAAAAAAAGGAGCAGTACAAGCTACATAAAAAATCATATTGGAAAAAAATATCCATGTGTTCATTATTAATTATTAATATTAGTGAGAATAATGGGATAAATATAATATCAGAAACTGTACATCATGAGTCTTGTACGAGGAGATATTTCGCGCAATACCAGCCAGGCCGCCATTTGCATTCTTTACAAACCACACAACCACACCCATACAACAAACAGCTGCATGGCGCGTGTCACCAGAAACGTGTGAATTGTGTCTTGCCTAGTTCTCTGTCATAACCTACGAGTGATGGTGAGAAAAATATGCTTATTCACTTCATTCAGTGGAGAGAGAGAGAGAGAGAGAGAGAGAGAGAGAGAGAGAGAGAGAGAGAGAGAGAGAGAGAGAGAGAATATCCATATCACCGAGATATCCACTCAGGCACTCAGTCTCAGCCTCACTCGTGTGAGGAAGAAATGAGGGACACCATGAGTGGCTAGCTAGTATTGGTACCGGTACCGAGCAGTCTGGTACCGGTACTGTACCATATAGCTAGTACCGTTAGCACCGGTAACTGCCCACCCCTATTGTTGAGTAGCGTGGCAGCGTGGGTACTGTATTGTTGTTCAAGTGGCGCGCGGGAAGAACTGAGCTCTGCTGTGTGGCCGCGTCGCTATGTGAGTCCAGTTGCGTGAGACATCTGGTGGCCACTCCATAAAATATCGCGTACAAGTGGAAAAAACGTGTAAATAATTTATTTTTTTGGATTTTGGACCCCGCGTTATTTCAAAAACGCGTAAACCAAACTCGCGTAAATCGAGAGTTACCTGTATTTATTAGCAACCTAAAAAAAAAAATCAGACATGAAGAATTATCAATAAATCCAATAAATAAATCCGAGCAACTGGTACCGGTACCGAGCAATCTGGTACCGGTACCAGCTAAACGGTACGTTTAGCTGGTACCGTTAGTACCGGTACTGGTACCGGTACCTGCCCACCCACCTCATTACGGTTATCACGTGTGCCCCTTTGTACGGATTATACTCAGTAAACGTCGCATCAGGACTCCTGGCTTTATCTTCAATCCTTCATGGCGCAGTGAGGGAGCTCAGTCACACAACTACACCTACAATGTCGTCAACACGCCGCCCAGGACTCCCCACACCTCGTGGGAACAGTCAGGGCAACACGGCGCCCTGCCCTCATCATGACAAGGCCCGATCTGACCGGCCTACTAAGTGGCGTGGCGTCTCTGATAACGTTCCGGTCACCTAGCAACAGATCCCCTGCTGCTGCTACCCCAAGAAGTGCGGGATGGAAATGACGGCCGCAGGATTCCGAACGTGGCGCCGCTCTGTGGAGACGTGGCTGCGTCTAGCCGCATGGCCTGACGAGGAGGCCATGCCACACATCCGGCTGCTCTGTGTCCCCGCCCTCCAATGCGCCCTGGACATGAGGTTCAACACAGAGCAATGGGAGGCTTTGGGGCCTAAGGACGCGCTGGACCCCATCGGTAAACTTGTGCTGCAGACGGCGAACCAAGCCGTGAGGTGGTCGGAGTTTTTTAACGCACGCCAGGCCCCAGGTGAGTCAGTGGGGGTGTACATGACTCGGTGCACCCAAGAGGCAGTGGATTGTGGCTTCCAGTGCCCCGGCTGCTGCAGTGACCTGTCTGAGTACACGCTAATCCGGAAAGTGGTGGTGGGCCTGCACGACTCCGCCCTAAAACAGGAAGTATTCCGCCGGTGTGACTCCTTCAAGGACGCAGACAGCCTACGCAGCTTTTGTTCCACCTTTGAGGCGGCCCAGCGCGACGCAGCAAAATTCACGCGGGAAAGTGCGGTGGCGGGAGCTGACGTCACTGCCGATGACGTCACTGAGGGGGAGCCTCTGGTTGCCGCCTCGTGCCAACCAGCACGCCCTGCCAAGCATGGTTGTCGCAATCCCCCCACCGACAACCAACCCAACACAGCGGCCAGGCAGTGCTATAATTGTGGCGAGAGGCACGGTGCAGACAAAACGACGTGCCCGGCGTACTCTCGCAGGTGTGGAGCGTGTGGCAAGCGGGGCCATTTCAAGATGTGCAGGTCAGCCAGGACACAGGAGGCAGGTAAACTGGTGAGCGGTATTACCGCCGGCGCGGCGACCCTGAGCCCCGAGCCCGTCCTACAGGTGGTGGTGGGGTCATAGACGAGCGGGTTGATGCGGAAAGTGACGGCTGTAGCTGATACGGGGGCACAGGTGTGTGTCGCCGGCCCCACCCTGATGGTGTCGCTAGGTCTCAAGCCTGTGCAGTTACAGCGTCGGGCTGGCATCCGAGACCTGCCGAAAATTCCCCTCACCAGCCTTGGCGCGGCGCCATGCCACATCAGCCTCTCCGGACGCTCCACCGTTCAAGAGGTGTACTTCGTTGAATCCGTGGAGCGTATGTACCTGTCATTCACTACCTGCAAAGAATTTGGCCTCGTCCACGCAGACTTTCCCCAATCATCACCACTGGTCCCCGGGGCGGGGCTGGTAGGTGACGCCGTTGACGGCGACATCCCGGCAAGACCCACCTCCATGCCTCTTCAGCCTCTCGAAGAAAACGTAGGACGTCTTGAGGAGTGGCTCTTGCGACAGTTCTCGTCCTCAACCTTCAACACTGACAGATACCCACTTCGGGTGATGCAGGGCCCTCCACATCGCATCCACCTCAAGGAAGGTGCACGACCCCACACTTGCCATACACCAGCCTCCATCCCCAAGCATTGGGCAAATGAAGTAAAGAAACAAATCGAGGACAACGTCAAGAGAGGGGTAATTCGTCCGGTGCCGGCGGGGTAGGCTACTGAATAGTGTGCTCGGATGGTTGTGGTCTCCAAGAAGTCAGGGAAGCCCAGGAGGACAGTCGACTTCCAGAAACTGAACTCCTGCTGCTGCTGCCTACGGGAGACGCACCACACCCCGGCCCCCTTCGATATGGTGTCTGATGTACCCCCCCACTCCTACAAGACCGTGGCCGACGCGCACTGGGGGTTTCATCAAGTCGAGCAAGAGGAGGAAAGCAGACACCTGACGACTTTCATTACAACATGGGGGCGGTACCAATACTGCCGCACACCTATGGGGCATTGTTCTGCATCCGATGCCTACACTAAGAGGTTTGATGATGCCGTGGCTGACTTCCCTCGCAAGCATAAGTGTGTTGATGACACGCTCCTTTACGACTCCAGCATCGAGGGGGCCTTCTGGCACACATATGACTTCCTGGAACTGTGTGCCAAGAAAGGTATCACCCTAAAACCAGAGAAATTTGGATTTTGCTGCCGCAAAGTGGAGTTCGTGGGCTTCCACCTTGGATGGGAGGAGTACCGGCCGACAGAGGACAGACTAGCGGCCATCCGAAACTTCGCCATGCCGGTGTCGCGTTCCGCCGCATCCTCCCAGACCTAAATGTCCTCCCCCCTGCTTCGGAGCGAAAGTAAACAAAGGCCAGCTGATAGCAGTGCCGTTCTCACGTGTCCAGCGACAACATGGCTTTTGACTTACGCGAGAGGATTTTCAGTTTCAATGAGGAATTAGTCCCTCTAAAGCAATTTATACTAAATAACCGGTATCCACCAGGCTTGACTGAAAACGAAAGGAGAAATTTTAGACGACAGAGGGAACGTCACATTATAAAAGGTGAGTTTTGACTGACTGATAGTTTATTGTTGCAGGGAAACAACAAAGGGGAAGAGACTAGTCAGTAATAGTCTTGCATTTAATAAACTCTGGGTTGTTGAAAAAGCCAGTTAGCCTGAATAACACCCATGGAAAGTGACTGCCACAAGCTGAACAATGCAGTGGTTTGTGTTTTATGGTTCCAGGGCTGAAGGTCGCTCAGGCTAGGGCAGGTCATACCCAGTCTTGCCCCCACCCATAATTATCAGAATTTATCTACCATCCCTAAGGAAATCCCCTTCATTAAGTGGTATAAAAGGGAAAAAGAAGACCTGGGCCACATAAGGAAAGGGCCATAAGTGTTTGGGAAGTGCTGTAGCTGTACAAAAATAGAACACCACAAAGATGGCCACCCATGATGTGAACAAAGGCACCCAAGATAGGCCAGCCATGTGAAGTGCTGCCAGGTTAAGTTGCCAAATTACCCTATTTTCCCCCTTAAAATTACCCTGTTTGCTTTAAAATTACCCAGTTTGTCATGTTTTATATATATATATATATATATATATATATATATATATATATATATATATATATATATATATATATATATATATATGATCGAAACATAGCTATCTGGTGAAGCTTAATATTCATACTCGTCAGTAAGTACTGCTGTGTAGAGTTGTTGGTGGTATGTAAGCCATGTCCTGCCTGAGAATAGAAATTAAAGCGTTTGGTGACTATATCAAGAAAATGATATTAAAGGAGTTCCTGACGGATCCTAGCATCATGAGGAGTGACTTCAGTTTGCGAGTAGTATGTATATTCAGTGTACAGGTCGGTGCTCTCTCTCTCTCTCTCTCTCTCTCTCTCTCTCTCTCTCTCTCTCTCTCTCCTAAATAGCTAGATTTCAGTGGGTTTTGCAGTCTGTGGTGAAATTACTCTAGAAATCTGTCTTTTCTATACTTCTACCCCGTTACCCTAATAGTGTTCAAATTACCCTAAAACAGGGTAATTACCCTGCACCTGGCAGCACATGATGTGCTTGGCAGTGTTACACAGATTATGACACCCTGGCTAGTGAAAATGAAGAATGTATGCAATCTGAACGGTCGCAGACCATCAATGGCACACACAACACTGAAATATCTCCTGCAAACACTAATATGGGAATTCCACAAAATAGTGGTAGAAATACATGGTCAAGAGGAGGGAGACTAGAGGCCAGACATAGACTAAGACACTCCCTCAGCCTAAAGGCACACAAGTTCCCAGAAGCCAGAACAACAGAGAGGCAGATGTGCTGAGCTACCAAGTGCAGCCAAAAAAAAAAGTCATTTTTGAAGGACCCGTAATTATACCATAAAAAGAACACCTGTAAATTTGGCAAAAATGGAATCAGCTGTCCTTATGAACACCCAAAAGCATGCCCAAAGCTTCTCACACATGGCTTGGACAAACAGATACACGATGCAGACAAGGGAAGCATTGTAAAGACTTACACCCAATGTGATAAATTTTGGTGTGTTTTGAATTAATATAATAACTGTTTCTTAACAAAATCACATTTTCTTTTATTGAAATAATAGGCCTGGCTAGTGACGGTCAGGGCTGCCACTCATGGTGCCTCGCCTTAACTGTTATTTTGTCCTTCAACTGCCACGCAAAATCCCCTCACTCTCACAGAACAATCTAATGACCAAACAGTTAAGGGTATTTTAAAATTAAATCAAATCTAACCTAACTAATCTCCTACCTTAAGGCTTTGCATCCTAGACCCCCTTGAACATTAAAAAATTTATATTATTGCCATTTCTAAATTTGCCAACCTAGTTCAACTGTGAAAATGCTGAGATCTACTCAATGAAATAGGTTAGGTTAGGTTGTTTCAAGGATGCTGTAAAGCAGTGCTCTTCAAACTTGTTTAATGTCGTCCACCCCGGGGTAAATCTTAAAAAAAATCTGTCAACCCGAACTTTTCAACTTGTAGAACCTCACATTCCTGATCTTATATATCTAATTCAGTATATTTCTCATTTTTATGTTAACTATATACTCCTCTGAATCGATATGATTTCATAATAAAATTATAGTCTACCATTAAATTGTAAACAGTTACAAAATATAGGTACGTATATGCATATGTGATTAATGAAGTAATTTGCTCATATGTTGTATTTCATCTTCCAAAACCTAATGAACTTTAATCAGAATTCCACCATTGCAGATATTCATATAGGTGGGAACAAATTCAATTCACTTGCATTTGTATATTTGTTAGTGGTTAACCATTTGTTTTAATAGTTACTCAGGAACAAATTCAGTGGCTGGATGGTGTTGCATTTTCTCTGCTATGAGCATAAATCAAGGCCTCAGACGATTTTCCAGAGCAATCCTCATGAGAGGATCAAAATTCAGAATGGCATTCCTTTTCTTTGTCTTGATTAAAACTAAGCTTGAGAAACCCTGTTTACTCAAATATGATGTTGGCATCTGCATAAACATGTATGTAGCTTGTTCACCTAGCTTCCTGTACCCTGGAACGCGAAGCAGGGAAAGCCACAAGTCCATAGGGCGAGCAAATGTTTGAAAAGCTTCTTTTTAACAGTAATTAACTTTAAGCTCTAATAGGGCATCATAATCATTTGTTCCATCATTTGAAAATGGATTAAATGCCCACCTGTTGGAGGTCAAGTATTCATTCTCCATGTCTGTTTAAATGAAAATCGAGTTTTCCTGCATCAAATCAAGGTGTTTGATAATCAGTTAAGACATTGGTACATCCAGTGCCTTCTCTGCTTCATGCAAATGATGCTCCCAGCCACACTCTTTCATATAGCCATCATATACCTCAAAATCAGAAAAAAACATCTTTGCTATATTGTTTTTCCATTTTCTTTTACCTTCAGTTTGAATCCATTTGCTTTTCAGATACTTGTGAAAATATCTACCACTCCTTTGCCTTGCAGGCTGATGTTTAACTTGTTCAAATTATCAAAAATTGACGCCATGCATGACAGATTTCCCAACCCAAATGTGTTCTGACACTTACTTGCCATGGGTTGAACCCAGCCTTGTAGTATTTGTCTTTTCTACCTCAACAACCAGCATGAAGCATTGATCTCATCCACCCCCTGTCCACCTCAAGACAGCCGTCCACCCCACAACTTAATTTTGTCTACCCTAAGGTGGACCATCCACCCAGTTTGAATAGCATTGCTGTAAAGCAGTATATAATACCATTACTTTTACGTGTGGTAAAGTTATCCTTTTGTTACAGAGAACCAGTTGTATCGCAGGAGAAAAAACAAATGGGTTCAGATTCCTACAACACTGGGAGAAGTGATGGAGATCCTGCAGTTTTATCATGTGACAAGTGGTTGTCATGTTGGTATTGCTAAAACCAAGGCCAGGATTTCTACCCATACTACTGGCTTGGTATGTCAAAGGACGTCACTGCATATGTAAATAAATAACACCCTCAGGTAAAAGTATTCTTGCAGTTTTATTTGTGGATATATTACTTGCATTTTATTAAAGTCCACAAAAGTGAAGGTTCAGGCCATAGGTTAAGAATAAACAAATTTCACATTCAGAATGTACAGCATCCTTAGTGTAAGATATGTAATATATTACTGAAATGCATACTGCATTACCTGTTTGTCTTTAACAATGCTAATATCCACCGAGACAGTATATAATAATTTTGTCTGCCTTCTGTTTAAAGTCAGCAACACGACACATGATGATAGTGTTACTTCCATTTAATACTTGATATTAGCAACGTATCTTCATAATAATTTTGCCACTGCTATAATTCTTTACAGAATCAGGATAAAAGCATAATAACCCTGCCTACCTTTCATGTTTATTATATCCTTCCTTTTCATTTTTCAGGTATCAACTTGTCCAACTTGCCAGACTTTTGAGGTTGTAAAGACACAAGCTCCCACCCTTAAACAAATTAAGGTGTCTCAACCCATGGAAGTCGTAGGCATGGATCTAATTGGTAAGTGTTTTGGTGTATCAATCTCCTCTACAGTAATGAATAATATTGAATAATGTATAGTCCATTTCTTTCCGTCTGTCCCCTCATGAACTTGGATGTGGCACTTGCACATTGCTAGTTTGTGATTGCGTGAAGATCAATTTTATATTTCAGTGATATATTTGAGTGTTTTTGTAAACAAAAAACAAAAACAAAAAAAATCAAGCCCTCTTATATGAACCACAAACATGCCGTTTTGCATTGCTAATATACCATACAAACACACGAAGGAACAACTTGTATATCAAACAGTATAGTCTGATCATACTCGAACGATTCATAGCCTTTCAGATACTCCTATTTCATCTCATCCAGGTACATAAAGTGACATACGACTCTGCAAGTGTCTATACGTAAGGAATTTTGATGTGTTGCATGTAAATAACATGAGTAGCCTAAAACTAGAAATAACCTAGCGTCACATTCAACCCTTATTATTTACTGTTTCATGTTATTTTGATTTTTAATCATTATTCACATGTAGTAAATCATTATAATACCTTTTATTTGCACTTGCAGAGCCAGATGTCTCTTAATATACCTGAAATGAGCTATCAATCAATGAATATGAAAATTCATAGATTGTTCGAGTATGATGTGACTATGTTGTTTGATACAAGCTTGTCTTTTCCTGTGCTTGTGTGTTCGATTATTGATGTAAACGATTGACTTGTTTATTGAACACATAAACATTCAAATATATTATTAAAAACAAGCTTGAATGTCTACCACAACAGTTGATTTTAACGCATACACGAGCTAGAAATGCACAGGTGACACATCCATCAAAATTCTCGCTTTGTTGGTGGACAGACGGAATGAAACAGACTATAGTTAATGCTGTCAAATTAAAACACACATATATTTATAGATGTGTGCAGTGTCTGTCATAATGTTGTGTGAAGACTGTGAAGTCACCCTCCCTTTAGGGGTTAACATCCTGCTGCTTCATGCTCTGCCCAGTAATCCTCACATCCCCTGCACTTATGAGTTCGGTTCAGTAGGTTTTGTATGCCTTATTTATATTACTATAAAACCTTACAATCCTCACACCAGATAAGCTAATGTTTTTTGCATGTGGAATTTTGTATCTATTAAGAGATCTTACAAATGACAGTGTTGCTCTGCGATGGATTTCTCAATTGACATCAGTGATTTAGAAATGATGAGTTTAGGGATGATGATGCAAGATACTTTGATGTAATAAATACTGTTACTTTTACATTTGGAAGAATTTAATTTTTCACAATATTTTGAAACAAAACGACTTAGCATTCATTGTTCAATTGTAATGACACATTTATTATCTATATTTTACCAGTACATAGTAAGTCATTACAGTGCTTCTGATATTTTTCAGCTAAATGATATCCATCGTGGGGAGGAAATATAACACTACATGTATACTGATATTATTTTCACTGTATAACAGGACCACTGCTGATGACAAAGAGTGGGAGTCAGTACGTATTGACAATTGTGGATTATTTCACCTGTTGTTCCCTCTTACAAGAAAGGATGGGACAGGGGTCAACAATTGCATCAAGCAGTATATAAGCATGTAAGATGAATTTCACTGATACTGGTTTTGTAGGTCTTTGTATTCCAGTGGGACATTCCATAGTATAAAAAGATGTCAATATTTCATTACAGTATTCTTAGGTGGAATAATTTGTGCTATCAAAGCACAATTCTCTTATATATATTTTATATACATACACTTATTTACCTACTTAGTTATGTGGGTTTTCAGTGTTTCACTTATGCATAAGCATACACAGAATATATTTATGTAAAATAATTATGGCACTGTAAGGTCCATGAAGGAGAATGTGTAAGCTCAGTGTACCATATATGATGTGTGGTTATGTTTTCACACAGATTGGGAGCACCAAAACGCCACATCTCTGATCAAGGGAAGGAGTTTTGTAATAAGGTATGGATTATTTAGAATGATAGATATAGTACTGGAGCTTTTGAAATTGACTATTTTTTTAAATGTTTACTTGGTAGATTTGTTTTTGTTGTATTCTGTTTGTAACTGAAATATTGCAATGTTCTTCCTTAGTTACATATGTTGCCTCGTTAGTTTCTTAGCTTCACCTTTTGCTGCTTTAAGCACCTGAACACAGCTTGGCATTCATAAAATCTATTGGTGACAAGGTATGATATCACACATGTATGACTTCTTCAGGTAGTCATTTTAGAAGGTTGTCCATACTTAATAGGTCTCACAGATTTTTCAGTTCGGTTAAATCAGGAAATTTTGAACTCATGAAAATGGTTGTGCACTATTTTGTACCTCCCATACTGTAACCAAGTAGTGGGGGAGGAACACCAACTCCTTACTGTCAGTTGAAGGAGAGGGAGTTCTTGTCCCCTGATCCCTGTCACACATTCATTTGTTGCCTTACAGTCCTGGCACAACAGTAGTTCTCACCCCACCATGACTTCTTGTGGAAAGTTCAATATTTTCTTTAGTTTTTAGTGTAGCCTGAACAGATCCCTCAACCCTTGGCTGTAAGCTACATAAATGGGTTAGGATGATTAATACGTATAATTAATCTTACGTTTTGTTGAAAATTATTTGATCATTGACAATTTCTACAATGTGTGCAATATTTTTACATACATTGCCTTAAACTGCTTTATGCTTTCAGATCAACAATGACATCTGCCAGCAAATGGGGATAAAGAGGTGTGTCTCCAGCACTTATCATCCCCAGACCAATGGTTAGTTTGACCTAATTATACAGTATACTTTGAAGCTGGATGCTTCAATTAACACAACTTGGGAAGCAGCTTTTATTGGTGACATTTTAGCTTAAGTTTCATCTGGCAATGCTTAGAGAGGCATTTAATACAAGTTTTGTTAACAGATTGCCTCTAATAAAGTGATGCTTGTCATCCAGGGCATAACAGTTCACTTATTATTTACCAAGTAGTATCAATTTAATGACGAGATTTTCTATTCTCTTTTCCTATTACTCTCTCAGTCCCACACGTCCTCTGCGTGTATCGAAACACACGAGAAATTAATCACAACAAGGAGAGAGTATTTGCCGGCTACCTGGGATTGAACCCGCGACCAGCGTGACAGGAGAGCCACTCCTTACCGAGTTGGCCAAAGAGGTACCCCACTGGCTAAGTGGGTTATGGGAGGCTCATTCATCAGGCATAGTCACCACACTACATAAACAGCTCTGTTTTGTCTAAAGTACTACAATTCTTGTACTTTACTCGCCTTTGAATGTCATGCAGAACAGGTCCCCATTAGAGTATGGGCACTGTAAAGAAACAACTGCAAAGTAAACAGTCTCAGGTGTAGCAGATGTATTTCCACTGAGCTTCTGTAACAGTGGGATTATAAAACAATAATGTTGCTGTGATAGTGATTCACCGGATCAGTTCGAATACATTTCCTGATATTGTATGAGTTGAGTTATATGGCTTTTATTTGGTTATTAAGATTGGTATCCATTTCTAGGTTTGGTGGAAAGAGTAAATGGCATGGTGAAACGCCGAGTGAGCAAACTGATGGTTGACTGTGGCAGAAACTGGGATGAGAGTCTTCACGATATCATATTCTCAATTAACGCTCAGCCACAGTCAGCTACTAAATACTCACCATTTTTCCTAATGTTTGGTCGGGAAGCCCACACACTTTTGGAGGTCAGTATGTACATTGTTTTTGGTAAATGTAATGCCTAAAAGTAACAGTTATTGGTGTGCATCACATTTTTAGTCAGAGAGGGAATATGCAGAAAACACTATATGCTTCATGTGCTTTGAAAAACAGTAATGATAACATCAACAGAATTATTTTTAACACTACTGAACTAAATTTCTGGGGACATTTGCATCGTCCAAATATATGTTGCTTGTGTAATATTTTATGATGACCAGTATGTCTCATAGGTTATGTATTTGTTGAGTTCATGTAAATTTGCCTTCCCTCAGATCAAAGGTGTGGACTCTGAGACACCGACATCATAGAAGATGGCAACATTGAAGACTTTGTAGAGGAGCATGCAACCACCTACAAAAAGGCATATGAAAAGGTGAGTCTTGACCTTACTTATAATAGTATCTTTTAAATAGAAATTACAATTTGTAGCATGTATTACTTGATGACATAATGTAATTGTATTCTGGTAGTACAGTATATGGAATTTCAGTAATTTCCACATATTTGTTTTACTCTTTTTAAGAAGTATTGCATTTATAGGCTCAGATCAACCAAGCCAAAGCACATGCAAAGTCCAAAAAGGCCTACGAAAAGAAAAAATCCCAGGGGGTCAAATCCTTTACACTGCATGTAGGCCAGCTTGTGCTTAAACGCCAGGCAGCCAACATTGCAGGCAAAGGTGGATGGTGTGATCCACTGTGGACTGGCCCATATAGGTGAGTGACATTTTTTGCTAATATATGAATGGCATTTGAATATGTAATTTTAGTTTTACTAATCCAGTAAGATGTGATCCACTTTGGAATGGGTCATAGGTAAGAGAAATTTGTAGTTTATATAAGAATGGCTTCTGAATATGATGTTATACTAATCTGATAACAATACAGTATTGCAAATTATGCCTCCACAACTTCACTAAAACATAGTTAATCATCTGACTATATTTTAGCATGGTACCTATATTATGTGTGCTGTTGGACTGCATGTTTTTCCTGTTGTCTTTTATTGGCATGTTTCATTAATGATTGTGTTTCCTCATGTATGTTGTGATGTATGCATGTTTTAGTTTGTGCTTCTTTCATGTTTGAACTTTTCCCCTCTTTCTAGTAGTGTTGGGGGCAGAGCCTTGAGCCTCCATCAACTGTCTTTACAGAGAGATAACAGGCTGCAGCATTATGGAATTGTGGTGGCATGGTTAGGGAGACACCACACCTCTGGCTGGCAATGGAGCACTCGCCCAGCTGTGGGGTCCAGCCATCAGTTCAGACCACCAGAACCTTTCACAACTGTTTCCATCATTAAGTCTATAACTATTTGGTCAAAATATCAGTCATGTGATAGGTGAAGCTATGCAAAAATGTCGCTATATTGGTCAACAACACCCACCAGTGCTCGTCCATAGATTTTCTGTGCTGGGCTGACATGATTTTCCACCAAATTTAGTGAAGAACCCACTCAATTGGCAAACCTGTGTTGTGAGAATTAGTTATGGAACACTCTCATACGTGGGAGATTTGAGTGCGGCTGGAGCTCGCAGCGAGCGTTTAGCGCCACCAGCAAATACGCCTAACGCCTGCTGCAAGCGTTTAGCAATGAAAGGGTTAATTAAGTTTCATTGCAGATTTAGTTTCTTTTTTAATAAAATACAATGGTATTGGCTTCACCATTTCATATAATCATACTTCATTAGTCTTCACCATTAGCATTTCACCTTTACATATCTTTTAAAAATATTCAGTATGACAATATATTAGGGCTGTTCTGACATCTATCTATCTATATCCAATGCCTATATCCAGGGGTTGGCCACGGCAGAAGTGTGTCTACCTCTCCCTGTTCTGGCACTCACTCTCAGCACATTCAATCCTGCTACTTCCAACTCTCTTGATCCAGTACTCACTCACCCTGTCCTTCAATCCTTCCCTCATACTCTCTCTTCACATATTCATTCTCTCCCATTTTCCTCATGTGTCCAAACCATCTCAGTGCACCATGCTTCACCCACTCCACAATCCACTCTTTTCACTGTCACACCAATACCAAACTGCTCATACATTCTTTCACTACCTTCTCCATCCCATCCGGACATACCAAATGTTTTGATGGGGCTACCCTATATTATATTATAATAGTAATGCAACTTAAGGTAATGAATGTTCATATTTGCAGGATTTTGGAAATAACAGAAAGGGACACAGTAAAGCTGGCTGTCATCAAGATTGGACATGATGATGTTCCCCTGGCACGGATGGTGGCTTACGATCAGCTTAAGCCTGTAAAGTTCGGTGCTTTTCACAGGCCCTCAGAAGAGCTGGCAGCAGGCAGTTCTACTGACACAGACCCTGAACTGTACCTCAATGAGGAAACATACCAGAAAGGACAAGGCATTTCCATCCCTGTGCCAGTTACTGCCCCTCCTAAGCTAGGGGACACAAGGCATCCAGACAGGGAGGAAGACATCATTCTGATTGGAACCAGGGCCAAGGCTGAAAGAGAAGCAGTGTGTCTGCCCCCTGTGCCAGCCAGTCGCCAAGATCCACAAATAGAGGCAATGATTCAGATTCTTGAAGAGAAAAGGTGGCTCACTGATGACCACATGAATCATTGCCAGGCCCTCCTCAAACATCAGTTTCCCGAGGTTGATGGCCTCCAAAGCTGTGCAATATTTGAGGCGGTGGAGCATATTCGTGTTGGTGCCCCCAGGGGGAAGTTTGTGCAAATTCTCAATCTCACCAGTAATCACTGGATTACAGTAAGTAACATTCATAATTCTGAAGAAGGTAAAGTAAGAATCTATGACTCCATGTTCACAAAAGTTGGTATGTCCCACCGTCAAAAATTCATTGAACAGCTTGGGTGGATGCTACACACCTCTAGCGATGCCAGAACAATGGAATGGCGTGATGTTCAGCGTCAGAGGGGCGGCGATGCATGCGGCTTGTATGCCATCGCTAATGCTTATGCACTCTGTGCAAATGTCAGACCTGAGGAGTGTGCATGGGATCAGGATAGTTTGTATGACTGGCTGGTTGGATGCCTTCAAGCCAGAGAAATGTTTCAACCCCCTGTAACAGTACCCTGAAGGAGCAATAAGGGTACTGTTCGCACTGAGGTGGAAACGGTCTTCTGCAAATGCCGTTTGCCAAATAATGAGACCCGCCCCTGGTTGCCTGTGGTAATTGGAACAGGTGGTACCACTTCAGCTGCGAGGGAGTGTCAGAAGCTGACAGCCAGACTGCAGCAACTACAGGTAATTTCTTTTCAAATGCTATTTGAAAAGTAACTTGAGAAGGACAGGAAGCTGTTTGCTGCATTCAAGGACCTCTAGGTCCTTGAATGCAGCAAACAGCTTCCTATCCTTCTCTAGGTACTTTTCAAATAGCATTTTCAGTAAAAGAAATTAATCTACACAATCTCTTCCTTTCCTAGAAACACCTTGGTGTTGATTTGCTCTAACCTATCAATGTTTCTGTGTGTGTGAGGATGCCACACCGTGGAGCAGTATTCTAGCGTTGATCTCACAAGTGTGATATGCAAGTTGTATAAGTGTTTTTTGTCAGGTGTACAGTTATGTTGATTTCACCTCAGGAACCGAAGTGTTCAGTTGGCTGTGGCAATGATGTGTTCTGTGTGAGTGTTGAACTTTAAGTTAATGGAGAGTTGAACACTGAGGTATTTGTGTGTGTGTGTACAGATTCAAGGACTATATTGTGGAGAGTGTACATGTGCTGGATGGGGTTGTGAGCTCTGGTGAATCTAACTGTTTACATTTGTCAAGGCGTAAATCCATAAGCCAGGTGTGCTCCCACCGCTGGAGGAAGTCCAAGTATTTTTGTAGAAGTCTGCAGTTGTCATTAGTCTTTACTGCTGTAAACAGTTAACTATCGTCGGCAAACAGTCTTGTGAAAGAGTTAGGCTTTGAGAGTGAAAGATCGTTAAGGTACAGGAGGAAGGGAGCTTAAGACAGTGCCCTGTGGTACACCTGAAGAAATAGGGACAGTGTCAGATTAAGATCCAACAAGAAAATATTGAGTCCTGCTAGTGAGAAATTCATTGATACAGTGAGAATAGGTCCTGTAATACCGGAGTATTTCAGTTTTAATGTCAGTCTTTTGTGCGGGACTTTGTTGAAGGCTTTGGCAAAATCTTAAACAATAGTGTCAACTTGTTTAATGTCACGTCGGTCAAGTAGCCTCGTCATGTCATGAAATGTAATGAGATGCAATTCACATGAGCGTTTGGGTCGAAAGCTGTGTTGTGAGTCAGAAAGGATGTTGTTTGTGTCAAGGAGATTCATTATGTGTTTGTGTATTGTGCTCAAAAGTTCCACATGGAATCAGTGTTAGTGAAATGGGGCAATAATTGGCTGGGTCAGTCCAGTCACCTGTCTTAAATAAAGGATTGATGTTTGCCAAAAGCCAGTCAAAGTAATGATGTGGATGGTATATATTGGATCAAGGAGCCCCTGGAGGATGGGGGCAAAGGATTTAAGGATGAAGGCAAGGATGTTGTCAGGGCCAGTGAATTTACTAGTGTCAAGTCCTTCCACTAATTTTTGCATACCGTTAGTGGTAATGTCAAGGGGGGCTATTGGAAGAAGGGGCTGTTTGGCATGTTTGGTATATGGTTGTGTTCTTGTGTGCACACCAATTGGAGCTGTGTTGTGGGCTGGTTACTACTGTGATATTGTTGTCTTTCAGTGATATAATAGTGTTAGTAGCATGTTCGCATGCCTTAAAGAATTTGAAAAAGTTTATGTTGTTTCTTACATTGTCTGCGAGGTAGGTTGCTATGTGTTTGTGTTCGGCAAATTTTATGTTTTTGGTAAGTGTTTTTTTATTTTTTATTTTTTTTAGGCCATCTAATTATCTGTTGTGTTGTATGTCTGTATTTGTAGAGTCTTTGTTTCTTGTGATGCTGTCTACATATATCCCTGGAAAACCAGGGAAGTGCGTACAGTCGGGGCTGTTATTCGTCTGACACTTTTAGGTGAGCAGGAGGCAGATTCCCTCTTCCTCAGCCTTTCCCTTGAAGTTCACTCTGAGCCTGTCACCACGACCCCACCCCATCCCCCCCTTCCCTCCTCTACCTTACATGCTGCCTACACACATCTGCACATCCCAGGAGACAATAACAGGAGTGTGGATTATGAAGGGGATCAAGGCTTTTTCTTTCTTTCTCACTATTTCTTTTTCTTTCGTTCTTTCTCTTTCTTTTCTCCCTCTCTTTTTTCTTTCTTTTTCTTTCTATCTTTCCCTTTCATTCTTTTTCTCTTCCTGTCTGTATATATTTTTTTATTCTAATTCTTTCTTTCTCATTTTCTTTTTCTTCTTTCTTTATTTCATTATTTTTTCCTATATTTTTTTCTTTTTCTTTCTTTCTTTGTCTCTCTTTATTGCTTCATTACTCTTTTTCTTTCGTTGTTTCTCTAACTTTTTATTTTTTCTCTTTCTCTGTCTTTCTCTTTCTTTTTTTGTCTCTATTTTTATTTCATTTGTCTTTCATCCTTTCTCATTTTTTCTTTTTCTCTTCTTTTTCTTTCTCTTTTTTTTACTCTCTCTCTCTCTCTCTCTCTCTCTCTCTCTCACCTGTACGGGTGCCCTGTGCATTACTCATCAAGATCAAAATTAAGATCATTCTTTCTCATTCTTTCTTACTACCTCTCTCTTTCTTTATCTTTTTTCTCTTTCTCTTTTTTTCCTATTCATTCTCTTTTTTCTCATTCTTCCTCTTTCTATCTTTCTCTCTTTTTCTCTTCCTGTCTCTTTCTTTCTATATGTTTTTTCATTCTAATTCTTTCTTTCCATTCTCTTTCTTTGTTTTTCTTTCTCTATAATTTTTCTTCCTCTAACTTTTTTCCTTCTTTTTCTTTTTTTTTATCTTTCCCTCTTTTTTTTCATTTTCTTTGTCTCTTTCTGTCTATATATTTTTCATTCTAATATTATTCTTTCTTTCTCATTTTCTTTCTCTCTTCTTTCATTCTTCCTTTTGTTCTTTCTCACATTATTTCTTTTTTTCTCTTTATATATTTTTTTTTCTTTCTTTTTTTTCTATATATTTTTTTCTTTCTGTCTTTGTCTCTTTATTTCTCTTTTTCTTTCTTTGTTTCTCTATCTTCCTCTTTCTTATGTTGTTACTGATTGTAGAAAAGAAATAAGTGAGGGGCACAGGGGAAAAGAGAGAGAGAGAGAGAGAGAGAGAGAGAGAGAGAGAGAGAGAGAGAGAGAGAGAGAGAGAGAGAGAGAGAGAGAGAGAGAGAGAGAGAGAGAGTGAGTCACCTGTCCTCAGGGGCTGACCTCACACTCATCAGAAAAAATTTTGGGGCCAATAAGATGGGGACGAGGAGGGGCGGGGAAGACAGGTATGGGGAGAGTGAGGTGGCTATGGACGATGAATTGGTAAAAAAATGAAAAGATTAGAAAAACGGAGAGCCCAGCTCAGATGTTAAAGTGACAATGGCTGTGAATGTACCTACTAGAAAGTATTTTTTGTGATGTGTCTGTTAATTGTGGTGTGTGTAGCGAGTTTCAGGATGATCCAGTTACCTCCTCACTCCCTCTCACAAGCACACCATCTCTCCTCTTCATGCTAGAACTGTCTTTCATCACCCATTTCTTGGTTAACTTCTTTCCAGAAAAGCTTTTTTTAGTAGTAGTATTAGGTACTAAAATAATACACATAATTTTGTAAATAATCTATATGTAATTAGCCATATATATATATATATATATATATATATATATATATATATATAGATATAGATATATATATATATATATATATATATATATATATATATATATATATAGATATAGATATATATAAGAAATTTTGGAGCCTTCTTTGACCCTGAACTCAGTTTTGGATGGGAAAAGAATATGGTTGTTAGACTACCAAAGGAAGATCTTGCAACAAAAGAAATGGACACTTCCTTGTGGCCATGGGAGGGGACAAATTAAGGGGAAAGACATGTAAGATCTTGCAGCATGAAGAAATGGACACTTCCTTGTCGCCATGGGAGGGGAGGAATTAAGGGGAAAGACATGTAAGATCTTGCAGCATGAAGAAATGGACCACTTCCTTGTGGCCATGGGAGGTGAGGAATTAAGGGGAAAGACATGTACCAAGGTAAGGAAGATCTTGCAGCATGAAGAAATGGACACTTCCTTGTGGCCATGGGAGGGAAGGAATTAAGGGGAAAGACATGTACCAGGTAAGGAAGATCTTGCAGCATGAAAAAGTGGACACTTCCTTGTGGCCATGGGAGGGGAGGAATTAAGGGGAAAGACATGCAAGATCTTGCAGCATGAAGAAGTGGACACTTCCTTGTGGCCATGGGAGGGGAGGAATTAAGGGGAAAGACATGCAAGATCTTGCAGCATGAAGAAGTGGACACTTCCTTGTGGCCATGGGAGGGGAGGAATCAAGGGGAAAGACATGTACCAAGGTAAGGAAGATCTTGCAGCATGAAGAAGTGGACACTTCCTTGTGGCCATGGGAAAGGAGGAATTAAGGGGAAAGAAAGACATGTACCAAGGTAAGGAAGATCTTGCAGCATGAAGAACTGGGGTCTTCCTTATGCCCTTGAGAGGGGAAGGAAGGGGAAAAACTTGTACCAAGGTAAGGAAATCATGCAACATGAACTGGGGACTTCCTCTGAGTCCTTGGGAGGGGAAGAAAGGGAAAGACCTGTAACCAAGGTAAGAAATCAAAACAGTACTCCATGAAGAACTGAGGACTTCCTCAGAGCCCATGGGATGGGAAGAATTAAGTGAAAATATGTACCAGGGAGGATTTTACAACATACTTGATGTCCTTAGGAAGGAAGAAAATACAAATGGATAGTTCTCTGGGACCTATTATATTCTTAAATTGCCATTTTTCCAGTAAGAGACTTCCTGAAGACAATCAAACCTCACCCATATCACAGTGTACTGCAATTTAATTCTGATAACCCGAGTTGTTACACTAAAGGGTCATATGTAGTAGTCTTAACCCCTTCAACACGAGGATGCATATACTGCGTCCTTGCGTGCCCCGTACCATATCCGAGGACGCGCATACTGCGTCCTGGTTCGCTTTAGCCAATATATGAGTTATTTTATCTCTATATTTATGCTTACATCTCAACGTTATCTATTAATTTATGTTTCTTTATGTGCTCCATTTAATTCTGCATGTTTTCATATATAATACGTCATGATTGTGTTGAGTTTATGACTGAAAACTTGTTATATTCAAATGCGACATTTGAAATTTGGCGCGCGCGGTGATCTCGGATACGGCGCGGGGCGCTGTTTTGGCCCGGTCGTAGTGAAGGGGTTAATAAATGCCAACCATATTACCATTATACAAAAGCTTATCTGTTTCTCTAGGAAAGTGTTAATAACCTCACAGTGTCAATTTTCATAAAAATACAAATGGATGTCATTAATCAATCGGCATGTAATTAAAAAAAAAAATAAATAAATAAAAAATCAGGCAGTTTTGAGCTTATATATTAAGCCTTAAGTTTCGATTCAGAAATGTCCTATGGCCAGAAGGACCTGACCCCCTCATGTAAAAGAAGGCAATCTGCTTCAAGCAATTATATCAGGGGGGGGGGGGAGGGGGCTATTTTTATACCCCCCCCTCCTCAATGTTTTTTTTTATATCAGCGTCAAAATGCCCCTAAAAGGGCTTATCAAAAGAAAAAGCACATATGCATGGCATGCTCAATCCCGCCCCCCCCCAGCCCCGAGGAAGCTGATTTAGTAAGAGAAGAGATATGAAGTTTCCAGTTGAGATTTTTAGTTAGACTGAGGATGCTTGGTGTTGAAGAAGGTGATACCTGAGTGTTGTCAAAGAATAGGAGATAGTTGTTTGGAAGATTGTGTCAAGTGGATAGGTGGAGAAACTGTGTTTTTGAGGCGTTGAAGGAAGCTAATGAAGCTCCTCTTATAACTTAACATATTTTAGAATTACAGTATGGAGGACAGGCTGAGATGGAAAAAATTATTAACCCAGGGACTAGCCTACAATGTCTGCCTAATAAAGTAATACTCATAGGTAAAGTGGGGGGCATTCGATATTGCTGTGCGTTACATTGGTGCTCATTTCCGCCTCCTTGACCTTTTGAGCCTGTGGTGGACTCATATCCACTTGGCCCAAAGCTGTCCGGATTCCCACAATTTCCCCAGGTACCCGTTTATCGACCAACCCAAAAGGAAGGATGAACAGGAGCAATAGTTGGGTGGGCTGTGCGCCAAAGGCACCTAATTGGACTCGAACCAGTGCCCTGAGGAGTGGTAGGCGGTCACAGAAACCACTCAGGTATGAAGGCGCATGGGCTGGGGTGTAAAGAGAGAAAGCCCATTTCAACTCTCACTCTGCCCGGGAATAGAACCCAAAATCTTTATTCAACCGAGAAATTTCAGCTGCGAGCAGAGTGCCTAGTGCCCCCCCAAACTATTTTCTAGATCTGCCACTGTCTCTCTTCCCCTTAAGTAACTTTCCATCCAGTTTTTAATTTTTCCTTTCAATCCTCCTTTATTTTCTAGCTTCCATAGTAGTCTTGTGTGTGGAACTTTATCAAAAGCCTTCTTCAGATCCAAGTACATGCAATCTACCCATCCGTTCCTCTCCTGTGTTATGTCTGTCACTCTTGAGTAAAAGCTCAGTAAGTTTGTTACACATGAGCGTCCTTTTCTAAAGCCATAATGTTTTTCTGTAATTATATTATGTTCTTATAGAAATTTCGTCCAGTGTTTCTTTATCACTTTCTTGCATATTTTACAAACTACACTGGTTAATGATACTGGTCTGTAGTTCAGAGGTTCTTCCTTCTTCCTACTTTTATATATAGGGACCACCTCAGCCCTCTGCCATTCCTTTAATGATTTACCAGCACTTTATAATATCAAATACCAGTCCAACCAGCTGATTTCTGCATTCTTTCAATATAAAACCTGAGACTTCATCTGGTCCTATTGCTTTCCTCTCTTCTAGCTCCTCCATTAATTTATATATCTCCTCTTTAGTTACTATGACTTCATCCATATGAACATTTATCATGTCACCTTGTGGTACATTGAATTGTGATTCTTTTGTAAAAACTTGCTGGAACCTCTTGTTTAGCAGCTCAGTCATGTCTTTAGGATCTTCAATTATCTTATTTCCATCTTTCAGTCTTTCTATTTTTTCCCTTGGTATGATTTTTACATTTATGAATCTATAAAACAGTTTAGGTTCTTCCTTGCACTTTTCAACAATATCCTTTTCATATCTTCTCTCCTTATTTTCACATATTTATTTCTTGCTATCTTAAAATCTTTATTCCTTTGATTCTTATTTCTTTTTAATCTCTTCCACGCTTTGTCTCTTTTTTTACTTTGCATCTGCACATCTTGCATTAAACCAATCCATCTTTCCTTTTTCTTTGGGTTTATATAATGGGACATATTTCATAACTCCTGTTTCATACGCCTCCATAAAAATATCATACTTTTCCTGCACCTCGCTTTTTCTCTTCAACTTTTCTCAGTCTAGCACTCCATAGTATTTCTTAAGATTTTCCAAGTCTGCCTTTCTAGAGTTTCTCCAGTTTCTTTTATATGATTCATCCCCCTCAGTGCCTTCCTCCTCTGTTTCCATCTCTATTATCACATGATCACTCTTTCCCAGGGGGCACCCACATCTTAATTCATTTAACCCCTTCACTCCAGCGTCGCTGACGTTGGCATCCGACGGCGTCACCGTATGGAAAGGGTTAGTCCTCTTCTAAACCTCTTAATCCTTTTCCATTTCCTCTTAATCCTCTTCTAAACCTCTTAAGAGGAAATGGAAGAGGATTAAGAGGAATTTAGAGGAGAATTGAGAGGTTTAGAAGGGGATTAATCCTCTTCCATTTCCTCTTAACCCTTTCCATACTGTGACGCCGACGTCTGCGTCTGGGTTAACAAGTGTATTCCCTTTGTTAGCACCAGGTCCAGTCTCGCTGGTTCATCGCCACTTCTGTATCCTGTGTTCTCCATCACCCAGTGCATCATCAAGTTTTCCATAGTCAATCTTAGAAATCTTTCCCCCCATGCCATCCCACTATTTCCACTTTCAAATATTTCCCAATTTACTTCCTTACAATTGAAGTCTCCAACTAACAAGACTTTTGTTTGCTTTGAGTAACCTACTCAAAATCGGAATAATATTTTCAATCATGGTCTCATATTCTTCTTTGTCCCATGAGTTTGTTCTTGGTGGTACATAGGTTGCTATTATTGTCATCATTTCTCTGTTTTTGTTCTCCAGATTAACACTCACTATATCTGCCTTTCCTTCTCCATATACTACTGATTTCACTGATACCTCCTTCCTCGTCATTATCATCACTCCTCCACCACTTTTACCCTTTCTATCCTTCCTCCATAGCTATATTGTAATTATTATTAAATACTATTTGAATGACCTCATTCAGCTTTGTTTCTGTTAAACATACAATCTTGGGCTCTTTTTCCTTTAAGTAGTCTTGTAGTTCCAGTTTACTAGATATTATCCCATCTACATTTTTATACATCACATTTAATCCCTTATTTGTTTCAATCTTGTCTAACTTCTGTTCTCTTTCGGCTTTTCCCTTACATACCATTTCTTTACTCCATCTTCCAGAACTCTCCAAAAAAATACCTCTTTTGCCTCTTCTGATCTTTCATTATTTCTCTCTTTGGGGAATATTCACGAAAGTGTAGCCTACTAATTTTGAGATACTGACTGTTTATTTCTGGACAAAATATTATGCTGTTTATCATAGAGATAGTATTTTTCCCCGGAAATCAGTAAATGATTGACTTTTCAATGCCTTTTGTGGACCCGCCGCCGCAGCCGCAAAATAGCATATTTAAACTACTCCAACCGAACTTTATATAACCTCCTAACCAGGGGCGACTTATTTCTGCGAGGAGGTATTTCTCGCAACACCGGCTGGACTGCCGCCGCGGCCACCACCAGAGGAGGCTACACTTTCGTAAATATTATCCCTCTCTTTTGCCTCTGCTTGTAATTCATTCCATTTCTTCCTTTCTTCTTCCTTTCTATTTTTCTTTATGTATATTTCCTTACAATCATCTATTTCCCTTAGTTTAGTTGTTCTGTACAATATTTCCTCAGTTACCTGTGTGTGTGTGTGTGTGTGTGTGATAGAGAGAGAGAGAGAGAGAGAGAGAATAGGCTGCCTCTCTCTCTCTCTCTCTCTCTGCAGCTGCCCTCCCTCTCTCTCACTGCAAAACTACAAACCGACACTTTTCATATTTCCCCTCACTAGGCAGGAAATAGAGTGGTTGCCTGAGAGAGAAAGAGGGATATAAGAGAGGTAAAAAATCATGAGAAAGAAACAACATACACATATGTGTGCGGAACTCCTCCTTTCTTGAGTTGCCAATCAGCACACTATCTCACCACTACCTCTTGGACGCAAGGTCACGCAGGAACTGCAGCCCCCCCCCCCACACCCATCCCACCATCCAGGCAAAGACCCATTTTCTGTAACCTTCCTCTGTATGAATAAAGATGGAGAGAGCAGACCGCAGGGAGGAGGCAGGAAGGAAGGAAGAAAGAGAACAGAGACAGCTGGATGGGTGAGAGGAGGAGGCAGGGAGGGGAAGCCACAGCTCCCATGCGACTACGCGTCCCAGAGCTGAGGTGGTGGTGAGATAATGCACTAGCCAGCCACTTGGCAACTCGAGGAAAGAGGAACTCCACACACATACAAATATATCATTTCTTTGTCATTATTTTTGTCATTTTCTGTTAGAATTGCTTGTTACTGTGAAGTACAAATGTGTGCAAGACACACTAACGTTCTTACACAATAATAATATTGAAAGTCAAACAAGACACTGTATCGTATATGACCCACATTCTGAAAACTATCGTATAATATCCGGGAAGAAATAACACATATACTGGCTAAAGCGAGCCAGGACACAGTATACGCGTCATCGTATATGGTATGGGGTACGCAAGGACGCAGTATACATGTCCTCGTATTGAAGGGATTAAGAGCACCAATAGGTGCATACATAGTCATCTCATTTATTCTACTGATACTGGTAAGGTACTGGTGAGCTTGAGCAGACCAATTCTTCCTGAGGAAAATCTATTTTGGAGTGGGCCGAGTAGCGCATTTAAACACGGGAAGGCACATGCGCAGTAGGGGGTGGACCAGGAGGGACCGATCAGTCCACCACACCGATCTTCAATCAACCCTAACTTCAGCAACTTCAGTCAAAAGGAGCACCAGGGGGCAGAATGGGCCCAGCAACTCATACATCACTGCAGCCATTACAGTCGTTCCTCAAATAGTACGGTTTCCAATAGTACGGTTTTAGTTTTATACGGATTGTCATAGAATATTTCTTTTAGGATTTCTAAATTTCCCACTCATCGCACCAAGTAGCCATGGCGCAAGTGGCAACACTATTCTACCAGACTGCCACTCATGCGTATCCCCTCGGTCTGTTTGTGTGCACAACATCAGGAACACTGTTCTGCCAGATTGAAACCTATGTGCTTTCCCTAAGTCTGTGTGTGTGCACAACCTTAGCTACACTTCTATATTACCACATAACATGACCATGGGCCCCAAGAGACAAGCCAAAACATCTGCTGAATGCACCCCAAAGCATTCGAGAAAGCTATTTGAAATGCTAGAATTTTCTCATTTCTACACTCACACACGTCATCTGCGTGTAACGAAACACATGAGAAATTAATCCAGACAAGGAAAAGTTTTGCCGGCGCCGGGGATCGAACCCATGACCAGCAAAACGGGAGAGCCACTCCTTAACCATTCGGCCAAAGAGGTACCCCCCTGGCAGAGGGAGTTATGGGAGGTTCACCCATCAGGCTTAGTCACCGCGGCACTACACGGCTCCCCTTCCTATGTAGATTAATTTCTGTGTGTTGAGATTTCCCATTTTCTATGAACTTTGGAGAGCATGGGCCATCACTCTACCTGTTATCCACTCGGGGAGACACAACAGAACCACAGGAGAGGATGCCACCGCCTTGCCACCAGTGAAATGCCAAGATTTTCTATTCTCTTATTCTATTACTCTCTTGGTCCCACATGTCCTCTGCTTGTATCGAGACACACGAGAAATTAATCAAGATCAGGGTATTCGCCGGCTGCCTGGGATTGAACCCACGACCAGCGTGATGGGAGAGCCACTCCTTACCGAGTCGGCCAAAGAGGTACCCCACTGGCTAAGTGGGTTATGGGAGGCTCGCTCATCAGGCATAGTCGCCGCACTACACAACTTTCCCCTCTATGTAGATTAATTTCTGTGTGTTGAAATTTCCCATTTTCTATGAACTTCGGAGAGCATGGGCCATCACTCTACCTGTTACCCACTCCAGGAGACACAACAGAACCACAGGAGAGGATGCCAATGCCTTGCCACCAGTGAAATGCAGAGATTTTCTATTCTCTTTTTCTATTACTCTCTTGGTCCCACATGTCCTCTGCGTGTATCAAAACACATGAGAAATTAATCAAGATCAGGGTATTTACCAGCTGCCTGGGACTGAACCCGCGACCAGCATGACGGGAGAGCCACTCCTTACCAAGTCAGCCAAAGAAGTACCCCCCTGGCTAAGTGGGTTATGGGAGGCTCGTTCATCAGGCATAGTCGCTGCACTACATATTCACCTTGCAGAAGAATTCAGATTTAGAAGTTAGGTTTTGGTATGAGTTAAGTTGGCATAGGGAGTGCTTACCACGTGAATCCAGGTCCCGCCTGGCTCAGCTTCTACTCGCCGGCCAAAGTTGCCAGTTATGCATTTTCTGCTGTAGTGTTTCCACGTTGGGCAACGGAGCCATCCTGGCAGCGCTCCCTTCCACATTGTCAGCGAGCAAGCCATGTCATACACTCACACTCTCTCTTACTCTCTACCACAGCTTCTATTGCTCTCTAATTTATGCTTGAAATAAGATACGAAACAGTAATTGTGGAGATTGACTCTGCACCTCCAAAATACATATTATGCCTCCATATTATACAGTTAAGGGACGCATATATAAACTACTTCAACCGAATTTTAAATATCCTGGCTTCGTCCCCTTCGACACCCCTATCGTGGTAACACTACATTGTGACTGCAGCAGAAAATGCATAACTGGCAACTTGGGCCCGTGGGTAACAGCTGACCCAGGTGGGACTCGGATTCCGTAGGAGTGCTCAGGAGTGTTTCTAGGGGGGACACTAATTTTATATGGATTTTGGAATAGTACGGGGGTCCTGGGTCCCTAACCCCCGTACTATTTGAGGGACGACTGCATAAATAAAATTAGCCTGTGCCATTAACGGGCTGGGGCCATCCATAAGGCCCCTCAAGGAAGCCTACAGGTGCGACACGCAGCACGTAAAAAAGAAAAAAAGAAAAAAAAAAGTTTCAGAATTTTTGTAAATTAGGGTCCCTGATATTTGCTGTTGTTTTGAGGGTGCCGTTGTTTTAAATGCCAGATAAATAATGTTTTACTGTACCTGATTATTAGTCCAAGGAGGGAGAAAAGAACCATAGAGAATGCAGAAAAGTAGTCAAGACGTTCTGTCCAAGGAGTGTCTTTGGCATGGAAAACGACTGACCACACCCAAGCATTGATACAGATCTGAAATAAGAAAATATTAGTTAGATATAATTCTCAAACCTGCATATACATTGACATAAAACAATAACACAAGGTAAATTCATGAAGAATATTTTTTTTAGGTGCTGCCTATAGCGCCGGTAGGCTGTCTTGAAGGGCTTCTTGTGCGACCCCAGCCCACTAGTGGTGCAGGTGATTTTTCTTTATAATGGCTGCTTTGATATTGACTCTTGCTTGGCCCACGCTGCCCCCTGGTGCTCCACTTGAACGAAGTTGCTGAATTTAGGGTTGACTGAAGATCTGGGCAGCATGAGGGTAATCTTCCGCCACAAGGCAATGGTTGAAAAAACAGTGTGTTTCAGTGGGGCTCGAACCTCAGTCCACAGGCTCACCACGCCCACACACTGACCACTCAGCCATTGCCTCCCCCATTATCATCATCTACGTTATCATCATTGAAACAATTTTCAAATTACCTACATGGTCATTCCCTAATATCAGAATTTGGTGAGTACTCCAGAAAAAGACATCAGACAACATTATTCAGAAGAATAGATTTGACATGATTCTGAGCAGAAATGTAAAGATCATGATTAACAGGAGTTTGAAGGTTCAGGTACCTTTCGTATGCTGCCTCTTTATCTTTTATAGTACAAGAACAAGTGGGACTGAACGAAAGCTTTTTATTTTTAAAATGAGGAGTAAGAAAAGGACATGGAATATGAACCTCGATTTCAGGGATAATCACATCCTTAACCCTTTGCAGCGTGAGAAGCCTGGTTGGGATATCTAAACAGGTGTTTTCACATGCATTTCCTTCCACCCAGTGGTGACGTACATGGTGTATGTTTGATTCAACCAATAGAAGCATATTTTGTTAAACTCTCCAACAAATCACAGCTTTTTAGCCCACCTGGCAGCTGTGCTGGGAGCGAGAAAATGTGAGCACTCCAGAAAACCCTACAGTTCTGTAGGATACCCCAACAAGTACTAACAAGGAGTAAGTAGTACAAGTACAGCAGCAAGGCTTGCATCTCTGGAACCAGGAACCAGCAATCCTCACCATTTCTGGTGCCAAGGCCATGGGAACCAACACATAACTTGCAGTCAGCTCTCTCTGTGGCAGTAGATGCATTTAAGCCACCCAAGACAATGAGTGTGGCATGTGGAGGGCACTGGTCAAGTATAGAACTCAACTTGGCATAGAACATCTCTTTCTCCTCAAGTTTGCACACCTCGGTAGGAGTATACACTGCAATAAGAGGTATGAAGCTCAAGGTGTGCTTCGACCTCACCAGCATCATACGTTCATCAACCGAAGTACAGTACCCTCTCGAGTTTCGCGCTCAATTCGTTCCGAATGTATAGCGCAAAACTCGAGGATCGCGAAACTCGAGGTATTGAAAACACTGAAAAAGCGCTTATTTGTTCCGACCCATGGAGATATATATATATTTTTTTTTTACATGTGGCCTTTGGCGCCAGTAGACTATCCATCTGGGCCTGATGATCGGCCCCGAGCCCGTCATGGCGCAGGCAACTGTTTATAGTGGCGCGATTATAATTGGCTCATGCTGTCCCCCAGAGCTCACTTTTTTTCCTCCTTTACTCCCTCGTTATCTCAAAATACGTACCTTGGAAAAAGGAAGAAGCAGGAAGAGAGAATGGGTCATTTTAAAGCCAAAGATGAAGCCTTACGATTGGCCGAGCTCTGAAAACACGCTTGTGATTCACTGGGAGTCCAATGACGTCATTGCCGGCGCTATCCCAATCAGTGGCCTCACTGCCTTAAGGCGGTGTCACACTGGCCATTTACCTCTAACTGTTGTGGCTACTGGCAACGCCCATATGCCCATCCAGCAGCAAGTTGTCGGTTGTCCATAAGCTGGGCCTTTTTCTTTCCGCCACGTTGGCGGCAGCTTGGGCAACCGGCAACTTTTCCGGGTGTGGCACATACATTAGGGGAAATTAAAAGGGTGTGGAGGGAGGGACAGAAGGGAGAGTTACGTCATCTCATGACACACACACACACATGCACAGAGAAAGAGAAATGAGAAGGGTGGGGGAGGGAGGGACAGAAGGGAGAGTCAGGTCATGTCTTGATCTGAGTCATAAGGGTGGTCGCTCGTGGTCACCTGTGGGACAGTTGGACAAACCTATATTTTTCTGGTAGTTTTCTGTGGGTTATGAAATAATCTGCTAACTCTTTCTGTTAAAAATTATGAAATTACTATTATCATGATTGACTTTTCAATGCCTATTGAACGTAAACTGTTGCCGCCGCAAAATAGCCGACAGAGAGGTTCAACTTGTTTACTGTTTCCATATTTCCCTCACCGCTCACAAAGATCACAAGCGGACAGACTAGAACAAAACCAGGCAAATTAATACTTTTAATGCTGTGTATTCCCACAGAGCGAATGCGTGGTGGACAGGAGAATGACTGATGCCATCGGGGAGATATTTCTCGCAACACTGGCCAGTGTAGTGGACCTTCTTCTTCTTTTGACCTGTAACACTTTGTATTGCTTCTTAGGTCCTCCTTCTCCACACTTTTATACTTCACAACATGCACTTAGGGCCGCTTTCACAGTCATTTTGTTTGCTTTGATCGTTACCAATGGAGGCGGTCGCCGCTATAGTATTTCCACGTGAAACTGGCCAATCACGTAGTGGCGGCTGCGGGGTTAGCCTAGCCCCGCACTTACCACACACTCTCAACATCTCTCACTTCCTCTACAGCCGCCACTACCCCATCAGCCAGTTTCACATGAAATACTAAGTAGCGATCGCCACCATTGATAACAATCAAAACAAACAAAGTGACTGTGAAAACGGCCCTATTAAGGGAGAGAGGAGGGGAGGGAGAGAGAGAGAGGAGGAGAGGAGGAGGGGAGAGGGAGGAGAGGAGGAGGGAGAGAGAGGAGGAAGGGGAGAGAGAGGGGCGGGGCAATGGTTCCGGTAAAGCGGCCATCTTACTTTTTTTTCCGTCGATTTTCAAAATTTTTTTCATCGTTTTCAATCATCGCATGAATAGATTTCAGCATGAATTTGTCAGGTTTCGCCTGCAAATTCCGCCTTTGTTTTACATTTTCACCAACCAAGACGAGAGACTTTCGTGGCTTCAACCTGTCCTCAGCTCTCCTCCTGACAGCCTTCCTCCTTCTGGTGTCACTTCTGGGCAATGAGAGGTGTCACTAAACTCCAAGTCTCCAGTACTCTTCTTGTCCAACTAGTGATCCAATTTCTCTTTCTCTCATGATCCTCTAACTCTAGCTCTACAGCCCTTTTGTTTTACCGTACACTTTCCCTCTTTCAGCCCCAGGCGCATCCATGCATGCTTTTTTTGGCTTTGTTTAGCTTAGCTCTCACAAAACACACAGTTAGGTTCAGAGCAGCAGTATCTTGCTGCAGCAGCGGACTCCATGTTTATTTACATTCCATGGTGTCTGTGCGACGGAGTTTTTTCAAAAAACACCGTTTGTGTGTGACAGATCCTAAAAAAAAAAAAAAAAAAACCGCCCACACTGCAGTGTGCCAGATTTGGGCTACTATTGGGCTTACTATTGTTTGTCTAACAGGTCTTTGTCTCATTTCATCAATTAAAAAAAAGAAAAAAAATGTTTTATTATTATGATGTCAGGGGCTTCCCCAAATGCATATTTTCCCATAGGGTTATGTTACTTAACAGTGCGCACTTATACACTTCACCCTGAACTTAGGTGTTTTTCTGTCCTTTTCTTTCCCTAATTTTGCTTTTCTATAACCTTTTGCTATTTTTTCACTATTACTTTTCACCGTCGCTGTCATGCATTACAGGTCAAAAGAAGAAGAAGAAGAGGAAAACAACACCGGGAGATCTACAATTTTCATAGACTTGAGAAAAAGATTTTTGGACTGTGGTTCCACAGCTCGATATGTTCTCTTATCTTGTTAATCAAGTAGTAAGCAAACCAGCTCTGCCAGTCCATTTTACAAATCTCTTGGTGGGCCATCTTCCACTGCTCCTCACTCCTCAGCCACTGCTATCGTCTGTTTGTTTACATACAGCCATTCGGTACCCACGTACCCACACTCGTACTCACAACCGTTTTCCATTCATAAGGACAACCAACAACTCGCTCCTGGTTGGGCATACGGGCAACCGCGGTTGCCCATAGCCCAATGGTTGGACACCGCCTTTCAAGACAGCATGCATGACGCCGACAGTAGGTAGATGTGACCTGTACATGTCAAAGCAACGCGAAACTTGTGGCGGTAATGCGTGAAAGTCGTGATGGTAAGAATTTAGGATTAAGCGCTAAACTTGAGGATCGCGAAACTCAGATAGCGCGAAACTCGAGAGGGTACTGTATACGAATCTATTTATTAAATTAATAAAATGAAAGCGTTCAGAGACGCACGTTATTTCTTTCGCCTTGTATAGCGACGCGAGTACTGTCACGGTACTGACTCACGGTGATGTAACACAATACAATAATATGAGAAATGGAGACGGTAATCACTGTTCCTGCAACACACAATAGTACACTGTAATAATACAACAATAACACAATAGTAAATCCTAACAGTTCCTAATCTATGCCACACTGGACCTTAATCTACACAGCTCACACTTCTACTCACGAACAATACAGAAGACAGCATCTTGGGCGAGGAGCAGGGCTTGAGCGTGACACATTTCTTCTTTTTTCTTGACTCTTCGTTTCTTGAGTTCTTCTTTCTTAACTTCTTGTTTCTTGAGTTATTCTGTACTGACTTCTTCTTTCTTGAGTCCTTATTTTTTGAGTTCTTCTTTCGTGACTTCTTTTTTCTTGAGTCCATGTTTCTTGAGTTCTTCTTTCTTGCTCTTGAATTCTTCTTTCTTGCTCTTGGGTTCTTGTGTCTTGCTCCTGCTTCTTGCTGCTTCTGCTTCTGCTTGTCACGTGTGAGTGGAGTTTTGTTCTGTTCTTGTTCTGGAGCTGTTCTCTGGCTGGAGCTCCCTATTTTATGCGCAGTCTTCAGCGAGGATGAGGGAGGAGCTCGAAGGGTGATTGTAGGGCCTACGAAGTGTGGCCTAGATTACTGCTTGCCCTAGGTTTGGCATTTGTCCTGGCATAGGAGGAGCTCAGGTACTTTTGCGTCTCATGGGTGGCTCTTTTGTTTTAGTGAGTTCCCATGGGGCTTTGTGATTTGTTGTTACTGTATGCTCAGCTTTCGTAGGTTCTTCGGAGCCTTGTGATTGGCTTCTAACAGCGTAATGCTTTCTTCTGCGAGGCTGGAGGCTAATTAGTATGCCCGGTGCTCTAGATGGAAAGGTCAAATGGGCGTTATCTGTTCTCATTTTCCTTGCCTCGGTGTCAGGTGTCACTGATGACTAATGATGTTGTGAGAGGTGTCACCACACTATATCTTCCTTGCCTCGGTGTAGGGTGTCGCTGATGATTAATGACTTCTCCTATCGCCACTGTTTATAACGCAATGGCCCCTAATGGGCCGCTAATTGTCTTAGCAAGAGGGGACAGGGCTGGCTGCTTGATGGTTCAAGAGTGTTTCCATATTCACCTTGTCCTCGGGGAGATAACGCCCAAGTCGCTGTGGTAGTGGGGCGCTGATGTTGGTGATAAAGGAGAGCTGGCAACGAGGGACGGCTCTGTGCGGTACGTCGTCATTTGGGTTACCCGGTTGGTTACCAAAGTTACCAGAAGCAGGGTTAGGGTTACCAGCAGGATTACCACAGTTCACTTTGCAGAATAGGGAGGCGGTGGCTGAACAGATAGCGTGACGGCCCCGCATTCAGGAGGACGCGAGTTCAATCCCCGACTGGTGCCACCAAGCTGGGATTTTTCAGCCGCCGCCGAGTGGCTTAAAACTACCCACATGCTGTCCAAAAGCCCACCTATCAACCCGGACTCTAGATTCTAGGATTGAAGATGAGCTCTGGGAGGGCAGCATGAGCCAATGCAAGATGGCGCCACTCTGCATTATTCAACTTCTTTCAATAGAAGGCCATGCCAACAGGAAGTACACAACTCCAGACTGGAGGCTGCAGAACACTTAACCTCAGACCTGGCTATCATTTCCGATTGGGGCAGAAGGAACCTTGTGTCCTTCAATGCCTCAAAAACTCAATTTCTCCACCTATCAACTCGACACAATCTTCCAAATACCTGTCCCCTATTCTTCGACAACACTCAGCTGTCACCATCTTCAACACTAATCATCCTTGGTCTATACTTAACTCAAAATCTAAACTAGAAACTTCACATCTCCTCTCTCGCTAAATCAGCTTCCTCAAGGTTGGGTGTTCTGTATCGTTTCCGCCAGTTCTTCTCCCCCGCGCAGTTGCTATCCATATACAGGGGCCTTGTCCGCCCTCGTATGGAGTATGCATCTCTCGTGTGGGGGGACTCCACTCACACAGCTCTTCTGGACAGAGTGGAGTCTAAGGCTCTTCGTCTCATCAGCTCTCCTCCTCCTACTGATAGTCTTCTACCTCTTAAATTCCGTCGCGAAGTTGCCTCTCTTTCTATCTTCTATCGATATTTCCACGCTGACTGCTCTTCTGAACTTGCTAACTGCATGCCTCCCCCCCTCCCTCGACCCCGCTGCACAAGACTTTCTACTCATGCTCATCCCTATACTGTCCAAACCCCTTATGCAAGAGTTAACCAGCATCTTCACTCTTTCATCCCTCATGCTGATAAACTCTGGAACAATCTTCATCTGTATTCTTTTTTTGGGAGCAGCGAGTAGCGGGCTTTTTTTATTATTGTTTCCTTTTTTGTGCCCTTGAGCTGTCTCCTTTGTTGTAAAAAAAAAAAAAATAAATAAATAAATAAACACTCGCCTGCGCCAGAATGGGCTGGGTTGACCATCAGGCCCCACCGGGAAGAAGCCTTGGACCGACCATCAGGATCCACCGGGAAGAGGCCTACCGGCGCAATAGGCCAAGACGAAAAAAAAAAAAAATTAGATTTAGGAGGTTACATTTTGGGATGAGTTACGTTGCCGTAGGGAGAGGATACCACGTGAATGAGAGCAGTGTTCACTGTACTATGATCTTGATCTTGGTCTTGGTTCAGGAGGTAGTTGTCCCTTTCGGTCCCAACTACAGCCTTTGAAACGGCTTACTCCCTCAGGGCCAACACCCTGAAAATCATAGTGTAAAAGAAATTCTTGCCGCAGTAACTGCCAGTGCTCCAAGAGTGCTCCAAGAGTGGAGATAAAGGTCGTCCTTTTACTAAGCCTCGTCACTGATATGGTAATGGCGTCTCACTCGCAGCAAAATGGCATACGATCTTCCTGGCGACGTTTAACATGCATTACTAGTTGTCCTGACTGACGAACTCCTTACAACAGAAGATGAAAAGGAAGCCGCAGTAGATATAGTGGCACAGAGAGGTGAAATGCAATGGAAACACTTATATGTGTTTGTTTTGGCCGCCATATTTGCTAATGACTTCATCACAGCACGAAGGCGCTCCACCTCTCAAAGCCGGGAGCCAGCGGACGTGCCAAGTTGTCATCTTGTGCTGCCACGTCACGCGTTTGAACGCACTCGGGACATTCCGACAGTCCTGATTCCCTCTCAAACACAGCCCAGGAGTGTTTCTAAGGGGAGCACTAATTTTATAAGGATTTTTGAATAGTACAGGGATCCTGGGTCCCTAACCTCCATACTATTTGAGGGACAACTGTATATATTTATATATACACATATATATACATATATATCAGAGCTGGGCACTTCCGATCATCAGTCCGATCGTCCGATCTTCCGATCTGATTGGAACAGCAATTGGCGATCGGAATGCAAAGATTGGATCATCTTTGTAAAAGGTAATCGGACTGTGGAAATCGGAACTTCACAAACTAACTTCCGATCACCGATCACAGAAAAGAAAGTGGTCAACGTTGTCATGGCAACAGGTGACTGCGGACTTCTTACAATTATTTTTATACACGTTGCTAAATAGTTACTTCAATAAGCGTCTTTATTTATAAGCTTAAGCGATAATTATTGATCGTTAATTTATTTGATCCTGGTAAGGTATCGTGAACGAGACGCGCAGGCGCAAAGTCGCTTTATTTGCTTGGCGGGACTTGTTACACGACGCCATGAAAGTGTGGTGTGGGCTGCAGTAGTGGGCTTCCACTCACTCCAGTAACCGAGTGGCCTGCCCCAGTTGTCAGTTATGAATTTTCTGCTGCAGTGTTATCACCCTCTAATGGCGACAGCGTCACTTCCTTTTCGGGAAACCAACAAGACCTAAGCTAAAAGAGGGGGCTTCGCCCCACCTTGACCCCCCCACCTTCTTAACTGGGGGAGGGCTTTGCCTTCCCTTGACCCCCCACCCACCCACCCGTCGGGCTCCCGGTCCCCGCAACAAGAGGAGGAGGAGGAAGGAGGTCTCGCGAGACAGCGCAACATGCCGCCCAGACCACGGCACCAAACTAACGCCCCAAACCCCTCCCATCCAAGAACTTATCTAACTTCTTTAATGTATCTATTGTCTTGGCGCTTACCACATGACTTCTACATCTGTTCCACTCATCTACCACTGTTGGTAAACCAATTCTTGCCTATGTCTTTGTTGAACCTGAACTTATCCAACTTAAACCCATTGCTACGTGTCCTACCCGGTGGGGTGTCATCTGCCATCCACGTATCCTAAGGCATTCCATCCAATCTGTGCATGCGCGGGATTTGTTTACAAACAAAGGGTGGATGAATTGCGTGTCTTTGTCGACTGCATATCGCGATATGTCCCACCTGAGTTTTTTTTTTTATCTTTTTAAAAGAAAATGTTGACGTATGTTTTCAATTTGAAAATTGCTTGATATATGAAAGTTTCTTCCTGCACCCTTTATATGTTAGTAAATGAGGTAAATGAGGTATGTCGGTAAATGAGATAACCTGCTCACCTTGTATGTGATAAATGAGATAACCTGCACCCCTTGTATGTCGGTAAATGTGATAAATGAGATAACCTGCACCCCTTGTATGTCGGTAAATGTGATAAATGAGATAACCTGCACCCCTTGTATGTCGGTAAATGTGATAAATGAGATAACCTGCACCCCTTGTATGTCGGTAAATGTGATAGATGAGATAACCTGCACCCCTTGTATGTCGGTAAATGTGATAAATGAGATAACCTGTACCCCTTGTATGTCGGTAAATGTGATAAATGAGATAACCTGCACCCCTTGTATGTCGGTAAATGTGATAAATGAGATAAACTGCACCCCTTGTATGTCGGTAAATGTGATAAATGAGATAACCTACACCCCTTGTATGTCGGTAAATGTGATAAATGAGATAACCTGCACCCCTTGTATGTCGGTAAATGTGATAAATGAGATAACCTTCACCCCTTGTATGTCGGTAAATGTGATAAATGAGATAACCTGCACCCCTTGTATGTCGGTAAATGTGATTGATGAGATAACCTGCACCCCTTGTATGTCGGTAAATGTGATTGATGAGATAACCTGCACCCCTTGTATGTCGGTAAATGTGATTGATGAGATAACCTGAACCCCTTGTATGTCGGTAAATGTGATTGATGAGATAACCTGAACCCCTTGTATGTCAGTAAATGTGATAAGTGAGATAACCTACACCCCTTATAAGTCGGTAAATGTGACAAATGAGATAACCTGCACACCTTGTATCTCGGTAAATGTGATTAATGAGGTACCCTACACCCATTGAATGTTGGTAAATGTGATAAATGAGGTACCCTACACCCCTTGTATGTAAGTAAATGTGATAAATGAGGTAACTTTTTTTTGTTTACATCTCAGCCTATAGCGCCGGTAGGCTTTCTTCAGGGGCCTGGTGGTCGGCCCAAGCCCGTCATGGCGCAGGCAATTTTTACAGTGGCGCTAGTTATGCTTGGCTCATGCTGCCCCCTGGAACTCATTTTTTATTCACTTGTACGGTTTCTTCTAGAATCCAGGATGATAGGTGGTCTTCTGGACGGCCTGTCTTAAGCCACTCAGCGGTGATTAAAAAATCACAGGTGGTAGCGTGGGGATTCGATTCGATGCTGTCCATGGCGTGATGAATGCTGGCCCCGCACGCTAATCACTCAGCACCACCTTTTCTTTTTTTTTTTTTATTTTTTTTTATTTTTTTTTTTTTTTTTACAGCAAAGGAGACAGCTCAAGGGCACAAAAAAGTAAACATTAATAAAAAAAAGCCCGCTACTCGCTGCTCCTAAAAAGAATCCAAAGAGGTGGCCGAAAGATAGGTCAGTTTCGGGAGGAGAGGTGTCCTGATACCCTCCTCTTGAAAGAGTTCAAGTCGTAGGCAGGAGGAAATACAGATGAAGGAAGATTGTTCCAGAGTTTACCAGCGTGAGGGATGAAAGAGTGAAGATGCTGGTTAACTCTTGCATAAGGGGTTTGGACAGTATAGGGATGAGCATGAGAAGAAAGTCGAGTGCAGCGGGGCCGCGGGAGGGGGGGAGGCATGCAGTTAGCAAGTTCAGAAGAGCAGTCAGCGTGGAAATATCGATAGAAGATAGACAGAGAGGCAACATTGCGTGAATTTAAGATGTTGAAGACTATCATTATGAGGAGGAGAGCTGATGAGACGAAGAGCCTTTGCCTCCACTCTGTCCAGAAGAGCTGTGTGGAGCCCCCACATGAGATGCATACTCCATGAGGCGGACAAGGCCCCTGTATATGGACAGCAACTGTGCAGGGGAGAAGAACTGGCGGAGACGGTACAGAACGCCCAGCCTCGAGGAAGCTGATTTAGTAAGAGATGAGATATGAAGTTTCCAGTTGAGATTTTGAGTTAAGGATAGACCGAGGATGTTTAGTGTTGAGGAAGGTGATAGCTGGGTGTTGTCAAAGAATAGGGGATAGTTGTTTGGAAGATTGTGTCGAGTGGATAGGTGGAGAAACTGTGTTTTGAGGCGTTGAAGGACACCAGGTTCTTCTTGCCCCAATCGGAAATAATAGTAAGGTCTGAGGCTAAGCGTTCTGCAGCCTCCAGCCTTGAGTCGTTAAGTTCCTGAAGGGTGGGTCTTCTATTAAAAGAAGTTGAATAATGCAGAGTGGAATCATCGGCGTAGGAATGGATAGGACAGTTCGTTTTGGAAAGAAGATCATCAATGAACAACAGAAAAAGAGTGGGAGATAGGACAGAACCCTGTGGGACACCACTGTTAATAGATTTAGGGAAGAACAGTGACCGTCTACCACGGCAGAAATAGAACGGTCAGAAAGGAAACTGGAGATAAAGGTACAGAGAAGGATAGAAACCATAGGAGGGTAGTTTAGAAAGCAAAGATTTGTGCCAGACCCTATCAAAAGCTTTTGATATGTCCAGCGCAATAGCAAAAGTTTCACCGAAACGGCTAAGAGAGGATGACCAAGAGTCAGTTGAGAAGGCTAGGATATCACCAGTAGAACGCCCCTTGCGGAACCCATACTGGCGATCAGATAGAAGGTCAGAAGTGGAAAGGTGCTTTTGAATCTTCCGGTTGATTGATTCAAAAGCTTTAGATAGACAAGAAAGTAAAGCAATAGGACGGTAGTTTGAGGGATTGGAGCGGTCACCCTTCTTAGGTACAGGCTGTATGAAGGCATACTTCCAGCAAGAAGGAAAGGTAGATGTTGACAGGCAGAGGCGAAAGAGTTTGACCAGGCAGGGTGACAGCACGGAGGCACAGTTTTTAAGGACAATAGGAGGCACTCCATCAGGTCCATAAGCCTTCTGAGGATTGAGGCCAGAGAGGGCATAGAAAACATCATTTTGAAGAATCTTTATAACAGGCATAAAGGAGTCAGAGGGGGGATGAGTAGGAGGAATATGCCCAGAATCGTCCAGAGTGGAGTTTTTAGAAAAAGTTTGAGAGAAGAGTTCAGCCTTAGAGATAGATGAGACGGCAGTGTTGCCGTCAGGACTGAGAGTGGAGGGAAAGATGAAGCAATGAAGTTGGAGGAGATAGTTTTGGCTAGATGCCAGAAGTTACAGGAAGAGTTAGAGAAAGCAAGGTTTTGGCATTTTCTATTGATGAAAGAATTTTTGGTTAGTCGGAGAATAGATTTGGCACGATTTCGGGCAGAAATGTAAAGTTCATAATTAGCATTAGTTTGAAGGCTCTGGTACCTTTTGTGAGCTACCTCTCTATCATTGACAGCACGAGAACAAGCGTGATTAAACCAAGGCTTTTTAGCGTGAGGAGTAGATAAAGAACGAGGAATGTATGCCTCCATTCCAGAGACAATCACCTCTGTGATGCGCTGAGCACACACAGTGGGGTCTCTATCCTGGAAGCAATAATCATTCCACGGGAAATCGGAAAAGTACATCCTCAGGTCGTCCCACCGAGCTGAGGCAAAATGCCAGAAGCATCGCCTCTTCGGTGGGTCCAGAGGGTGTACAGGAGCGATAGGACAGGATGCAGAAATAAGATTGTGATCGGAGGAGCCCAACGGAGAGAACAGTTTGACAGAATAAGCAGAAGGGTTTGAGGTAAGGAAGAGGTCTAGAATGTTGGGCCGATCTCCAAGACGGTCGGGAATACGTGTAGGGTGCTGGACCAACTGCTCTAGGTCGTTGAGGATTGCAAAGTTGTAGGCTTGTTCACCAGGATGGTCAGTGAAAGAGGATGAAAGCCAAAGCTGGTGGTGAACATTGAAATCTCCTAGGATGGAGATTTCAGCGAAGGGAGAGTGTCAAGATGTGCTTCACTTTAGAATTCAAATAGTCAAAGAATTTTACATAGTTGGTAGAGTTAGGTGAGAGATAAACACCACAGATGTATTTAGTAATAGAATGACAGTGAAGTCTTAACCAGATGGTGGAAAATTCAGAAGAGTCAAGGTTGTGGGCACGAGAGCAAGTGATGTCGTTGCGCACGTAGGCGCAACATCCAGCTTTGGATTGAAATTTAGGATAGAGATAGTAGGAGGGAACAGAGTAGAGATTGCTGTCAGTAGCCTCAGAAACCTGTGTTTCGGTAAGGAAGAGAAGGTGAGGTTTAGAGGAGGAGAGATGATGTTCCACAGAATGAAAATTAGAGCGAAGACCGCGAATGTTGCAGAAATTGAGAAGAAAGAGGTTCGAGGAGTTATCAAGACACCTCTCGGGTCGGCAGCCAGAAGGGGAGTCCTCCCTGGGGGCGGTCAGCAGTGGAAGGGGCGGTGGTAGGTGGCGGCAGAAGTACGTCAGGGAAAGCAATGACAGGGGTACCAGTGTCTATGGGTGGCGTGTGGGGACTCCGAGGCTTGGTGTATGTGCACCATTTTGAAATTTTAATTTTGGGAAAAGGTGTATATGTTGTGTGAATGTAGTGTGGTGTGGATAAAGAGAGGATCTGTCTTGACTGACTGGCACAGCTGCTTTGTTTACTACTTGATTAACAAGATAAGAGAACATATCGAGCTGTGAGTTCAAAAAACTTTCTCTCCAGTCAAAGAAAATTGCAGATCTCCTGGTGTTGTTTTCCTCTTCTTCTTCTTCTTTTGACGTGTAATGCATGGCAGCGACGGTGAAAAGTAATAGTGGAAAATTGCAAAAGGGCATAGAAAAGCAAAATCAGGGAAAGAAAAGGACAGAAAAACACCTAAGTTCAGGGTGAAGTGTATAAGTGCGCACTGTTAAGTAACTAATAGGGCCGTTGTCACTGTCACTTTGTTTGTTTTGATCGTTACCAATGGTGGCGATCGCCACTTAGTATTTCATGTGAAACTGGCCAATGGGGTAGTGGCGGCTGCAGACGAAGCGAGAGATGTTGAGAGTGTGTGGTAAGTGCAGGGCTAGGCTAACCCCGCAGCCGCCACTACCCGATCGGCCAGTTTCACGTGGAAATACTATAGCGGCGACCGCCTCCATTGGTAACGATCAAAGCAAACAAAATGACTGTGAAAGCGGCCCTAAGTGCATGTTGTGAAGTATAAAAGTATGGAGAAGGAGGACCTAAGAAGCAATACAAACCATTATAGGTCAAAAGAAGAAGAAGAAGAAGGTCCACTACGCTGGCTGGTGTTGCGAGAAATATCTCCCCGATGAAATTAGTCATTCTCCTGTCCAGCACGCATGCACGCTGTGGGAACACACAGCATTAAAAGTATTAATTTGCCTGGTTTTGTTCTAGTCTGTCCGCTTGTGATCTTTGTGACCGGTGAGGGAAATATGGAAACAGTAAACAAGTTGAACCTCTCTGCGAGCTATTTTGCGGCGGCAACAGTTTACGTTCAATAGGCATTGAAAAGTCAATCATGATAATAGTAATTTCATGATTTTTAACAGAAAGAGTTAGCAGATTATTTCATAACACACAGAAAACTACCAGAAAAATATAGGTTTGTCCAACTGTCCCACAGGTGACCACGAGCGACCACCCTTACTTTAGCAGACGACACCACGTGGATCACAAACGTGTTTTCAGAACTGCCAGGCAATTATAAGGCAGCCGCCTTCAACTGTGGCTTAAAAACGAACTGTTCTTACTTCCTATTTTCTGCCTATTAACAAGGTATGTATTTTGAGATAACAAAAGAGTAAAGTCAAAAAAATTGTGATAACAAGGGAGTAAAGTCGGAAAAAGTAATTATTTTCCATGGGTCGGAACCAATAAGTGCTTTTACATGGATTTCAATACTTCGAGTTTCGCGATTCTCGAGTTTAGCGCCATACCTTCGGAATGAAACAAGCGCGAAACTCGAGAGGGTACTGTGTATGTATGTATGTATGTATGTATGTATGTATGTATATATATATATATATATATATATATATATATATATATATATATATATATATATATATATATATATATATATATATATATATATATATATATATATATATATATATATATATATTCGTTCGTATGGCTGTTTTTCCCGGACTTCGGCGCGATCACGCGAACGGCGAACGGACTATAACCCTATGGGAAAAATATGCATTTGGGGAAAGAGTCACCTCTGACACGTATAAAAAACATGTTTTTCGTTAAATATATATATATATATATATATATATATATATATATATATATATATATATATATATATATATATATATATATTTCACTTATATCGCGGTCTCGCAGATTTTTAAATTATAAATATTTAGTTTCGTATCGCGGATTTTTCGCTATATCGCGGGATTTTGCGGTATAGAGGTATTTTAATATATTTATTATTTTACTTATTTTGCAGTAAAAGAAGCATTTTCTAGCCCAAAAAATTGTAAACAATATATAAAAAAGAAAAGAAAATATTAATAAGAATATATTAAAAGAATATTGGATTGAAATATAATACGTAGTGTACAGCAGATGAGAAAACAAAGACGTGCACGTATGGAAAACGCAGTTACAGCAGCTTCCGCTTGAGCTAGTCTGCCCACGTGTAATCGTACACGGCACACTACTGGCTGATATATGGGAGGTGACCAATCAGAGCACTGTGTTCTGTATCCTGGACGCTGATACGCTCAGCGACCGCAGCATTTGATGGTTCATGAGTGGTTAGCTTGGAGACAAAGGGAGAGTGTGTTACAGCTTGCTACCGTTAAATGTTCAAGAAGTTGGCAGTGAGGACCCAGACAGGATGAGGCAATGACTACACTTGAACAAGACTAAAGTCCTAAACTTGCTCAATATGATTACTCCAAGCTTATCTAGTTTCGTGGAACTCTTTGCGATGCTGGAATAAACACATGGAGAGCTAGTGAACCGAACAGCTGATATGCTCTTCTTCTTCTTGTGACCACAACTTACCGACCACACGAGTAACCGACATGTTGGTGACCAAGATTCTGACTAGAATTTCGATGAGTTTCCCGTGAAATGTAGCCAACTTTGAATCTCTCGAGAAACTAGTGGTTGGGTGACCTTGTTCACACGGGCTGAGGCGAGATTCACAGAGATATGCGTGCTTATATAAATAATATATATATAAAATATAATATATGAAATATATAAATAATAAAACAAATATAAGGTTGCTACCTCGCGGATTTTCGCCTATCGCGGGGGGGTTCTGGAACCTAACCCCCGCGATAAACGAGGGATTACAGGTAACTCTCGATTTACGCGAGTTCGGTTTACGCGTTTTTTAAATAACGCGGGGTCCAAAATCCCCCAAAAAAATTTATTTACAAGTTTTTTCCACTTATACGCGATATTTTATGGAGTGGCCACCAGATGTCTCACGCAACTGGACTCACATAGCGCCGCGGCCACACAGCAGAGCTCAGTTCTTCCCGCGCGCCACTTGAACAACAATACAGTACCCACGCTGCCACGCTACTTAACAATAGGGGTGGGCAGGTACCGGTACTAACGGTACTAGCTATATGGTACAGTACCGGTACCAGACTGCTCGGTACCGGTACCAATACTAGCTAGCCACTCATGGTGTACCTCATTTCTTCCTCACACGAGTGAGGCTGAGACTGAGTGCCTGAGTGGATATCTCGGTGATATGGATATTCTCTCTCTCCACTGAATGAAGTAAATAAGCATATTATTCCCACCATCACTCGTAGATTATGACAGAGAACTAGGCAAGACATAATTCACACGTTTCTGGTGACACGCGCCATGCAGCTGTTTGTTGTATGGGTGTGGTTGTGTGGTTTGTAAACAATGCAATTCCGGCCTGGCTGGTATTGCGCGAAATATCTCCTCGTACAAGACTCATGACGTACAGTTTCTGATATCATATTTACCCCATTTTTCTCACTAATATTAATAATTAATAATGAACACATGGATATTTTTTTCCAATATGATTTTTTATGTAGCTTGTACTGCTCCTTAGTCATACAATCAAGCCACCTGTGACATCAAGATCAAGATCATACAAATGGCGCCCGACGGAAAAACGGGATGACAACAAGGCATGGGCAATCCTCCATCGATTTCAATTTTGTATAGTAGTTATTAGATCACCCTGTATTCTATGGTAACATATTATGAGACAGCTACGGACTATGAAGGATTATATACAGTGATAAAGGAAAGTTTGCCGTTATTGGATAAGACAAAAAAGACCCTTAAAAACACCCCAAAGAAAAAAATCATCAAAAATTTGTACATTCGGCGTACAAGGCCCAGGACTAAACTTTCAGGCATTTTTTATGTGAAAAAGGTGCGCGCTATACGCTGAAAAATACGGTTTTTATTTTTCGACAGAAACCTACCTCTTGTTTGATTTACATTGTTTTTGATTTACGCGACCTCTCCAAGAACGCAATACTCGCGTAAATCGAGAGTTACCTGTACTGTACATATATATATATATATATATATATATATATATATATATATATATATATATATATATATATATATATATATATATATATATATATATATATATATATATATATATATATATATATATATATATATATATATATATATACAGGTAACTCAATTTACGCGAGTATTGTGTCCTTGAAGAGGTTGCATAAATCAAAAACAATGTAAATCAAACAAGAGGTAGGTTTGTACCTTTATTGCCTACTGTATCACTCTGACTCCTCTCCCTCTCGTGGTTCCTCCTCTGGCTGCCCTTCCCCCCATGATAGCACAGCAGCGAGGGTGTTGTTGTTGTTGAGAAGCATGGCAGCATGGGTACTGTATTGTTGTTCAAGTGGTGCGCGGGAAGAATTGAGCTCAGCTGTGTGGCCGCACCGCTGTGTGAGTCCAGTTGCATGAGACATCTGGAGGCCACTCCATAAAATATCGCATATAAGTGAAAAAATGTGTAAATGAAACATTTATTCAGACTTTGGACCCCGTGTTATTTCAAAAACACGTAAACCAAACGCGTAAATCGAGTTACCTGTATCTGCTTTTTTTACAATTTAATTGACAAGATAAGAGATCACCCCATGCTGTAGGACCACAGATCAAAAAACTCTTCTCCATTCTATGAAAATAGTAGAACTCCATCTTCACAGCACAGTTCTCTGATGAGGTTTGGGTAAACACATCCACCCTTCCGTCTTTGACGCCATGTTCGTACCCACAACTGCTTCTTCCTTTCAGTTAATTGCAGCAACAAGTCAATAACTTGGGTTATGGCAGCACAAGCTACACTTTAGCTGACGGTGCCATGTCAACAAAGGGCAACTGCTTTATTTACATTGTGAATAAGGGCAGCTGACCTTGGCCGTGTGTGACGCACACATGGAAAATTTGGAGTTGCCAGTTGACCCTACTGCCAACACAGTTGTAGGAAAAAGACCCATTGTGACACAAGCGTGGTCACACAAGCTTGTTTCTTGGGAATTTCCCACCAAAATTATCTCCCAACAATTTTCTGCCACAAATTTATTCTCAAGTTTGGTCTCACGTAGGACTGTTGTGTTTTGGGATATATCAGCTGAAAAACAAAACAAACAATGGATCTGCATGTTGCAGCAGCTGCTTTGTGATGTTTGCTGAAGAAAGGGAAAAAATTAAAAGAAAGCATTGTTGGATTGAAAATGGTTAACTCAGAGACAGAGGGAGAGTGTGTTACAGGTTGCTACCATTAACCCTTTCACTCCAGTCGGGCAAAAACACGCCCCGCCCCGTATCCGGGATGGGCGTGCGCGCCAAATTTCAAATGTCGCTTCTGATTATAACAACTTTTAAGCCATAAACTCAACATAATCATCATGCATTATATATAAAAAATATGCAAAATTGAATGGTGCACATAAAGAACCATAAATTAATTGATAATTTATATATATATATATATATATATATATATATATATATATATATATATATATATATATATATATATATATATAGGTATATATATATATATATATATATATATATATATATATATATATATATATATATATATATATATATATATATATATATATATATATATATATATATATATATATATATATATATATATATATATATATATATATATATATATATATATATATATATATTTTTTTCAACTGGAAACTTCATATCTCATCTCTTACTAAATCAGCTTCCTCGAGGCAGGGCGTTCTGTACCGTCTCCGCCAGTTCTTCTCCCCTGCACAGATGCTGTCCATATACAGGGGCCTTGTCTGCCCTCGTATGGAGTATGCATCTCATGTGTGGGGGGGCTCCACTCACACAGCTCTTCTGGACAGAGTGGAGGCAAAGGCTCTTCGTCTCATCAGCTCTCCTCCTCATACTGATAGTCTTCTACCTCTTAAATTCACGCAATGTTGCCTCTCTTTCTATCTTCTATCGATATTTCCACGCTGACTGCTCTTCTGAACTTGCTAACTGCATGCCTCCCCCTCCGGCCCCGCTGCACTGACTTTCTACTCAAGCTGATCCCTATACTGTCCAAACCCCTTATGCAAGAGTTAACCAGCATCTTCACTCTTTCATCCCTCACACTGGTAAACTCTGGAACAATCTTCCTTCATCTGTATTTCCTCCTGCCTACGACTTGAACTTTTTCAAGAGGAGGGTATCAGGACACCTCTCCTCCCGAAACTGACCTATCTCTCGGCCACCTCTTTGGATTCTTTTTAGGAGCAGTGAGTAGAGGCTTTTTTTTATTAATGTTTGCTTTTTGGGCCCGTGAGCTGTCTCTTTTTCTGTAAAAAAAAATATATATATATATATATATATATATATATATATATATATATATATATATATATATATATATATATATATATATATATATATATATATATATATATTGAGAGAGAGAGAGAGAGAGAGAGAGAGAGAGAGAGAGAGAGAGAGAGAGAGAGAGAGAGAGAGAGAGAGAGAGAGAGACACCTCACACAAAAGGAAAGAGAGAGAGAGAGAGAGAGAGAGTGGGAGGGAGGGAGAGATAAGTAGAGAGTGCACATCTCTCTCTCTCTCTCTCTCTCTCTCTCTCTCTCTCTCACACACGAAGGGATACGAAGGGATACGAAGAGAGAGAGAGAGAGAGTGGGAGGGAGGGAGAGATAAGTAGAGAGTGCACATCTCTCTCTCTCTCTCTCTCTCTCTGTACATACAGTACCCTCTCGAGTTTCGCGCTATCCGAGTTTCACGATCCTCGAGTTTAGCGCTTAGTCCTAAATTCTTACCATCACGACTTTCACGCATTACCGCCACAAGTTTCACGCTCCTTTGACATGTATGGGTCACGTCTACCTACCGTCGGCGTCATGTGTGCTGCCTTAAAAGGCGGTGTCCAACCATTAGGGCTATGGGCAACCGCGGTTGCCCGTATGCCTAACCGGGAGCGAGTCGTTGCTTGTACCGGGAGCGAGTCGTTGCTTGTCTGTATGAATGGAAAACGGTTGTGGGTACGAGCGTGGGTACGTGGGTACCTCACGGCTGTATGTAAACAAACAGATGACGGCAGTGGCTGAGGAGTGAGGAGCAGTGGAAGATGGCCCACCAAGAGACTCGTAAAATGGACTGGCAGAGCTGCTTTGCTTACTACTTGATTAACAAGATAAGAGAACATCCTGTGCTGTGGAACCACAGTCCAAAAAACTTTTTTCTCGAGTCTATGAAAATTGTAGATCTCCCAGTGATGTTTTCCTCTTCTTCTTCTTCTTTTGACCTGTAATGCATGGCAGCTACGGTGAAAAGTAACAGTGGAAAATAGCAAAAGGGCATAGGAAACCAAAATCAGGGAAAGAAAAGAACAGAAAAACACCTAAGTTCAGGGTGAAGTGTATAAGTGCACACTGTGAAGTAAATAAGGGCTGCTTTCACAGTCGTTTTGTTTGTTTTGATCGTTACCAATGGCGGCGATCGACACTATAGTTTTCCACGTGAAATTGGCCTATGGGGTAGTGGTGGCTGCAGAGAAAGCGACAGGTGTTGAGAGTGTGTGGTAAGGTGCTGGGCGAGGCTAACCCCGCAGCCGCCACGAGGTGCCGTTGTAAAGGCAATACCTCCGACACCATCACATCACATCACTACCCATCGGTCAGTTTCACGTGGAAATACTATAGCGGCGATCGCCACCATTGGTAACGATCAATACAAACAAAATGACTGTGAAGGCGGCCCTAAGTGCATGTTGTGAAGTATAAAGTGTGGAGAAGGAGGACCTAAGAAGCAATACAAAGCATAACAGGTCAAAAGAAGAAGGTCCACTATACACTGGCCGGTGTTGCAAGAAATATCTTCCCGCTGAAATTAGTCATTCTGCTGTCCACCACGCATGCGCGCTGTGGGAATACATAGCATTAAAAGTGTTGATTTACCTGGATTTGTTCTTTTTTGTCCGCTTGTGGTCATTGTGAGCGGTGAGGGAAATATGGAAGCAGTAAGCAAGTTGAACCTCTCTGCGAGCTATTTTGCGATTGCAGCGGCAGTTTACATTCAATAGGCATTGAAAAGTCAATCATGATGTTAGTGATTTGATGATATATAACAGAAAGAGTTAGCAGATTATACCATAACACATAGAAAACTACCAGAAGCTATAGGTTTGTCCAACTGTACCACGGGTGACCACGAGCAACCGCCCTTACATTAGCAGAAGACACCACGTGGATCACAAGCGTGTATTCAGAACTGCCAGCCAGTTGTAAGGCAGCCGCCTTCAACTGTGGCTTAAAAACGATCTGTTCTTACTTTCTATTTTCTGCCTATTACCAAGGTACGTATTTTGAGATAACAAGAGAGTAAAGTCGAAAAAAATTGTGATAAGGGAGTCAAGTCGAAAAAAAAAAGTGTTTTTTTTCCACGGGCCAGAACCAATAAGCGCTTTTTCATGTATTTCAATACCTCGAGTTTCGCGATCCTCGAGTTTAGCGCTATACCTTCGGAATGTAGCAAGCGTGAAACTCAAGAGGGTACTGTATACAACTGTGGCTATAAATAAATGTTTCAAATGTTTCTCTCTCTCTCTCTCTCTCTCTCTCTCTCTCTCTCTCTCTCTCTCTCTCTCTCTCTCACACACACACACACACACACACACACACACGCATAGATTAGATGTGAAGGATCAAAATACAAGCGAGAGGGAGATAAGCGCTTTGGTGACGTTGCGGTTTTGGGTTCTGACTTGTTGTTTGTGCCCCTCTCTCTCTCTCTCTCTCTCTCTCTCTCTCTCTCTCACACACACACACACACACACACACACACACACACTGATGGGAGGAAGGAAGGAAGAAAAAAAGAGAATAGAGACAGCTGGATGGATGTAAAGGAAAGGCAGGGAGGGCAGGCTGCGTCCTTGAGCCGAGGGGGTGGTGAGTAATGGCTACTCAACTCAAAGGAAGAGGAACTCCACACACATATAAGATATATAAAGGCCTAACTTATCAACCCCCTCCTCCCTTTGTGTGTGTGTGTGTGTGTGTGTGTGTGTGTGTGAGATAGATATGTCTGCAAAAGACTGCAAAAGTTCTCACAGTAGAATTTCTTCTTCATTACTGTATAATTTTGTTACCCATATTGTTTTCTCTAAAACCATCCATGTCCCAGAAAACGTATCACTGCTATGGCATACTAAAATTAAACAGGACTTAAATATACACGTCTCCCGTATGTGGCGCGTAGCAAGTAGGACGTATAGACACGTCCACCGGATGGGAGCGGTTGGCCAAAGTTGGCGACCAGGATGTGAATATACATCCCCCAGAGTGAAAGGGTTAAATGCTATGAGAACTTAGCAGTGAAGACCCAGACACAATGAAGCAGTGGCTACACTTGGACAAGACTTAAGTCCAAGACCTGCTCAACCTGATTACTCCAAGCTTATCTAGCTTCATGGAACTCATTGTGGTACTGGAATAAACATGCGGATAACTACTAGACCAATCACCTGACACGCTCTTCTTCTTCTTGTGACCGCTTGCCGTCCTCATGAGAAAATAACCGACATGATGGTGACTGAGATTCTGACAAGAAATTCTCAGAGTATTCCATGAAATGCAGCTGACTTTGAGTCTCGGTACAAAATTCCCGAGAAACTATTGCATGTGTGACACGTGCTGGGGTGGGATTCACAGAGATAAGAACATAAGAACATAAGAACGCAGGAGTCTACAAGAGGCCGGTAGGCCTGTACAAGGCAGCTCCTTTGCACGCTAATGGACCACGGCAAAAACTACGAACCATTGATTTACCTATCAACGTTAACTTCAGATTCACAAAGCTTTAGTTTCATCGTAGTTAGAGGCTGTTGATTGGGTGAGCGCCATCGATGACATCATCAGACTCAGCGAATCACAAGCGTGTTTTCAGAACTGTCAGCCAATCGTAAGACACCCACCTTAAGCTGTGGCTTCAAAACGACCCATTCTCTTCCCATTTTCTTCCCTTTCCAAGGTACATATTTTGAGATAAAATGGGGGTAAAATGGGAAAAAAATTCAGCTTCTCCAGGGACGGGAACAAATAAGCACTTTTTCAGTGTTTTCAATACTCTGAGTTTCACGATCCTCGAGTTTAGCACTATACCTTCAGAACAAAGCAAGCACGAAACTCAGGAGAGTACTGTACAGAATTTCTGGTTTCAGCAGGTTTATAGATTCTGCTATGAGGTACTTGGGCTGGAAAGGGGGCCTGCATGGAGACTTGCCTGGAGGAACCCCTGGGGTTGGTGTTGTGATTGATCAAAAGAATATACTATAGAGTCCTAACCAATTGATTTCATATTTTTAGTTGTTTAAAAGATATAATATAGGAAAAATTAACTTACCATAGCATGGAAAATCCACATTTTGTACAATGGAGCAACTTTTGGAACAGTTTTATTAAACTGTTGCAGATTGATGATATGAGCCAAGAGGTTGAAGATGGAGAAGAGAACTGATGCTGGTTCCTGCATTCCCCATATCCGCGCAAAAGGCCACTGTAACAGATTTTAGCTATATGAATTCATGAGTGTACAAGCCTACTTAAAATATTTAACTATGTGAAATAATGTCTAGAAAAGAATATAATCCTACACCAGTATCTACATATTACCTAATACAGTCATCCCTCAAATAGTACGGTTTCCAATAGTATGGTTTTGGTTTTATACGGATTATCATAGAAGATTTTTTTAGGATTTTTAAATTTAACGCTCGTCACACCAAGTAGCCATTACATGAGTGGCAACACTGTTCTACCAGACTGCCACCCATGCACATCTCAGTCAATGTATGTGCAAAACATCAGGAACACGGTTTTGCCAGATTGAAACCTATGCGCTTTCCCTAAGTCCATGTGTGTGCACAACCTCAGCTATGCTTCTCCATTACCACATAACATGAACATGGGACCCAAGAGACAAGCCAAAACACCTGCTGAAACACTTCAAAGCATTTGAGAGAGGTATTCACCTTGCAGAAGAATTCAGATTAAGGAGAAGTTACGTTTTGGTATGAGTTCAGTTGCGGTAAGGAGAGCTTACCACGTAAATCCGGGTCCCGCCTGGCTCAGCTTCTACTCACCGGCCAAAATTGCCAGTTATGCATTTTCTGCTGTAGTGTTACCACGCTGGGCAACGGAGCCATCCTGGCAGCGCTCCCTTCCACATCGTCAGCAAGCAAGCCATGTCATACGCTCACACTCTCTCTTACTCTCTACCACAGTTCCTATTGCTCTCTAAATCATACGTGAAATAAGATACAAAATGGTAATTGTGGAGATTAACTCCGCGCCTCCAAAATACAACATTATGCCTCCATATTACGTATATAGTTAAGGGATGCATATTTAAACTACTCCAACCAAACTTTAAATAACCTGACCTCTAACTGAGGGGCTTCACTCCCCTCGACCCCCCCCAGCGTGGTAACACTGCACTGTGACAGCAGCAGAAAATGCATAACTGGCAACTTGGGCCCAAAGGTAACAGCTGAGCCAGGCAGGACCCAGATTCCGTAGGAGTGCCCAGGAGTGTTTCTAGGGGGGGCACTAATTTTATACGGATTTTCGTATAGTACGGGGTCCTGGGTCCCTAACCCCCATACTATTTGAGGGACGACTGTAATAAAAAACACAAAGAACACAAAGCTTAGTGAATCAGTGAACCCACTGTGGGGTCAACATGACCATCACCCTTGCTACAACAATACGTGGCCACCTAGCGAGTGTTGCAGACATGGACTTGGCTAGGCGGCATTCAGCAACCGCCAGACTTACCCCAACTCAGATATATTACCTGGATTCTATTTTGATTCTGAGGCTTAACCTGGCACATGTCCAACATTTGCCAGACCCCAGATTTTGTCTAGGAAATCCAATATCCAAGAAATCAAGGGATGAGTGATTTTTCAGAAATTCTCAGACAAAAATAATTTTTCCTATAGATTCTTTTGTTTGTCCAATACTAATTTCATCCAATGTGACAAGATCTCTGACCAAATTCCCCCATTACACACGGGATCGCTGTACTTGAAATATTATACGTGGTTCTTCCTATGTATGGTTTAACCCGTTCGTGGTCAACCACGTCACCTGATGTGTTAACCTAGTGTGAAGTAGTGTTTATATATATATATTCGGGGGGAAAGTGTTTTAAATTATATTATATATCATCGTTTTCTTTTACTTCATGGCACCTAAACCTGTAGAAATGATTCAAGATGTCTTTTCTATGCCTACATATGATTTTGAAAGCTCACTCTCATTTTTATTGTATTGCTGTGGTCTATTACATAGAATGTATCCATGACCACGAATGATTTATTGAAAAAATAGGTATATTTATAAAAATGTCAGTGGTGTCATAATTACTTATCAATATACTCAAAATACTGTTCAGTAGATCAGCTATTTTTATATCATTCCAACTTGAATAGCAATTTCAATATATTTTGTGTTCATGCGCATAGTCACTGCCGGTTGTGTTGGCAGCCCTGGGGCGGGCGGCGGTGGTTGGCGGGTTAGCCCAACAATGAGTCATGATAGCCAGAACGCTACTACACCCTCGCTGTTAGCAAGTGTTGTCCTGTGCAGTGCAGTGTTAGCTATACAGGCAGCCTTTGGGCCCAACAGGGGTTGTTGCTGTCTGTTTCTCCTTTGTATTCATTCCTGCTCGGAACCTGAGTCATCAGTTTCCCAGCCATACAGATTTTCATGGGATATACAGTCCAGAGGTAATACACAATTACCTCTTAGATATACTTGTAAAATTGGGATGTTATTGTACAGTAGCAGACAATACCAAATAATAAATGGACTAAATGCAAATGCAAAAAGGAAGCTTCGTAGTAAATGGGAAAATGTTTGGGGTATGTGATCAGGGTAGGCGGGGCGGCGGGGCTGGTGGTGCAGGAATACCGACATAAAAAACATAAAATTCGTATAATGGGTTATTTGGGCAGCTGTGTAATTTTTTGTTGTTGGTGTTACAAAACATGTTATGCTTGTGCAATGAAGGGATAATATTGTGCTACTTATATACACATAGAGAAAATATAGGATAAATTTGGTACTATGATATGACTATAGAAAGGCTAGACAAACAATCCTCAGATATATTTTACAAGAAACTCAAACTAAACAATATATAGTCATGGAAGAAGCATTCACAGTGTGTCGGAAATAATAAATAAGAAGCGGAAGTTACATAGTACTGTTCTACATGCAGTCATTCCACACACACCACTGGAGTATTGGTGCCAGGAAAGGAGACTCTGAAAAAAAACAGCTTACAGGAACAACACATATATCGATTTATATCGTTCAAATCAGCTATTTTTTTTCAATTTTATAAGACAATAATATAATTTGGCCAAAATCCAACCCCACATGACCTGTTTCACTCCTATAAAGCAACACTGTACGGGTTAATGTTGTTACTCCCTTTTTTTTTCCCACTTGAATGAAATGCCTCTAGCGGTTTATAATTATGTTTATTGAAGTGTCAGGCATCTTTTCTCAAGTGATGACTTTATGCGTGGTAGTTTTATTGGTTCAGAGCATGCTTATACACTATGGCATGTAGATGTCGACTCGGCGCTCTCACTGATGAGGAAGTTCAGCTTCATTTCAATGAAGAGGAGGGTGATACTGACAGTGATTCTACAACAGATGATAGTGATAAAGATGAAGATTATGTTTTTCAAGAAAGTGAAGAAAGCCAATCAGCAAGTGGATCTGAATATTATCCTCTCCTCCCGAAATTGACCTCTCTTTCGGCCACCTCTTTTGATTCTTTTTTAGGAGCAGCGAGTAGCGGGCTTTTTTTTATTTATTATTACTGTTGTTTCCTTTTTTTTGTGCCCTTGAGCTGCCTCCTATGTAAAAAAAATAAATAAATAAATAAAAAATCCAGCAGACACAGCAGCAGCTGACTACTACTCAAACATATGCTCTGGACCATCACCTACTCAACTATCTTCTCCACCTCCTTCCACCTCTAGGTGTTTATATCCACCACATGGTGGCAGAACGAAGATGGCAAGACGTCAGAGTTCATCAAGCAAAGATGAAAGCAATGCGTCTCGTCCAAGAGTGACTCACCCACCCGCCCGTGGTCTCACTCCAGCCAGACAGACGCCTTCCCGCCGATCCTGTAGGTCACGTGTTATGCCACATTTCCTTTTTATGTTTCTTGTTCAGAATTACTAGCCTATTTTGAGACAAATTGTGTTCTTATAGCCTAGTCATACACTATCATAAGAATATAGTGTTGTACAAAAGGAGACAATTGTTATGCCACATTTCTTTTTTATGTTTCCTGTTCATAATTACTATTTTGAGAATAGTTGTGTTCTTATAGTGATACAATATCATAAGAATGTAGTTTTGTGCAAAAGAAAAACAATTGTTACAGGAAGAGTTGAAAATAATATCCCAGTGGTGAGATTAAGTCTGGCAACGCCGCGCCACAGGTGCCAGTTAAATGCCAGCGGGGCATTTAAAAAAAGGTAAGGAGGAAATTTCCATGTTATTTTCTTTATGTGGAGATATTTTTGGGTTCATTAGGCCAAAAATTTTGTTTTCCATTTTTCGTGACCAGGGGGAGTACACACATTGTAACATAGGTAACCACGAATGGATTAATTTGCAGTCTAACATTAGTGTATAAGGAGAGATTACTATGTCATTTACCACAAAAAATGTCATCATTTTCTTATCAGAACAGTGGACCTTCATCCCTATCTATACAGTGATGAAGGGAGGTTATAAATATTCTTACCTTGCCAAAGAACTGGGGCACATCTAAACCCCGGCTCATGAATATTTGTGTGGTGTGCCACATACAGTTGTATTTGCATTCATCATCACAACTCCACTGTAATACTTTTTCACTGAGACTTTGTGATGACTTGAAGGCAGCTATTCCCACATCTGAAAGATTTTTTTATTTAATTCTAATAGTATGTACACCTACAAAATGTCATAGGGATAAATATGTACCGTATTTGCTGGCATAAAAAAAACACCCCATTTTCAAGTGACATTTAAAAAATAAATAATAAAAAAAATCGTAACCTTTACCAATTATATTACGATGTTTTGTTGGTTGTTTCATAACTTGTAGTATATGTCTACCAAATATTACTGGACTAGCACCATAACATAATAGCTTTATATATAAACAGGGGGTCCTCGGGTTACGACATCCTCGACCTACGACGTTTCGAGGTTACGATGTAACCTCTCTAAATTATTAACCCTCTCGCGCACCGTAAGTTTCCAATAAGTTTCTATTCCACTCACTATGCATTTCTCAGGCCTGACCGGCCTTTTTTTGCCGCCGCAATACTCTACATTCCCGGTCGTATTTTACCCTCACAGATATATCGTACCCCAATAAATTTGGTATCAATGGCTTCATAAAGACTTGTACTAGAACATGCACAAATAAAAATAGAGGAAAATATAATATATAAACAATACAGACTTGTTTCAAGTCTCCGTATAGAGTATTGTAAACAAATCCTAATTACCAACTCTTCCCCACACGCTAGCTCAAACTTTTGTGGGCCAACTTTTTTAACTGAATACATTTTGAAGCGGAATTTCGTGAGGATTCTTATGGTATCCTCAAAATCCTCATACGCCTATTAGTTCCCGAGTTACACCGAGAAAACAGTATTTTTTTCCTCTCCCGTCAGAGTAGGCTAAAAACTAAAAATCACTCAAAGCTCCTCATCTACGCTCCTTAGAAAGCTTGCCATATGTTACCATTAAGAAACTTATCCCAACAAATGACGCTCCCAAATTTGACGCATTTTCACCGAAAACTTAATTTTTAATCAATTTTTTAAAGTTTATGACGCATTTTGCGTCATCGTGCACGAGAGGATTAAAAAATCCTTGTTGAGACTTACAACGTTTGTGTCGCAATTACGAACTTCAGAAGAAGGCAAGCTCATTTCCCAGTATACGCCATTTTGGTTTGTTGCGCTTTTGCTCTCTTTAGCGTTTTTTTTTCCCATTGACTTTTGGCCTTCATTATGTCTCCCAAGCTTAAGGCAGACTCTTCTGATGGCAGTGCTTCAAAGAAAATGAAAGCCATCACAATGGAAGTTAAATTAGACATTGTGAAATGATCAGAAAAGGGAGAAACAGCAACAAACATTGGTTGTGTGAGGGTTGGGGCTGATATATATATATATATATATATATATATATATATATATATATATATATATATATATATATATATATATATATATATATATATATATATATATATATATATATATATATATATATATATATATATATATATATATATATATATATCAGCGAGTGGCTTAAAACTACCCACATGCTGTCCTGAAGACCACCCATCAACCCGGACTCTAGAGGAAGGCGTCCTGCGAATCAAGTACGAGTTCCATGGGGCAGCATGAGCCAGTGCAAGATGGCGCCACTATAAACACTCGCCTGCACCAGAACGGGCTGGGCCGACCATCAGGCCCCACCTGGAAGAAGCCTTGGGCCGACCATCAGGCCCCACCAGGAAGATGCCTACCGCTAATAGGCAACAACGTAAATATATATATATATATATATATATATATATATATATATATATATATATATATATATATATATATATATATATATATATATATATATATACATACATACGTACACTCGGCCCTCAATTTAACGAATTAAAAGGGGGGAAGGGTGGTCCGTTGCTTGAAAAAGTCCATTGCTTGAAAATACAGTTTTGACATTTCTAAAGCCAGTGTCATATCGGACAAATCTACCCAGCCTCCCTTCTAGCTCGGAACAATTTTTTTTTTTTTTTTTTTTTTTTTTTTTTTATCCGGGCGGCCTGGCGCATGTGTGCGAGTGGCCCCAGCCGCACGCCGGGCTTGAGCAGCTGACGGGTGGCTGATGATGGTGGTGGTAATGATGGGTGTCGGCGGCGTGACCCCAGCATCGGGGCCACCCGGGCGGTGCTTTCGTTGGGGCCCGTGTGTGTGTGGCTGTGTTTATTGTGGGACTGAATAATTGTTGAAACTTACCAAACAGGAAGTGATAGAAGAAAGAAGTGAACAACCTAAAAGCGGTACAAAGCAGAACAGGTTACAAGAATAAGAAGAAGACAGTGTGTTAACCACATGCGCATGAAGGCAGCAGTGCTTTACAGTGGAGTTTATACAGCCTTTTTTAGTTTATCATGGCCTCCAAGCATTCCTCCACGTCTTCTTCAGGCAGGAAGTGAACAACCTAAAAGCAATTTGGGGAGGCGGTGTCTGAATCGACAGAGTAACACCACCGCGTTCAGGAGGACGCGAGTTCAATCCCCGCCCGGTGCCACCAAGCTGGGATTTTTCAGCCGCCACTGAGTGGCATAAAACTACCCACATGCTGTCCAGAAGACCACCTATCAATCCGGACTCTAGATTCTAGGATTAAAGATGAGCTCCGGGAGGGCAGCATGAGCCAATGCAAGATGGCGCCAATATAAAAACTCGCCTGCGCCAAAACGGGCTGGGCCGACCACGAGGACCCACCGGGAAGAAGCCTTGGGCCGACCATCAGGCCCCACCAGGAAAAAGCCTACCGGCGCTATAGGCCACGACGTAAAAAAAAAAAAAAAAAATAAAAAAAGTGACAGGTTACAAGAAGAAGAGAAGACAGTTTGTTTACCATGTGTGAGTGAAGGCGACAGTGCTCTACAGTGGAGTTTATACAGCCTTTTTTTAGTTTATCATAGCCTGCAAGTGTTCCTCAACATCTTCAGACGTGTAAAACTATCTAACAATGCTTAGAAATGCCTTAGAAATCCATTTTTTTATTCGATCAAGATGGTAGAACAAAACCCTATTTTCCGTATTTGATTATAGTCCCGTCGATCGTGGATTCGCGGATCACGGGAATTGAAATTGTGGGGTAAAAGCAGCTATTGCAATGATGCTGTCTACCTGAAATGAAGCGTTTCTGTGCTCTACTTACAGCGAAAATGTATATTTTGTAAATAAAACCACCGATGGCGACCCATGGTAGGGCAGCGCCATTTTGATGGCTGCCAGTGGCGACAGTGCACTTGCACTCAATAAAGGCAAGTAAAATCTCTCTTACTAGGGGATCGAGTGTTAAAGCAAAATCGAGTATTATATATAAGAGATTCCGGAGTTCAAGTAGTTGGTTTGAGAAGCTTTTATGTTGGTTTTATATGTGTGACGCTTATATATAGGGGTCGTGGTCAGGTGTTTTTTTGGCTTGCCCCTACCCAGCTCGCCTGGTATTAGTGGAGAAATGGTGGCCAGCTGTGCTGGATGTGATTGGAGCTTAATGGAGTTGGGGAGGCATTTTGAGAACAAAGCGGACGTTCCCGGATGTTGGCGAACGGTTCCACCACTTCCTTCTCCACGCTGCAACAATATATTCCATCCAGTAAAGGTAATTATCATTTTAACCCTTCCCATCTGTGATGCAGACGTTGGCGTCACAGTATGGAAAGGGTCAAGAGGAAATGGAAAAGGATTAATCCTCTTCTAAACCTCTCAATCCTCCTCTAAATTCCTCTTAATTCTCTTCCATTTCCTCTTAAGAGATTTAGAAGAGGATTAAGAGGAAATGGAAGAGGATTAACACTTTCATTTCTAAACGCTCGCAGCGAGCGTTAGGCGTATTTGCTGGTGGTGCTAAACACTCACTGCAAGCTCCACCCGCACTCAAATCTCCTGCGTATGAGAGTGTTCCAACACTAATTCTCACAACACAGGATTGCCAATTGAGTGGGTTCTTCACTAAATTTGGTGGAAAATCATGTCAGCCCAGCGCGGCGAATGTACGGACGAGTAACTGGTGGATGTTCTTGCCCAATATAGCAGCATTTTTGCATAGCTTCACCTATCACCTGACTGATTCTTTGACCAAATAGTTGTAAATATTGCAGTTGGCAATACTCCCTGCCAGAATCTGGAGAGATGTCCGCAGTTCCCTCAATATGGCTGATCATCCCGCACGCACCGACGTAAGTGTTGACATTCAACACTCCCTGAACGTGTATGTACGTTCGCAAGAGAGGCATACCCGACTCCTATAGATCTGGACCTCCTCGTTCCAATGGTGTTTTTGGTTTTCAGCTGTTATGAATAGTTTTTGAGATACAGAGGTTAAAAGAGACCCCTCATTGGGCTGCCCGACTGCGCCTGAGGGGATAGTCGCGTCCGCACCGCACGCAAGGAAAGGGTTAAGAGGCTTAGAAGAGGACTAACGGTGACGCCGTCTGACGCTGACGTCAGCATCGTCGGAGTGAAGGGGTTAAAGGAGGAGTCCAGGGGAGGAACAGCCCCCCATGGTTAGTAGGGGGGTTGAGGGCGAAGCCCCCCGTTAGCAGGTTGTAAAGTTCGGTTAGAGTAGTTTAAATATGCTCCCCCACCCAAAAACCCCGGCTTCCCGCAGGTACCCCAAGATCGTTGGGGGAAGGGGATTAATTCGGCCTTTTTTTTACTTTAAGTACTTGTGCCTTCATATTATGGTTAAGGGACATGTATTTAATTTAGCCTCTTAACCATAATATGGAGGCGTAATATCATATTTTGGAGGCGCAGAGTGATTCTCCACAATTACCAAAAAGATAAAAGGATAAAAAAGAAAAAGATAAAAAAAGTAGATAAAAAAATCCCATAAAAATAAAGTACCAAAGGTACTTCAGCTCCACCACAAAAAAAAAGAAAAAAAAAACATAAAGCAATACTAAAATCATATGTGGTGTACTAACGAGGTCACCTTGTGAAGGCAGGGTAGGGCTTGCCTACCACAGATGTGTCTGTGGTAGTCCACGAAGTGCTGCTCATTCCCAACAACATGATGTCTTAGCCTTGCACAGTAACACCTTCAACCTCATTGGTTACTATACTGCCACTGCAGTAAAAACCTTTAATGTCTCTTGATTCTAATCAATGCTAACACCTTACCTACCGATGTAAAGATAGGTTAAGGACGCACGACAGGAAAAAATGTAAAAAAATACTAAAAATATCGAAGATGGTGAAAAAATTCTGGGATACACTAACACCCTTGGACTCTCATTTCACCAAGTTTGAGCATCGTAGCGCAAAATTTACTTACTGTATGGGCCATTTAAAACTTAAATATCACGCCGCTGGGCATTTATTTACATCATGTGCGAGCCACACAAGTGGACTTTAAATCCTCTTATATCTATTTTTCGCTATTATTTTGCTATTTATTTAGAAATATTGGGATATTTATGTTCTCATTGGAAACTCAAGCCTCTAGCCTCGCTCCGAGGTGCTCTTCAAGGCAAGCCAGCCTGGCCCGACCACGTGACGTGTTATTGTAAACATACACACAGCTGGTCGTCGTGGTGCCATCACTTTCAAAAGTTTTTCCTTCTTCTAGTGGACATTAGGCATATTCAAGATGCCTAAGGTGCCTAAGAAGAGCAGGAAATACATGGAGAAGCCAGAAAAGAGCAAGCTTTCGGCTGCAAGGTGGAAAAAGACAAATTTCCCTGCCTGTAGCTGACCAGCCACCTCCCTCGCCCGCCACCTCTCCGCCACTTGCAGCTCACCCACCACCTCCTATGACTACTCCATCCCCTTCCACACCTGTTGCTTCACCACATGTGTCTAGTGCAATGAAACGCAAACGTTTGTTTGGTGACAGCGAGTGAACAGTGTGAAGACACAAATTACACTCTAGTTGACAGGATGTACATAGTAAAAGTTTTGGAAAACGTGTGCTGCAAGCATTGTTATAATACAATGAGTGTAACAGTGGACAGCACCGAAATGAACATCTCCATCACTACCAAGTGTACAACATGTGATTCACGAGTCACCATGGCCAAAAATGTTAAAACTAACGATAAAAAAAAAACTCAATGACTAGTGTCAACCTTGTGTATAGCCTTATGTGTGAGGGTGTAGGATATAGGGCCATGGAGAGGATATGTGCAGCACTGAGACTCCCAGTGATGAGTGAAGGGGAATTTGGAAGATACAAGAAACATGGTTTTATAAAACCAGAAAAGGCTTAACTTATTATTTCATATTCATCAAATAGCCAAAAAAATATTCATATTTAACTTGGCACATCAAATTGTTCACAAAATAACCCCAATGAGCAATAATGAGTCTAATTATGTGCTCATGACAAAAAAAAAAAAAAAAAAAAAAAAGCCATTAGCTTGATAGGCTAGCCCATGCATTCACTATTTATTGACTAATTGCAGTGGTTCTAGTCTTAATTTGATCCTCATTGCTTACTCTTCAAAATTTTGTCATGGTTCTACCTGGTTCGTGCATACCTATGCCTAATCTTTAGGAAGCATTTTCTCAAAAGTGATTTTTTAAAGAAAAACTGTATTTTGAATGCTATCTTCTCGGTTAATAATGACCAGTTTTTACCGATTTTTTTTTATTTTGGGCACATAACATCATAAACTAAATAATGGTTGGAGGACTTTGTACTATCTTTATTGTAAGCTTGCAAAATATTTCCTGAAACTCAATTTTCAATTTCAGAAAGTTAAAAATTATGTCAGAGAGAATTAGTGCTTGTCAAAAAACAGCTAATCAATTTAGAATTAATTCCTCCAAGCATATTGTAGGGACAAGACCACAGAACATGTCATAAAAAGATGAAATCAAATTGCATGATAGGTACTGAGAAGGTAGGCTTCAAAATATTGCAATTTTTAACATACTTTTAGTATAATAAAGTCATAATTTTTCAATGTAGAAAGCTGAAATTTGGTCAGAAGGACTATATTTATTATTATGCCGGTAATTGTGGAGATTCACTATGTGCCTCCGAAATACGATATTACGCCTCCATATTATACTTAAGGGACAAAATACATGTCCCTTAACCATAA